>NC_052152.1:10767542-11126212 GCF_902713615.1 Scyliorhinus canicula | reverse complement strand
CCCCCCCCCCCCCCCGCCCCCCCCCCCCCCCCCCGCCGGACTCTTTTTTTAACAAGGGGTGACTGTGATAGTTGGTATTAGGGGTATTACGGTACCTGGGTTGGAGGTACCTGATACTGTAAGATCATTGGTGAAGCCTGCCTGCTGGTTCCGTCCAGTAAGGCGGAGTATAAGAGTCCGTGTTTCCCTAGCTGCTGCATTCTGTACCTGCAGCGGAAACATCTAGTTCAATAAAGCCTTCAATTGTCCTACAATCTCGCTTCGGGAGTTATTGATCGTGCATCACAATCTGAATGGGGGAATCACTGTGAGTGGTAGCTGAACAAACATTGATCATTACAAGGCAGCTCCAACAGTCCAAAATGCAATCCAAAAAGCTAATGGGATTTATCGCAAGATGTATAGAATATACAAGCAAGGAACTTTAGTCATGAAGAATCTTTCTGGTCACAGCTCACTTGGAATATTATGCAATGTCCACAATCTTTATCACTTTCCACGACTAAAGATCATTTTACTGAATTTGTTATTGGGTTTATTAATGACTATATTTATGACCCCTAGTTATTTATTCCTTCACCAAAAATATTGGGCTGGATTCTCGAACCGCCGACGCTGAAATCGCGTTCGGCGATCAGCCGGAGAATCCACTTTTACGCCGGAATCGGGGGCAGCGCAGTTTTTAACGATGCTCCGCCCTCTCAAAAATGTCACACTCGAGGAGTAAGCCGCACACCATCGGGACAGCCTCTGAACATCAGCGGAGGCCCTCCCCCGATGCTCTGCCCCAGACGGGCCGGGTCCCCGACGGCGTGTGATACATGTCCTCATAACTTTAGGGGACCTCACATGGCGGCTTTGGACTGAGTCCAGCGCCGCCACTGTTAGGGGAGGGGAGCCACTCCGCTGGCAGGGGGGCTTTGGCAAGGGCTGGGGGTACGGGTGGGGGGTGGTGCGGGGGTAGCGTGGGGGAGTTACAGGGGGCAGTTTTTGGCAGGCCGGGTCTCCGTGCGGCTGGCACCATGTTGAATGGCGTGGCCGCAGCAGGCTGCCGCCGTGCGCATTCGCGGCTACGGACCCGGCCATTCTGCGGCCATATCCGCAGGTAAAGCCAGGGGCTTTATGTGGCCTGGCTGCTCCCCCCCCACCGGGCGGAGGATCGGTGTGGGGGCGGCACTGACTTTCTGGTCGTAAGACCAGACGGATCCTGCGGACATAGCCGCAGAATCGGAGAATCCAGCCTGTTATATTTGTTGGGAAAAGGATGTTAAGATGTTTATAATTACGCAAAGAGTTACTGGCAAAGGATTAACCTTTTCTCGAGTATAGGGAATTGAGAACAAGGTGACATATTCCTAAAATCAAAAACAAGCCAACATAATTTATTTTTGTTATCAAAGAAGTACAGAAATGCAGAACAAGTGCGGAGAAGCGATATAGATGATCACTTGGGTGGGAAACAAGTGTGTGTAGTGATCTGTACATCTGTACATACATCTACACATACACCAGGGACTGCAGCACAGATGTAACAGCCACAGCATCACCAGAGGGCAGCATCAGAGACGGGTATAAATGGTTGAGCCCAAGGGAGGATCCGCCTCTTTCAGAAGCACAGGGCTAGTGAGCAGCAGCAGACAGAGACAGCTCAGCATAGGTAGTTTACCTTCGTTTCACTGGTCATACCTCTTGGCTGTTTAACATCTAGTTGAGCTCTGGAAGCAGAACGAACCCTTTGAATAAAGTGTTTGTGTTAACTGTAAGTCTACAATCTTTATTCAGACTTAGAGAATAACATATGGTACCAGGTTTGATTTCAGCAAGCTAGCTAGACACCAGCAAGAGAAGAGAACTTAAACCAGACATTCGACCAAGGAAGGCCTCGCAGCATTCGGACCCTTCAGATACCAATTGGCACGATGGACCCAATCGAAGCTACACGCCTGCTCAAGACCACTGGTAATATGAATTCCAAGTGGAAACTTTTTATACAGCAGTTCAATATATATCTAGAAGCTAAGGATCTGACCTCAGCATCTGATGCCAGGGAGATAGCCCTGCTCTTATCCCTGGCTGGGTCGCAGGCATTAGAAATATATAATTCCTTTACCTACCTGGAAGGGGAGAACAAGGGCAAGCTGGAAATAATCATCAAAAAATGTGAAACCCACTGTCAATCTCAAGCCAATGAGATATTTGAAAGATTCAAGTTCACCAGACGCTTTCAAAAACCGGGGGAATCTTTCAGCAGTTTTGTGCCTGATTTAAAATTACTAGCTCAATCCTGCAACTTTGAAAACCTCCGTGACTCCATCATCAGAGACCAGATAGTCAATGGCATATCTGATGAGGGACTTAGAAAATCCTTATTAAAACGAAAAGACCTAACCCCAGAAACAGCCATGCAAAGATGCTCTACTTGTGAAAAAAGTAAAGAAGAATATGAGGAGTTTGCTTGCCGGGACCAAGGCCTTCACCACGAGGTCGAGCCTGTCAAAATGGTGGCCCAGGCTTCCAGAAGGCGCTCCTCCAGCAGCAATCCCCCGCGCGCGAACCTGGATGCAGGCCACACGCATGCATAGTTCTCCCGAAGATTCAACACGGAAGAAAGGCCTACTGTGCATGCGCGAGCGTGGAGGGACAGCATCATGACATGTCCCCGCTGCGGACACGCCCACTTAAAAGGACAATGTCCAGCTTCTGGAAAACAATGTTTAAAGTGTGGCAAATACAATCACTTTGCCTCACAGTGCAGAGGTGCACTGCAAATGAGGACAACAAGACAGAAACACATGAACTTCAACGTAAAAAGTATAGACTTAACGGAGCACAAAGCTACCAATGATGAGTATTCCTCGGACAAGCACAACCTCGCTTGCGACAACTCGCTTGTCGTGGACACGATCGAGACAATTGAGGAATCTGACGCAACAATCGCCAGGCCTCACCCGGTCAACAGCATTGATTCCAGCAGTGAGTGGACTGCAACTGTGCAAGTCAACAACTTTCCATTTGTCTTCAAGCTTGACAGTGGGGCCTCAGCTAACCTCCTCACTAGCAAGGATCTCCATTCGATTCCAGGAGACCATGAAATAATACGCGCTGCATGTCGGCTGAAGGACATCAACAGCAGTCAGATCGCCAGGCAGGACGGGATTGGCGCCGTTCTCCTCCAACAGGACGACCAGTCTGACTGGGTCCCAGTGGCATACGCGTCCAGGGCCATGACCGCAACTGTGTGCAGATATGCACAAATCGAGAAAGAATGTCTCGGACTCCTCACTGGGATTCTGAAGTTCCATGACTATGTGTACGGCCTACCCACATTCATAGCGGAAACAAACCACAGACCGTTGGTCCACATTATCGACAAGGATCTAAATGACATGACACCTCGTCTGCAGTGCATCATGATGAAGCTGCGAAGGTATGATTTCACCCTAGTATACACTCCGGGAAGAGACCTTGCCATTGCCGACGCACTGTCCCGAACAATTGGCACTGACAACGCACCATCAGCCCCTATCAGAGAAATCGAGGTCCAAACACAGTTATGCATGGAGAATTTGCCTGCTTCGGATGAGAAGCTTCTCCTAATCCGACAGGAGACGCAGAAAGACTCAACCTAACGGAGAGTGCTGCACCTACTCCAGCATGGTTGGATGAGGGGACAATGTCCACAATTTCAGAATGCCAAGTCAGAATTGATTGAAGTTGATGGCCTGCTGCTACGCAATGCGCAGATTGTGATTCTGGCCACACTCCGCGCCGAGATGTTACATAAGATTCATGAAGGCCACCTAGGAAGTGAGAAATGCAAATGGCGAGCACGACAGGCTGTGTACTGGCCCGGCATGAACAAGACATAACGTAAATGCTCATGACATGTGACACCTGTCAAAGACATCAACCTGCACAGTGTAAAGAACCACTGCAGCAAAACAAACTCACAATGGCGCCGTGGACAAGAGTGGGTATTGACCTATTTCATGCCGCAGGGCGTGATTACGTCCTGATCATGGACTACTAACCAAACTATCTGGAGGTACTGAAACTCCATGATCTCACGTCTTCATCAGTCATCAAGGCGTGCCAGGAGACGTTTGTGCAACATGGAATCCCGCGTGTGGTGATGTCGGATAATGGTCCCTGCTTCGCAAGCTGGGAATGGAAAGAGTTCTCAGACTGCTACAGCTTTCGGCATGTAACGTCCAGTCCACGCTACCCACAGTCAAATGGGAAAGTGGAAAAAGGTGTCCACATCGTTAAACGACTCATTAGCAAGGCAACCGATTCACGCTCGGACATCAACCTAGCGCTGTTATCCTACCGAGCAACCCCATTGAGCTCAGGACTGTCGCCAGCGCAGATGCTGTTCGGCAGGGACATCCGGACAACCCTACCGGCAATACAATTCCGAGACCCCAATAACGCTCTGGTCCTCGATAAAATGCGGGTACTGCGGTCCAAACAAAAACAATGCTACGATCAACATGTGATCCCACTCAAGCCACTGACAATAGGGGACATCGTCAGAATCAGGGACCCAGAAGGCGGATGGTCTGAGCTAGCCACGGTGATCAGGCAGGAGCCACCGCGGTCCTACATTGTCAAATCGTCAGCGGGAGTACTTTTTCACCGTAACCGCCGGGATCTGTTAATGCTTCGACCTACAATGCCGGTGTTTCCCACACTGGACTTGACCAAGCCCATTTGTCCACAGGACGTTCCTCGCCACACAACGCTAGACAGTACTCTTGATGACATCAAGCCATCGTCCCTACCACCACCGTAAAGACGCTCCAGCAGAAGCCGTAAGGCACCCGACCGGCTAGATTTGTAACGACACTTCAACACACCCACAAGAAGGGGCGGCACGGTGGCACAGTGGTTAGCATTGCTGCCTACGGCGCTGAGGACCCGGGTTCGAGTCCCGGCCCTGGGTTACTGTCTGCGAGGAGTTTGCACATTCTCCCCGTGTCTGCGTGGGTTTCACCCCCACAACCCAAAGATAAAAAATAACTGATGCATGTAGAAATGGTACGGCAGTTATCATGGGGGATTTTAATCTACATGTCGATTGGTTTAACCAGGTCGGTCAAGGCAACCGTGAGGAGGAGTTTATAGAATGTATCCGCGATAGTTTCCTAGAACAGTATGTAATGGAACCTACGAGGGAACAAGCGGTCCTAGATCTTGTCCTGTGTAATGAGACAGGATTGATTCATGATCTCATAGTTAGGGATCCTCTCGGAAGGAGCGATCACAATATGGTGGAATTTAAAATACAGATGGAGGGTGAGAAAGTAAAATCAAATACTAGTGTTTTGTGTTTAAACAAAGGAGATTACAAGGGGATGAGAGAAGAACTAGCTAAGGTAGACTGGGAGCTAAGACTTTATGGTGGAACAGTTGAGGAACAGTGGAGAACCTTCCAAGCGATTTTTCACAGTGCTCAGCAAAGGTTTATACCAACAAAAAGGAAGGACGGAAGAAAGAGGGAAAATCGACCGTGGATATCTAAGGAAATAAGGGAGAGTATCAAATTGAAGGAAAAAGCATATAAAGTGGCAAAGAATGCTGGGAGATTAGAGGACTGGGAAATCTTTAGGGGGCAACAGAAAGCTACTAAAAAAGCTATAAAGAAGAGTAAGATAGAGTATGAGAGTAAACTTGCTCAGAATATAAAAACAGACAGTAAAAGTTTTTACAAATATATAAGACAAAAAAGAGTGGCTAAGGTAAATATTGGTCCTTTAGAGGATGAGAAGGGAGTTTTAATAATGGGAAATGAGGAAATGGCTGAGGAACTGAACAGGTTTTTTGGGTCGGTCTTCACAGTGGAAGACACAAATAACATGCCAGTGACTGATAGAAATGAGGCTATGACAGGTGAGGACCTTGAGACGATTGTTATCACTAAGGAGGGAGTGATGGGCAAGCTAATGGGGCTAAAGGTAGACAAGTCTCCTGGCCCTGATGGAATGCATCCCAGAGTGCTAAAAGAGATGGCTAGGGAAATTGCAGATGCACTAGTGATAATTTACCGAAATTCACTAGACTCTGGGGTGGTCCCGGTGGATTGGAAATTAGCAAACGTGACGCCACTGTTTAAAAAAGGAGGTAGGCAGAAAGCAGGAAATTATAGGCCAGTGAGTTTAACTTCGGTAATAGGGAAGATGCTGGAATCTATCATCAAGGAAGAAATTGCGAGGCATCTGGATAGAAATTGTCCCATTGGGCAGACGCAGCATGGGTTCGTAAAAGGCAGGTCGTGCCTAACTAATTTAGTGGAATTTTTTGAGGACATTACCAGTGCAGTAGATAACGGGGAGCCGATGGTTGTGGTATATCTGGATTTCCAGAAAGCCTTTGACAAGGTGCCACACAAAAGGTTGCTGCATAAGATAAAGATGCATGGCATTAAGGGTAAAGTAGTAGCATGGATAGAGGATTGGTTAATTAATAGAAAGCAAAGAGTTGGGATAAATGGGTGTTTCTCTGGTTGGCAATCAGTAGCTAGTGGTGTCCCTCAGGGATCCGTGTTGGGCCCACAATTGTTCACAATTTACATTGATGATTTGGAGTTGGGGACCAAGGGCAATGTGTCCAAGTTTGCAGATGACACTAAGATGAGTGGTAAAGCAAAAAGTGCAGAGGATACTGGAAGTCTGCAGAGGGATTTGGATAGGTTAAGTGAATGGGCTCAGGTCTGGCAGATGGAATACAATGTTGACAAATGTGAGGTTATCCATTTTGGTAGGAATAACAGCAAACGGGATTATTATTTAAACGATAAAATATTAAAGCATGCCGCTGTTCAGAGAGACTTGGGTGTGCTAGTGCATGAGTCACAGAAGGTTGGTTTACAAGTGCAACAGGTGATTAAGAAGGCAAATGGAATTTTGTCCTTCATTGCTAGAGGGATGGAGTTTAAGACTAGGGAGGTTATGTTGCAATTGTATAAGGTGTTAGTGCGGCCACACCTGGAGTATTGTGTTCAGTTTTGGTCTCCTTACTTGAGAAAGGACGTACTGGCGCTGGAGGGTGTGCAGAGGAGATTCACTAGGTTAATCCCAGAGCTGAAGGGGTTGGATTATGAGGAGAGGTTGAGTAGACTGGGACTGTACTCGTTGGAATTTAGAAGGATGAGGGGGGATCTTATAGAAACATTTAAAATTATGAAGGGAATAGATAGGATAGATGCGGGCAGGTTGTTTCCACTGGCGGGTGACAGCAGAACTAGGGGGCATAGCCTCAAAATAAGGGGAAGTAGATTTAGAACTGAGTTTAGGAGGAAATTCTTCACCCAAAGGGTTGTGAATCTATGGAATTCCTTGCCCAGTGAAGCAGTTGAGGCTCCTTCATTACATGTTTTTAAGGTAAAGATAGATAGTTTTTTGAAGAATAAAGGGATTAAGGGTTATGGTGTTCGGGCCAGAAAGTGGAGCTGAGTCCACAAAAGATCAGCCATGATCTCATTGAATGGCGGAGCAGGCTCGAGGGGCCAGATGGCCTACTCCTGCTCCTAGTTCTTATGTTCTTATGTTCTTATGTGCAGGTTAGGTGGATTGGCCACGTTAAATTGCCCCTTAATTGGAAAAAATGAATTGGATATTCTAAATTGATTTAAAAAAAATTAAAAAAACACACCCACAAGACGAATATGAACATTTCTCACGATGGACTCATAACACTGTTAATAGTTTCTGTATTACTTTATCATTTTCGCAGTGTGCAGATTTGCATATTCTCACCACTTGATTGTTTTACATCTAGTTGAGCTCTGGAAGCAGAACGAACCCTTTGAATAAAGTGTTTGTGTTAACTGTAAGTCTACAATCTTTATTCAGACTTGGAGAAGAACATAGGGTGTAGAGGGAGGTCGGCACATTGGGACTAGCAAGATAGAGGTGTTGTTGATTGCAGAAACTGCATGAGAACTGGCTCAATGTTTTTTTTTCTCCTCTCTCTTTCTCCCTCTCCAGGATGGTTGTCAGGCTCCTAAATTAAGTGAGACATTTGGGAACAGACTTTTACTGATGGGGCAAGGCTGCACAAGGAGATAAAATTGAACAAAGTAGTGAGCATGGCAGAGTAAACACACAAACACAAAAATACTACTGTTCTAAAGCCACTTCCAACATATTGAGGCACTTTACACCTTCACCTTTGACCCTTGGGTGCATCCCATATTATCCTTTAAATCCAGGAAATGATCCGGGTAGTAAGTCAAAAGTCCAGTGATTCACATTACTCTGAAACAATTGACTTTCTTAATCTCCCATTTTAATAAACATGTTTCTTTAGATAGCAATAAAGGGTTTTCAAAATTATCAGTGAGAACATTTGATTAAACCAGCACTGCTATCGATAGTTTAAATTAATTGTTTCGCTAATTTAAAAAGGATCTTAAATATTTATAGATTTCTTGGAAGTTGACGTGCTTGCAGAGTCTTTAAGCCATTGGGGAAGATAAGAGCTCTGATGATTGCTCGTACAGAGGATTACACCTGCTCAAAGTTCCATTTCAGCTCATTTAAGTGGTTGAAGGTTCAAACCATTAAAGATAACAAAAGAGTCTTCATTCTTGATGCTCTTTAAATGTATTTACTTTCCAAATCAACCTCTGGCTTGAAGGTGTTGACCCTCTATCAGGTACAATTCCAGGGATGGCAACCCTCAGGGGAGGGTTCTTCCTGATTGTGATAAATGTTGTGATGCTATTTGACTGGGTGGGTGGTGGTGGGGGTGGGGTGCATTACAATTTGCTACCATAGTCCTTTCTTCCCAAACTCCACACGACTTCCAATGGGGGTCCTTGGGTGGGATTCTCCGGTCCCCCAGCCACGTGTTTCTTGGCAGCGCGCCATTCATAGAACATAGAACATACAGTGCAGAAGGAGGCCATTCGGCCCATCGAGTCTGCACCGACTGACTTAAGCCCTCACTTCCACCCTATCCCTGTAACCCAATAACCCCTTTTTGGTCACTGAGGGCAATTTATCACGGCCAATCCACCTAACCCTGCACATCTTTGGACTGTGGGAGGAAACCGGAGCACCCGGAGGCAACACACGCAGACATGGGGAGAACGTGCAGAGTCTGCACAGACAGTGACCCAGTGAGGAATCGAACCTGGGACCCTGGCGCTGTGAAGCCACAGTGCTATCCACTTGTGCTACCGTGCTGCCCAAACCGCTGGCAGTGGGATTCTCTCTTCCTGTGTCTTGTCAATGGGGTTTCCCATTGTAAACACCCCATGCCACTGGGAAAAGTGAATCGCAAAGACTGGAGAATTCCGGCCCTTGGATAGGAAAAACTCCTTGCTGAGTGCCCCTCCCCCCCATTTACGGGCACAGGCAGGATCTCCATATTGGGCAACATTTGTTTGTCAACATTGATCAACAGGTGTTTTAAAAAGCGTGAAATCTTGCCTTTACATGGCACCTTTCACAGCCTCAGGATGTCCCACAGTGCTTTGCAGGCAGTGGAATACTCCTGAAGGGTAGACGTTGCAATGTGGAAAATACGGCAGCCAATTTGAAAAGCTCCCACGAACACGAATGTCAGAATGACCAGATAATTTGTTTTTCTGATTGTGGCTGGGGAGAAATATTGAGTCATGGAGAGTACAACGGAGGAAGCCATCCATCCTATTAGTTCTGCGGCATCTCTTTTGAAGAGCAATCCAATTATCCCCATTCTCTCTCCATATCCCGGCAATAATTTCTTGTTCATGTATTTATCCGATTCCCTTTTAAAAGCTGCTGTTGAATCTGTATCCAACATCCTGACAGGCGATGCATTCCAAATCCTCATCATTGTTGTGTAAACAGGTTTTTCCTCAGGTTTCTTCAGGTTCGTTAGCCAATAATGTTAAATCTGTGTCCACTGGTTATTGTCCCATCAGCCCTCAGAGACTTAAACACAATAAAGACATACACAAACAACATATCCGTTGGGTATGGCATGGCGGCACGGTAACACAGTGATTAGCATGGTTGCTTCACAGCTCCAGGGTCCCAGGTTCGATTCCTGGCTTGGGTCACTGTCTGTGCGGAGTCTGCACGTCCTCCCCGTGTGTGCGTGGGTTCCCTCCGGGTGCTCCGGTTTCCTCCCACAGTCCAAAGATGTGCAGGTTAGGTGGATTGGTCACGCTAAATTGTCCTGTAGTGTCCAAAGGTTTAGTGGGGTTGCTGGGTTATGGGGATAGGGTGGAGGTGTGGTGCTCTTTCAGGGGCCGGCGTAGACCCGATGGGCCGAATGGCCTCCTTCTGCACTGTAAATTCTAAGATTCTATGACACAAGGACGAACTCGCCTGATCTGGTATAAACAATGCAATGGCATCTTTTAAATGAAACTGTGGCTTAATGGGCATTTTATACAGCTCCATCATAACCTCCCTGAGTCGATGTCGTGCTCGAATAGAGGGACAGTCGATGGCGGCTGTCATGGATAATGGCCATAATAGCGACTGGGAAGAAAGAAAGGATGCTTTTCCTTTTGCGGGGGGGGACCATTGATCTGAGGTACTGAATATGAGACTTACTGCTCCCGAGACACAATCTGACACTCGGCTAATGTCTCGTAAGCACGTTGCAACGAGTCGCTTGATGATGGAAATACATGTATAAGGGAAGAATCAGTGAGAATTCAAGGGCATGAGGGCACATAAATAGAAAATCCCAACTGATTGAAAACCTGAAAGTAAGCCAGTCAATGCTTTGCATATAATTACTAGGACGCTATTGAAAATGTTGGAGGCTGAGAAGAACATTCATATAATGAGAGTGCAGGGAATAGTGCTTGGGAAGTTTTTGAGCACTTTGAAATGCAAATTATGAAGAGAAAAATCACAGAAATGAATGTGTTTTTATTATATAGAAAGGAAGATTATGGGGCGACATGTTCCATAATCTAAATCGCCCAGTGGGATCTGATGGAATTGAATGGTGTAGTATAATGAACGGTGTTTGCTTGCATTGGTGGATCCATATTCTTGAAGTGGCCTTTGAGATCAGGAAAATTTCACAGACTTCTAAATCTTGCTGATGACCTCACTTATTGTTTCCTCAGAAAAATTGACTGAATTGGATAATGCTTAGAATGGAACAGATTGTTTCTGATCTAAGAGAGGAATGATGTTCATGTAAATAAACCAGATGGAAAAAAGTGGCCTTTTTTCTCAATCCATGATTTTTAAAATCTGATCCTGAGGTAAAAGTGTAACATCCAGGGGTCTGGATTTGATCTGTTCGCAGGAAGGTCAATGAGGGGTTAGCTTTGAGGTACATCCTAAATGTTCGATAGTCTTTGACGGTTACTGTCGGTCATGTATCTTACATTTGATGTACGGGATTCCCCAGTCTCCCCGTCACGTGTTCCTCGGCGCTGCACGATTCGCTGGCGGAGGAAGTCTGTCTTCCCGCCGCTTGTCAATGGGCTTTCCCATTGAAGCCTCCCATACCATTGGGAAACCCACGGGGGGGGGGGAGGGGGGGGGGGGGGGGAGGGTTGTCAGCGGGAAAGGAGACTCCCAGTGACCGGACAATTCCGGACCATATCTCACTTTCCTTAAATAATGCACTTTATATTATCTGACATAGAATCATACTGCAGAGAATGAGACCATTCAACCCATCGAACCCGTGCTAGCTTTCTGATGGAACAATCAATTGGTTCCCCTGGCTCTCTCTCAATCAGCCTGCAATTTGTTTTCCCTGTCCAAGTGTATATTTCCCATTTGAAAGTTACTATTGAACCTGCTTCCGCCATTGATTCAGACAATGCATCCAGATCATAGCGAGTTTGAATAAAGGAAATCCTCCTCATCACCCACCTGATCTTTTTGCCAATTATCCTAAATAGGAGACATATGAACAATAACAGACCCTCTGGTCAGAGGGTCACAAAGGTCTACCGCCCAGAAAAGGCTCTTCGGCCCATCACATCTGCGACGGTCAAAAAGAACCCCACTTAACCATTCCATCCAATGTCTCTTCATAGCTAAAGCTCTCCAGCCCAGGCAACATCCCAGTTAATCTCCTCTGCACCCTTTCCCACTGCTATCACATCCCTCCGATAACATGGGTACCAGAACTGCACACAATACTCTAGCTGTGGTCTAATCAATGTGGTACTTCCAGAATGTCTCACACAATCATGACACCTTCTATTTCACAACATCCACTGTCCTCGTCCTACTCGGCATTACTCATTTCCCTGGAGGAGATGAAAGAGTAGATTTTGAAAAAGGCAACTTGGAGGAATCAAATCCCATGACCTCTCTTTACCGAAGCTCCTGCAAGTGTAAATAGTTTCTCCCCATCTACTCGATCAACACCCAACTTCGGCCAGGTTGAGATTCATCTACATGATCAGATTTGCTGGTCCTTCGCCTCGGCTGCCATTTAGGAATTCTTCCGGTCGCAGCAAATCTCTAATTGCTGCATTGAAAAACCTGAATCTCAATACTGTGAGTAAACACTGAAGCATTGAAGAGTCTACATCCACTTGAGCAGCGCGAAAATAAAATCCTTTCGGACTTGTTTTCGATTACCTATGAAGAAATGTAGCAGCCGACAAAAATCTTGATGAGGTCCAATTGGTGGCCTATTAGAAACTGGGACTAATAATGGCCCATGGGCGAGATTCTCCATCCCACCAGCCATGTTTTCTGGCACAGCGCCCCCCTCCCCCCCCCCCCCCCCGCTTGCAGCGCGATTCCTGCAGCCGGCCAATAGGGTTTCCAATTGTGGCCACCCCCACATCGTCGGGAAACTCGTGGGCGTAGGTGCGCTGCCGGCAAAGCGGAGGATCCCGCCGAAGGAGAATGTTGCAGCATATCTTTCTGGGCTGGGAGAGCTCATGGTGTTGTTACGACACCCTGGGCTAGTGCACGGTCAATTCCAGCCCCACAGGCCCCAGGGTCACATCACAAGTGAATTAACCAATACTTCTTATGATATTTGGTCCTTGGCTGTCAAATAATTACAGTCTGTAATTACAATCACCGCCTGTTACCGGGCAGAACACCGGCATTTTGGGCCAATTCATTGGCCACCTGCCAAGCCTGTCATTGGTCAATCTCCAGTTTAAACCAGCAGATACAATTCTATGAAACTAAAAGAACAAAAGGGGATAAAATTTAGTCTCGGGCAGCAGTGCGGCCGCTGTCTGTTGAGAATGAAGTTACGCTCAAGGAACGGTGAGGAACAAAGCTGTTGCGTGAGTCACCAGCGGAGACTGACCTTGACTTCAGCTGTTTCATTTATTGTCAGCTGCCCGTAGTTCCACTGATTCCAGTAACTTCCCTCCTTCTGGAACGATATCCGTGACCCCTCTTTATCGCTGGTGATGTAAACACGCAAGAGGGAAACGTTGAACCCATACATGTGGTACCTAGGACACGAAGAGAGTCAGATGGTGTTGTGAGTACCACACACACTGGAACATTGTACAGAGATGGAGAACACAAGCTTAGAATTAAGTAGCGTGGAAGAATTCTCCCTCTGTGTACCTGACCAGGTGCCAGAATGTGGGGACTAGGGCCTTTTCACAGTAACTTCATTGCGGTGTTAATGGAAGCCTACATGTGACAGTAATAAAGATTATTATTATTATGTTGTTTTTTTGACGTATATTCTTTCATGCAATGCTGGCCTAGCATTTATTGTACTTCCAGTTTGCCCTTGAGAAGGTGGTGGGGTGGTGAGACATCTTCTTGAATACATTGGTGTGTCTTCCTTGGCCACTTCAGAGAGCAGGCATGAGTCAACAACAATAATGTCAGTCTGGAATCACTTTTGTCCCCCAGAAATATAGGGCTGGATTCAATGCCCAAAAAACAGAATCCTGTTGTGGGTTCGATTAGTGGGGTATTTCACTGCATCTGCAGCTCCGCCAATGAGCCCGCTATCAAACGGGACACCATTTTTCTTCACCATTTCCAAAAGCTCTGCCTACCCAGGCCTTGAATGTGTTCAACAATGGAGCACCCACAACCCTCTGGAAGTGGAGAATTTCCAAGATTCAAACCCCCTTTGAGTGAATGAATCGCTACTTACTTCAGTCACCTTTGTCATAGTATACATCAGTATATCATGGTGCAGACACACACACTGATGGACATACAGTAGGACCAATCAACATGCATAACACCGCAGCCAATCACCAATTAGAGCACACTCACTATAAAGACAGAGGGCATCAGTTTTCCCGCTCATTCGGGATGCAGCCTTTCAGAAGTACAGAGCTCACAGCTGACAGCACAGATCCTCACCATGTGCTGAGTGATTAGACTGGTTAGGGTAGGCACAGGTCTTTAGTTTAATCTAACATCATGTGAACCCACAGTAAGAGTATGTTCAATAGTTTGTAGTTTAATAAAATAGTGTTGTACTATTTTAAGTGTTGGTGGCCTGTATGTGTCCCACGGATCCAGAGCACCCAAAACATCAACCTTCAATCGCCATCGTGACCTAGAACTATTGTCATTCATTCATGGTCGCTGTGTCAAAATCCTGGAACTCCCTCCGTAACAGCACTGTGGGTGTGCCTGTAGATCATGGCCTGCAGCGGTTCACAAAGGTGGGCTTATGATCACCTTCTCATGGGCAATTAAGGATGGGTAATAAATGATGGTCTTGTCAGAAGTCATCCACATCACGAGAGCAATTAAAAAAAAAATAAAAATGAACATTGATAAAACCTTCAAAGAGCAAAAACAATAAAAATGCCATCTGAACCCAAAATAAATCGAACAACAGAACAGCAAAATGCTAATTTAATTCCTGCATATCATTTTCACAGCTTTTAAAAAAGAATCTTTGAGAAACTGGCAATCTGCTTTCCTATTTTTAACCTTGTTCTTTCAATCCTCACTGCAGCCATCATCTGCTTTTGTGTAGCTCATAACTCCTTGATGAGTGGTTTCTGTTCGATTTACTTTTATATTTTCCTCTTGACCTCTTTATTTAGTGACCCATAACTTTTTCAAGGTGAAATCACGTTGGAAAAGTCAGAATTCTGAGATCCTGGCACCGTCTTTGAAGGGCGCCCGAACCCAAAGTTGTACATAAGCACCCCCTCCCCGCCCACACCCCCCCCACCCCCCCCCCCCTCCCCCCACCCACGCACCAAATATCAGAACCACCCCCATGGAGATTGGGACTCAACATTGGGGCTCCAGCCCCACAGCAAGCATCGGTGAACCCTCTCCCACCACACCAAAATCAGGGCGACCCCACTCCATTCTTTCAGCTCTACCCCAACCCACACTGTCATCGGGGCTCTCCACTTTCCACCCCCCCCCCCCCCACTGTCTTGTTATGCTCTTGGTGTAGCATAAGCTGCTTCCTTGATGTGCACTCTGATGAAGGAAGGTTCAGACGTGGAGATAACTTCAACATGTTTATTGAACTATTTACAATTCTCCTACTCGAATTCGGCTCTACTGTTAATCCTTCTGTAGCTACTCAGACTGACGAACCAGTCTGCTACAATCCACGGGGTGGGTGTGATGCTGAATCAACCCTGTGTCTGTACTCACTGAATGTCTCCACTGGAAAGAGGAAGATCATGTGTGCTGTGTCCTTTATATATGGGTGGGTGTAATGCCCCTGTGGTAGTGTCACCTCTGTGTGTACCGTGAATGCCCATTGGTCGTGTCCTCTCATTGACCTATTGGTTGAGTGTCTGTGTGTCATGTCTCTGGTGCTCCCTCTAGTGTCTAGCTAGTCTACGTGTACTTACATTAACCCCTTGTGTAACTACAGTGATGCATATCACCACACCCCCCCCCCCCCCAATGGAGGAACGTTATCCCCCTGCCACAGTCACTTTGGCACTGCCCACTTTGTGTGCTGACTTGGCACTGCCCTCTTGGCACTCTCCCATTGGCACTTTCAGAGAGCATTGTCAGGATACCGAGGGCAATGCCCAGCCTTGCGCCTCAACTCTTGCCCCCCCCCCCCCCCCCCCAGGCTCCTCCACGCCTTTGGTGTGGTAACCATGACTGGTTTTCGCTTGTGAAAATCAGTAGTGATTCGCGCCAGCATGACGCCAAGCCGCCTGGGTGGGATGATACGTTGTGGGTGGACGCTTTAGTGTAATGTTGAAAATGTAATCACATTCATGGAAATCAGGGTGATATGCTTGCTGGTTATGAACCTGGTCACACCACTGGCTGGGCGGGAAAGATCTCAAACCGAGACCTCACCAGTGGAAATCCCATTTCATTCCTCTCGCAGGAATTAGAGGCCATAACGGGCTTTGCACCCGTGGCAAACGGTGCCGCTAGCTCTCACCAAAATCTTGTATTTACATTGTGCTTTAATGTAGTCACATGCACCAAGGAACCTAATAGAAGCCTCAGCAAACAATATCTGAGAGCAAGATACACAAGGAGGTATCAGAGCAGCTGAACAAAAACTTGCTCAAAGAGTTGGATTTTCAGGAGTGTTGCAAAGAAGGTGAGAGAGCGATGGAGAGAGACGGAGGGATTTAGAAAGGGAAAGGGAGTTGGAGGTTCGAAAGATGGAGCAAAGGAAATCAAGGTTGACCAGAAGGTTAGAATTGGAGGGCTGAAGGGCAGGAAGAGAATTACGGAGATTACGGAGGTAGGTGAGGCCATGGAGGGACTTGAAAACAAGGAATGGAATTTTTTAATTGGGTCATTGCTGAACAGTGTGGGTCAACAAGCTCAGGGGCCATTGTGGCTTATTGCAAATTAATACTTTCTCCAGTACCAGCTCCAAATATCATGTTTTTAACCTCCCTCAGAATCAGAAGTTTTTGGATGAGTGCAGATAGGTGTGGTGAGCTGCCCTGATCAGGATTTGAGATAAATGTCCAGCCTAACGTTTTTTTATTTTAATAAACATTTTATTGAGGTATTTTTGGTATAGACAAAATAGACAAGATACATGAAACCATAAACATAGTGCAAAAACCGTTTATCTTTCATACCAGGTCCCACCCTTATTACCCCCTACTCTCACCTAAACTACTCCCCCCCCGACCTCCCCACCCTCGTCTGCTGACGATTAATTTACCGCAAGGAAGTTGACGAACGGTTGCCACCTCCGGGTGAACCCTAACAGTGAACCTTTCAAGTCGAACTTAATTTTCTCCAAACAGAGAAAGCTAGCCATGTCCGATAGCCAGGTCTCCGACTTCGGGGGCTTTGGGTCCCTCCAAGCTAATAGTATCTGTCTCCGGGCTACCAGGGAAGCAAAGGCCAGAACGTCTGCCTCTTTCTCCTCCTGGATTCCTGGATCTTCCGACACCCGTAAATCGCCACCTCTGGACCCAGCGCCACTCTTGTTTTCAAAACCTTGGACATGACGTCCGCAAACCCCTGCCAAAATCCCCGAAGCTTTGGACATGTCCAAAACATATGGACATGGTTCGCTGGCCCTCCCGCGCATTTTGTGCACCTGTCCTCCACAGACTAACATTTGACCGAAGGAGTTGAAACATTGTCAGGAATTCCGCTCTTTGGCCCTGACTGTCTGTTCCTCCCACAAGCTCAAGTGACCTTTGGTAAATAAAAGAAAATCAGGTAGTTTGAACCCATCGTTAACCATAGTACCATGATATATAACCCAGGCTCAGTGTCCCCAGCACCTGGAAAAATAGAAAGAAAGATGTTTTACATTTCTATAGCGTTGTTCACCACCTCAGGACATCCCATCTCACTTTACAGCCAATTAATGAACTGCTGTAATGTAAGGAATGTAGCAGACAATTTGTATACAGTAATGTAGTAAGGATTGGCGAATCTGCCTTAGTGATTTTGTCTGAGGGATGATTATTGTTAAGAATACTGGAGCGGCATGGTAGCACAGTGGTTAGCACTGTGGCTTCACAGCTCCAGGGTCCCAGGTTCGATTCACGGCTTGTGTCACTGCCTGTGCGGAGTCTGCACGTTCACCCCGTGTCTACGTGGATTTCCTCCGGGTGCTCCGGTTTCCTCTCAGAGTCCAAAAGATCTGCACGTTCGGAGGATTGGCCATGAGAAATTGCCCTACGTGTCCATAAACGTTGGGTGGGGCTCCTGGGTTACGATGGAGGTGGGCTTGGGTAGGGTGCTCTTTCCAAGGGCTGGTGCAGACCCGATGGGCCGAACTGTAAATTCTATGATCCTATGAAATATCTCCGCTAAGCTTTGAAATTGTGTCGTGGGATCTGAGAAGGCAGATGAGTCACTGATTTGGTGTCTAAGCTGAAAGATGCCTCCAGTAGTACTACATGGAGTTGTGGGCACTGCGGGCCTAATTTCCCTCAAATTTCCTAATTTCCCTCAAACTGAGTGGCATTTTAAGGGTCAACCACATTGCTGTGGGTCTGGAGGCCAGGTAAGGATTTCCTTCCCCCAAAGTGAACCAGGTTGCTCTTTACAACAATCGACAATGGTTTCGTGGTCATCATTAGACTTTTAATTCTAAATTTTTTATTCAATTCAAATTTCACCATCTGCCATGGCGGGATTCGAACGCGGGTTCCTAGAGCATTACCCTGGATGTCTGGATTACTAGTCCAGTGACAATACCACTATGCCATTGCCACCACGGTGCCTGCAGTATCTGGATGGGTCTTCAGCCAACAAACTCCTGACATAGAGGAAAAAGTAGTCCCCTTGAGCCATGGTTTCAAAGCATCCAAAGATGGATCCTTGTTGTGCTCACCGCCCACCTGTTCCTGGTCTGATGTTGTTCGGCAGCCAGCAACTAATTATTTGAAAATTTGAAGAATCTTTGAGGGAATAGGATCAATAGTGCTATTTGTAGCTGACTCTGCACACCTGTTGGCCGTGGCTCAGTTTGTAGCCACTCTTGCCTTTGAGTCAGAAAATTGTGGCTTGATAGTCCCACTCCGCAGACACGTTGTTGGGTTTTAAAGGAGGAAAGGGGGAAAGGGGGAGGTTGTGGAAGGGACTCCACAAAGCAAAACTTTTGGGGGTCCCACCCTCGCTCAGCCAGCTCCTCCTCCAGTCAACAGGCCATCTACTCATTAATTGCCTTTGAGCTTCATTAATCCCCCCCCCCCCCCCCCCCCCCCCCCGTCTCCACACCATCTGGTTAGGAAGTGCTATGTCTGAGCGCCCACAATGGCCGACATCTATCTGGTCCAACAGCTCCACTAGGCATGGTGGTGACTCCTGGGACTGCGGCCAGTCCCAAAGAAGGCATTCAGTGATGGAGCCGAATGTTAAGATTAACCCAGGGCCTTTGTGGGGTCAGGCTGGTGAGGGAGGTAATGGGGATCAGGTTGGGCAAGGCAGGAGGGAAGGGAAATGGCAGGGTATGAAGATCTTATGCAGGAGTCCCTGCTGGATTTTACACTTTGCATTTACATCTGCCGTGAAGACTGGAGATCAGTGAGTAGCCATTAACTGGCCACTTAAGGACGTTAGTTGGATTACTGGTGGGCAGGCCTCCAGATGTTTCCCCTGCTGCTGGTAAAATTGTGGCAGGGTGAGTGGGGGAGGATGGGTAGGCCCCAGAACCGGTGCCCAGACCATGATACTAATTTTATGGCTCACCCTCCTTGCCAACCAACAACCGCCCCCACCCTAAGGGTGGGAGGGGCAAAGAATCCAGCTCCGGGGTGACAATCCAATCCAATACAGAGGGAATGCAGCATTGGGGGAGTTTCTGTCTTTCAGTCCATAAGACCATAAGATATAGGAGCAGAATTAGGCCATTCAGCCCATTGAGTCTGCTTTGACATTTGATCATGGCTGATATGTTTCTCAATCCCATTTTCTTGCCTTCTGCCCGTAACCCTGATCCCCTTATTAATCAAGAAATCCCCTTATTAAACGAGAATTGTGTTGAGATGCTGTTACCGACAGAGCTACAGACCAAGAGCTGGAAGGTGGAATTACACAGAATAGTTCTTTCTTAGAACGTAAAAACTAGGAGCAGGTGTAGGCAATTTAGCCTCTCGAGCCTGATCCACTGTTCAATATGATCAATGCTGATCTCATCCTGGCCTCAACTGCACCGTCCTGCCAACTCTCTGTAACCCTTCAACCCATTACTAATTAAATTGGTCTAACTCCGCCTTAAATTTACTCAATGTCCCAGCATCCACCGCAATCTGGGGTAGCGAATCGCATCGATTCAGGACTCTTTGGGAGATGTAGTTTCTCCTCAGCTCTGTTTTAGCTTTGCTACCCCTTACACTGAGTCTATAACAACTCATTCTGTAATGGTCCACAAAGGGAAGCATCTATGCCACGTCTACTTTATCCATATCTTTTATCATCTTATACACCTCAATTTGATCTCTCCTCGTTTTTCTAAACCCCAGAGAGCATTGACCTAAACTGTTCAATCTCTCCTCATACACAAACCCCTGATCTCTGGAATCAATCTTGTGAACCTCCTCTGAACTGCCTCCAATCCCACTACATCTTTCCTCAAATAAGGGGACCAAAACTGTGCCCAATACTCCAGGTTTGGTCTCACCGATGCCTTGTATAGTTGCAACAACACTTCCTTACCTTTATACTCAATTTATTTTGCTATAAATGCCAACATTCCATTTGCTTTCCTTATTACCTGCTGCACCTGCATGCTCATTTCCTGCAAATCATGCATGGACAGCATGGTAGCACATTTGGCTAGCACTGTGGCTTCACAGCTTCAGGGTCCCAGGTTCGATTCCCTGCTGGGTCACTGTCTGTGTGGAGTCTGCACGTTCTCCCCGTGTCTGTGTGGGTTTCCTCTGGGTGCTCTGGTTTCCTCCCACAGCCCAAAGGGACTGGTTTAGCACACTGGGCTAAATAGCTGGCTTTGAAAGCAGACCAAGGCAGGCCAGCAGCACGGTTCAATTCCCGTACCAGCCTCCTCGAACAGGCGCCGGAATGTGGCGACTAGGAGCTTTTAACATTAACTTCATTTGAAGCCTACTTGTGACAATAAGCGATTTTCATTTAATTTAATTTCAAGACGTGCAGGTTAGATGGATTGGCCATGCTAAATTGCCCTGAGTGTCCAAAAAGGATAGGAGGGGTTGTTGGGTTATGAGGATAGGGTGGAAGTGAGGGCTTAAGTGGGTCAGTGTGGACTTGATGGGCCGAATGGCCTCCTTCTGCACTGTATGTAGCTATGTATCTATGAAGACACCCAGATCCCTCTGCATCGAAGCACCCCAAAGTCTTTCCATTTTTCCAACCAAAATGGATAACCTCACACTTATCCATGTTGGATTCTATCTGCCACATTTTGGCCCACTCACCTAACCTATCTATATCCATTTTTAATGTTCTTCTTTCCTCATTGCAACTTACTGTTCACCTATTTTAGTGTCATCTATAGAACCTTCGATCTCTGCATCCAAGTCATTAATATAGATTGTAAATAGCTGGGGCCTAAGGACCGAACCCTGTGGCACCCCACTAGTTACATCTTGCCATCCAGAAAAAGACCCATTTATCCCTACTCTCTGACTTCTATCCAAGCTAATAAATTACCCCCAACCCCATGTGATTTAACCCTTTGTATTAATCTGGGCTGGATTCTCCAACCCCCCGCCGGGTCGGAGAATCGCCGGGGGGGGCTGCGTGAATCCCGCCCCTGCCGTCTCCCAAAGTCTCTGGCACCAGAGATTCGGCGGGGGCAGGAATCGTGCGGCGCCTGTCGGCGGCAAACCCCCACCCCGCCCCCGGCGATTCTCCAGCCCGCGATGGGTCGAAGTCCCGCTGTTGTAATGCTGGTCCCGCCGGCGTGGAGCAAACCACCTACCTTACCAGCGGGACTGGCGGCGCGGGCGGGCTCCGGGGTCCTGGGGGGGGCGTGGCGTAATCTGGCCCCGGGGGGTGCCCCCACGGTGGCCTGGCCTGCGATCGGGGCCCACCGATCGGCGGGTGGGCCTGTGCTGTGGGGCACTCTTTTCATTCCGCGTTGGCCATAGCCTTCACGATGGCCGATGCGGAAGTGACCCCCTCCCGTGCGCATGCGCGGGGTTGACGTCAGCAGCCGCTGATTCTCAGCGCATGCACGGACTTCCGTCAGCCGGCGAAGTCCCTTTGGCTCGGATGGCTTGGCGCCAAAAGCCTTTCCTGCAGGCCGGCGGGGCGGCAACCACTCCGGCCCAGGCCTAACCCCTCAAGGTTAGGGCTTGGCCCCTAAAGGTGCGGAGAAATCCACACCTTTGGGGCGGCCTGCGCCGGAGTGGTTCACGCAACTCCATCCCTCCCCTCCAGGTGGGGGAGAATCCCGCCCCTAATGTAAGACATCTTATCAAAGCCTTTTGGAAGTCAAGATCTACGACATCTACTGGATCCCCATTATCCACTTGGCTTGTTACATCTTCGAACAACTCTAGCAAATTAGTTGAACATGATTTACCCTTCATAAAATCATGCTGACTCTGATGGATTGCATCTTGACTTTCCTTATTTCCTTAACAATGGATTCCAACAATTTCCCAACTACATATGTTGAACTTTTTTTTTTTTAATTTAGAGTACCCAATTATTTTTTCCAATTAAGGGGCAATTTAGAGTAGCCAATCCACCTAACCTGCACATCTTTGGGTTGTGGGGGCGAAACCCACGCAGACACGGGGAGAATGTGCAAACTCCTCACAGACAGTGACCCAGGGCCGGGATTCGAACCCGGGTCCTCAGCGCCGTAGGCAGCAATGCTAACCACTGTGCCACCGTGCTGCCCTTTACATATGTTGAACTAACTGGTCTTGCAATTTCCTAAATTCTGCCCCCCTCCCTTTTTGAATAAGCATTTGCATCTTTCCAATCCACTGGAATCTTTCCCCATGTCCAGAGAATTTGGGGATATTATAACCAGTGGATCCACTATCTCCCCCTGCCACTTCCTTTAACACCCTAGGATGTGGAGATGCTTCATCCTCAATTGGACATGAAGAATCTGTGGAGCTATTTCAAAGATCGGGGAAATATCCTCAGAGACACGACCAACAACTGTCCCTCAGCCAACATCACCAAACCAGGGGCTGATTTAGCACAGTGGGCTAGACAGCTGGCTTGTAATGCAGAACAAGACCAGCAGCGCGGGTTCAATTCCCGTACCGGCCTCCCCGAACAGGTACCGGAATGTGGTGACTAGGGGCTTTTCACAGTAACTTAATTGAAGCCTACTTGTGACAATAAGTGATTATTATTATTACATCAGATCATCCGTTGTTTGTGGGAGCTTGCTTTGTACAAATTGGGTGCTGCGTTTTATACATCACAACCGTGGCTACACTTCACACAAAGAAAGTCTTACACTGACTGTGAAGTGTTCGGGGACATTGGATTTAGACATTGCGTAAATGTAACTACCTTCTTTCCTGTTCCGAAGTGTCACGTCTAGCTGATAATTAACATTTTATAACTTTCTTTACACGTACAAGTCAACAGATAAGAAGTTTACATTTCTAAGGCTGTGATTTGACAACTAAATGCATTGTGCAAATAGGCTTCAATGAGAGTTTACTAATCAGGATTGGCATGGCAAGTTTAAAGGCGCAATCAGCTACCGGCTGACTGATATTATTAATTCAGTTTGCAGCCATCTGTCTCAGCACGTTTGAGGCGCACTGTGTGTGGAAGTGTCGACAACACTTACAACATGTGTGGCGGCTTAAGAGGCTTCAGAATGAAGCGGAGGTTCAGCACTTTCGAAATCATGCTGATTAGCACCTTTCTCCTTCTGCTGACTGCATGTGCTGGGTTGATAGCCTTCGGATGGCTTGTGATCCATCAACCCCCTGCTGCAGGTGAGTTTATTTTAGATTGGATTGACGTACCTTTGCGACGTGCAGTGTTTGAAAGCAATATTTAACCCTGCATGGTGCAGCATTAGTTCACGGATCTTAGAGTGACGCCGCATTCATAGAATAGTAGAATACCTAACAGTGCAGAAGGAGGCCATTTGGCTCATCGAGTCTGCACCAACCCTTTGAAGGAGCATCCTACTCAGGCCCACTCCCCTGCCCTATCCCCGTAATCCAATAACCCCACCTAACCTGCACACCTTTGGACACTAAGGGGCAATTTAGCATGACCAATCAACTCAACCTGCACATCTTTGCACTATGGGATGAAACCGGAGCATCCGGAGGAAACCCACGCAGACACGGGGAGAACGTGCAGACTCCACACAGACAGTAACCCAAAGTCGCAATTGAACCCGGATCCCTGGCGCTGTGAGACAGCAGTGCTAACCACTGTGCTACCATGACGCCCATCATTCTTTCATGCCACAGAATTCTCGATCTCCGGTGTGACATTTTGCCAAAGAGAAGCCCTTCTCCAATCGGACAATCAGCACAGCAGTCACGTTTGGACCCTTGCCTGGGGAATTTCAAACAAGCTAAGGGGAGGCCTCTCCCAGAATTAGCTGCAGCTCTTAGCCACAGCTGGAAAACAGGTCAGGTCGCTAAAGAAATAATAGAATCTATTTATTTGCACACGATTCATATCTCTCCTCACTCACTTTCAAAACTAGATTTATGCATTTGCAGCTTAGGGATGTCATGTTGGAGATTGGTTGCAATGTTACGGGCGTTTACTTGGTGGTATTTTCATGTTAAGTAACATATAGGGACAAGGGAGCTGGAGAAGGCCATATTGTCTCTCACTATTTAATAAGATTATTGCTATGATGATAAATAATCTTTATTGTCACAAGTAGGCTTACATTAATACTGCAATGAAGTTACTGTGAAAAGCCCCTAGTTGTCATATTCCGGCACCTAATATCATAGAATTTACAGTGCAGAAGGAGGCCATTCAGCCCACCGAGTCTGCACCGGCTCTTGGAAAGAGCCCCCTACCCAAGGTCAACACCTCCACCCTATCCCCACAACCCAGCAACCCCACCCAACACTAAGGACAATTTTGGACACTAAGGGCAATTTATCATGGCCAATCCACCTAACCTGCACATCTTTGGACTGTGGGAGGAAACCGGAGCATCCGGAGGAAACCCACGCACACACACGGGGAGGATGTGCAGACTCCACACAGACAGTGACCCAAGCCGGAATCGAACCTGGGACCCTGGAGCTGTGAAGCAATTGTGCTAACAACCATGCTACCTTTGTTGCAAATCCATGAATACTATGAAGAACAAAAATATATCAATCTCAGTTTTAAAATTAATATTGATCCAGCAAGAATTGCTGTTTGTAGAAGAAAGTACCAAACTTCCATCACCCTCTGTATCAAAGTATTTAGTTCGACTCCTGAAAGGTCAGGCTCTCATTTTACACTATGATCCTGGGCACTCCGACTCAGGAAAATGGTTTCTTTCTATCTACCCTGGCCATTTCCTGATAATATCCTGAAAACGTGAATCCAATCACCACTGAATGTTCTGACTTCTAGGGGGTACGATCCTAATTTGTGCCAGTTCTCTTATTAGCCCTGGAGTCCAGGTGTCATTGTGGTGGATGCGCAGGTTAGGTGAGGCAACGGGGAAAAGGGAGGGAGGAGTGGGTCTAGGTGGGGTGTTCTTTCAGAGGGTCGGTGCAGATCCGATGGGCCGAATGACCTCCTTCTGCACTGCAGGGATTCTATGATTCTTTGGTAAATCTACATTGCAATCCCTGCAAAGCTGAAATGCTCTTCTTATGATTGAAAGTAGCGATGATTGCAGGGTTGGGGAGTGTTTTTATGTTGGACAGGCTTTCAGTTTAAGGAGATAGTTGCAGTGTTGAGCAGCGTTTGCATTATTCTTAGTAACTACACAGTCTCTTATTTTCATGTCCCTAATGCCTGGTGCCATGCCTCTGTGGGAAACTGAGTGATTTGTTTGGCATTTAAAGCCACTGATTCCTTGAACATGATTAATGTTCACTGGAGACACTGGACAGCAAATCGCAGATCAGCGCCCCCCAATTTTCTCTTTATATAAACAACAAGATGGAATCAATGTTCTGTCATGAAGCAGTCCATGTCCAAAGATCTGGACAATATCCAGGCTAGTGCTGACAAGTGACAAATAACATTGACCCCACACAAGTGCCAGACCATCTCCACAAGATAAACTTTTACCATCTCCCCTTGACATTCAATGGCATTGCCATCACTGAACCCCCACTATCAACACCTTGAGTGTTATCATTAAGCAGAAACTCAACTGGGGTAGCCATATGAATACTGTAGCTACAAGAGCAAGAGCATTGGTTAGGAATCCTACGACGAGTAACCCACCTCCTGACTCATCAAAGCCTGTCCACCATCTGCAAGGCACAAGTCAGGAGTGTGATGGGACACTCTCCATTTGCCTGGATGAATGCAGCTCCAACAACACTCAAGAAGTTTGACATCATCCAGGACAAGCAGACCGCTTGATTGGCATCCCTTCCACTGACATTTACTCTCTCCAACACCGACACACAGTAGCAGCCGTGGGCACCATCTACAAGATACATTGCAGGAACTCACTGAGACTCCTCAAACAGCACCTTCCAAATCCACAACAATCCATACGCCACCTTCATTTGGAAATATATTGCCGTTCCTTCATTGTCAACGGGTCAAAACTACGGAACGCCCTTCTGAACAGCAGCATGGACTTCAGTGGTTCAAGATGACAGCTCACCACCACCTTATCAAGGGTAATTGGGGATGGGCCATGAATGCTGCTCTTGCAAGCAAAGCCCACACCCCTTGAATGAATGAACGAAAATCATTACAGGTTCTAATTTTAGTTGACCTATTTCATTTCCTCTTATTTTATTTGCAGATAATCACAACGTGACCAACCAGTCTTCCCAAGTCTCAAGGGGCTCCTTTAAGATCACCCAAGGAGCATTGTACACAGATCTGTTGCAAAACAAATCGTCACCACAATTCAAGGCCCTTGCCTTCGATGTTGAGCACCTGGTATGCGTGATCTAGTAATCAGTTATTCCCTTTAATCCTATATTAAGCCTACGAGGGGAGCAGAAGATAGAATTCAATCTGCCTTTTGTGTCAAAGCTCACTGCTGGCAAAAAGCTGTCACACTGTTAGAGGACGTATTAAGATGATTAGATTTGCTGGTACTGTTACTAAGGTCTATTACTCGGTACAATACTGAAGGAGATGTACAGTCAGAGGTGCTGTTTCTGCCCCACGTTCAGCTGATGATTTGTACATTTCTTATTATTTTTGTTCCGCATAGAATTTACAGAACATAAACAGACCATTCACCCAACTGGTGCAATCCAAATTGTCTCCTCCAACACTACATCATCTGATCCCAGCACTGTAATTTCCCATTCCTTTCTCAAATCATGATGTGGAGATGCCGGCGTTGGACTGAGGTGAGCACAGTAAGAAGTCTTCTAACACCAGGTTAAAGTCCAACACGTTTGTTTCAAACACGAGCTTTCGGAGCACTGCACCTTCCTCAGCTCCTTCCTTCGGAGCACTGCTCCTTCACCTGAGGAAGGAGCAGTGCTCCGAAAGCTCGTGTTTGAAACAAACGTGTTGGACTTTAACCTGGTGTTGGAAGACTTCTTACTGTTTCTCAAATCATGTGTAGACTCACTAAAATGTCCCTTAGGGAAGTAAACCTGGTCTGGCCTACATGAGAATACAGTCCCACAATAGCAATGTGGTTGAGTCTTAAATATCCTCTGAAATGGCCAAGCAAACCATTAATTTGTATTCGATCTCTACAAAAAGAAAGAAAATGAATGAAACCAATGTGCTGGGCTCCTCGATCATAGAGGATGGGGATGTTTGTGGAGCCTCTTTCTCCAGTGAGTTGTTTAATCGTCCAGCACCATTCATGGCGTATGGCTGTCATTGCTTGAACATAAGAACATAAGAACTAGGAGCAGGAGTAGGCCATCTGGCCCTTCGAGCCTGCTCTGCCATTCAATGAGATCATGGCTGATCTTTTGTGGACTCAGCTCCACTCTCCGGCCCGAACACCATAACACTAAATCCCTTTATTCTTCAAGGGCTATAAGGGCCTCAATTGGCCCAAGTATTGTCAAGCTGTCCTCCATCTTCCCTACCACTGTTAAAATACCAGTGGATGTGGGTAGATAATGGGTAGATGATGTGAAAATATCACCACAATGGTACCCGGCTGCGGCCTGCTCCCCGGGATGGGTGGGAGGGAAATTCAATCAATATTTCAGTAAGTGATTGGTCAATTATGGAATAGGCTGTCTATGGTGATGGCCAGAGTAGTTAGTATCAATCCATCCAATTACAAATTCATTGGGTTTCTTTCAGAAAGTATTATTTTGGAGTACAGAATATGTGTAATTTGAGACTTTAAATATGGTGAGCATAGTATTCTGGGGAGGAACAGGTGATTTGTGTAAGTGTTGTGTAACATGGCAATAATTGTTTTTCATAGATTCAGAGAATGTTCTTGCAGGGTGGACTCTGTGAAGAATACAGAGACTGTCACGTTCTACAGTTCAAGTAAGTAGCTCATAGATAACTTGATATCCACGCAATATTCAGATAATAGCACCTACCCTTTGAATATTAAAGTTGCCAGCAATGGTTGTGCATGTGCATTCGGCTCTCACTGTGTGTTTATTGGTCCTTGCATGGTTTATCCCTCTGCTGACATCATTGGTGCATGCCAAGTGTTAGGCGATGTTAGTGCTGCTTTGTGGCTGCACTCTGCTGAAGGAGATGCTCTCTCCAGCTCGTCCTGTCCCCCACTGGCCTACTCCTTCCACCACCCCGGACTTACACTGGCCATCTCTTGAGCCCTCTCTCTTCAAAGCCCTCATTGGAACCCCTCACCTCCCTGATCCCCCACTGACAGCACCATCGTGCCCCCACTGGCTGTCTTGTGAACCCCCCTTTGGTGACCGCCTGAGCCTCCATGGCCACCTCCTGTGTTGCCACTAACCCTCCCCCAAGCACCCACTCGCTGCCTCCTGTTGCTCTACTGCCATTCCCCTTTGCCCCCATTGGCCGTCCACCATAGAATTTACAGTGGAGAAGGAGACCATTCAGCCCATCAGGTCTGCACCGGCCCTTGGAAAGAGCACTCCACCCACGCCCACACCCTATCCCGATAACCCAGTATCCCCATCCAATCTTTTTGGACACTAAGGGCAATTCTTAGCATGGCCAATCCACCTAACCCGCACATCTTTGGACTGTGGGAGGAAACCGGAGCACCTGGAGGAAACCCAGGCAGACACGGGGAGAACGTGCAGACTCCTCACAGACAGTGACCCAAGCCGGGAATCGGACCTGGGACCCTGGAGATGTGAAGCAACTGTGCTAACCACTATGCTACCGTGCTACCCAAGCCCCCACCCTGTGGTTCTCCAGTCTACAGGCATCGTGAGCCACGGCCTACCGGCAGCGGTGACGGTCAGTGAATTCAGGGCACCCAAATAACACTGCGGCTCAATACCTGCATGTCAACCTGAATTTATTTTGCACCACAATCAGCTTTCACAACATTTTGATGCAGGACGTGTTGCAGTGCCAGCACTTGTGAATACAAGTGCAGTCTGGGAAATAACGTACAGGGAAGTGTAACCTTGTAAACAGAGTTTACTGACTGCCTTTTGGGTTGTTTGCACTCTGGCTAACATAACACTCTAATCCAGAGAGAATTTAAAGAATCTGTTTTAGCATTTCTGCAGGCCTGCTGGATTTTAATGACCAGAGCTCAGTAGTCACTGGCCTTGACCCCACAGGCATTGCAATGATGTGTGAGGGAATCTGCAGTCAGGATGTCACCAAGCTCAACCAAACAAAATCAGGGCAACAGTTCGTCCCCTTGCAACCTACTGGACTGATCATTCAGCGCAACAACTTTACCTCATGTCTGTCGCCACCTATTCATGATGTGGAGATGCTGGCGTTGGACTGGGGTGGGCACAGTAAGAAGTCTTACAACACCAGGTTAAAGTCCAACAGGTTTTTTTTGAATCACTAGCTTTCGGAGCACTGCTCCTTCCTCCTCAGGTGAATGTGAGGAAGGAGCAGTGCTCCGAAAGCTAGTGATTTGAAACAAACCTGTTGGACTTTAACCTGGTGTTGTCAGACTTCTTGCCATAATGGGCAGGATAATCTTTTTGCAAATCTGCATTTTAGATCAGTTAGCCTCACTGTGATGTACAGACCCTTGAGGTACCTGAGGCTTTGGGATTCAACCTCTTCACCTCAGCCACAACGGGTGTGTGCCATTCAGCACTGGTCCTGACATTTGGGGACCAGGCGGAATGGCACTCGTGGGGATCTCCCAGGGTTGGAGGCCCCAACTGCATGCCCTTTGGGCAGGTTGGTGCCCTGACACAGCTGGGGCATCTTGGCAGTGCCACCTGGGTGGTAGCCTGGCACTGACAGGGTGCCCAGGTGTCACCTGGGCACCCTGTCAGTGCCAGGCTACCACCCAGGTGGCACTGCCAGATGGCATAAGGTGCCAAGCTGGCATCTTATGTGTGCGATCGGGCTGGGGTAGCCTGCCATGAGTGTGTGCAGCGGAAGGGCTGGGGATCCTCCCATAGTGTATTCGGGCTTGGTGGATTGTTTCGGGGGCTTGGAGATTGGGATGCCATTCAACAATGGCATCCCAATCTGAGGTACAATGGGAGTTCCGGTGAGCGGAGCTCCCCACTGTACAGAACGGGGCGATGTGCGGCCTTGGCCGGGCCTTCCTTGTTCAGGCACCTTACTCAACGCGAGTCGACATGCCCTGGGTCCATGGGTTGATCGACGGGATGCATGTTCCCTTACAGGCACCTGCAGATGACAGGCCACTCTGCACAAACCCAAAGGGGTTTCACTCGATGAACGTGCAGCTCACATGTGACCACGTCTGTGCCCAATACCCAGGCAGTGTGCACCACACCTTCATCCTGGCACACTCAGTGATTCTTGACATATTAGAGATGCATCCCACCCCCGGCTGGGGTTGTTTCCTGGGTGACAGGGGTTCTCCAATGCGGTCATGGTTGATGATGCCTATCCAAATCCACAAACCGATGCAGAGACCCGCTACAGCGACGCCCATGCAGCAACCAGGGTGTGATCGAGGGATGCTTCAGCCACCTGAGGATGCGGTTTAGGTGCCTGGACCACTCAGGAGGGGCTCTCCAGTATGATGCTTGAGAGGGTCGCCCACATCGTGGTGGCCTGCTGGACGAGGAGGATGAACTCGAGGTCTCGTCCGACGAGGAGAATGCAGGGCGGGGGAGGGGGGGGGACGATGAGCAGGACATGGAGCCCAGGTGGGCACAGGAGGCTGCACGATGTGTGCGCCTGGGCCAACGTGGAAGGGACACGCTGATAGCACCGACGAGAGGTGGAGGGAAAAGTGGCCAAGGGCACAGACACCTTATCCCACCCACACACCCCACCACCTCCACCCTGCCCTCATTTCAAGGCCATTCCATCAGATGTTCCCAAAGGATCCCTGGGGTGACGGTGGTGGAGACAGTCGGGAGGGGGGGGGGGGGGGCTGGTTCGGAGGGGTGAGCCCAGGCCACCCAAAACTCTGACTGATTCCCAACCCCCGCACCCCCTCTGTCACACCCTCTGTGGCCATCCCAGACCAGCCCACTCCTCACACTCGTCTGACAGAGCACAGAGGCAGATTGTAACAGTTTGAGCAGGTGTTTAACGTGACAACGGATATATAGATTTGTGCCCAAGGCCCTATAGATAATCTGTGCCCTGCACCCGTGCCAACGTAATTGGTATCTCATTTTCTGGCCTTACATGCCCTAACGCTATGCCGAGATGGTTCTCCAGATGGTACACCAGGAGTGTATGCGCCCTGCTATGGCTCCCGCCATGCGACCTGTTATCCCGTTGGCGGCCGTCTTCTGGAGTGACCGAGTCTGGATGGATCCGGCTGCTGCTCGGGTGTCCCAGGTGGTGTGGTGCTGCCCTGCTCTGCCCACTGTCCACCAGAAGTCCGAGGTGCTGCGGTGTTCTGGCGCCTCTCCTGTGGGTGTCATCGGCACAGCCCCATCACCTCCCCCTCCTTCGGAGTGCCCGGTGGTCCCTGAGCTACTTTATGGGATGGGGGTGCAAGCAGAGCTATCCCTTGAGGCTCCTCCACCACCTGGCACTGCCAGTCCTGGAGGGGATGGTGTGGATATATGGGTGGGGATGAGGGTGGGGGTGAGGGTGGGGGTGAGGGTGGTGTGGGGTGGTGTTGGGGGGAGAGGGTGTTGACACTTGTGTCATGGGGAACCGCAACTCAGTGCAGTCTCGCTTCCTCATCCGCAGCCTGTTATGGGCCAGGGTTTAGAGATCCCCAAAGTGTATCATGAACCCCAAAGTTCACCTGACCCACAACTTTTAATAGAGTGTGGTTATGGAGAGCACACCGACCTACTTTACCGGTGTAGTGCAACAGAGAGCTAAAGCACTTTTAAATTAAATCAATACTTATGAAACCAGTTAACACTTTATAGACCCACAGTAAACATCTTAACAACCATCAACCACCAATAATCCCCACAAAGAATACAGTACTCTATAAGTAACCCTTAAACTTTCCTTGCAACATCCATAAGACAAAAGACCCCTTTTAACACAGAGATCAGGTTTAAATTCACTACTGAGAGCAGTTATCACTTTGAAATTCTCAATGATCTGGAGACAGTCTTTAGATTGCAGAGAGATCCTTATACAGCTGGTTGCTTTGCCTACAGCTATCCAGCTCTCAAAACGAAACTAAAACACATTGTAGCTGTTTGCTCAAAAATAAAAGTGAAAAACAGACAGCCCAGCTCCACCCACTCTCTGACATCACGGCAGCTATCTGACAAACATCCATTTCTTAAAGGTACACCTACTACAGCTATTTGATAAATACCCGTTTCTTAAAGGTACTCGCACATGACACCTCCCCCCCAAGAAAAAAAACCCATCAACTTAAAGATGGATTCATTTTTCACCTTTTCACTTTCTTTTAAGAAATATGGACAGTGAATATACGTTTTTTTGTCAACGAAACAAAACACACAAACATTTAATAATAGCACAGTCCATTTTAGTTCTGCTTCCTCCCACTGGAATCCTTCTGATTGACAGTCTCTTTGAACAAGAACGTCTCTGCACGATCCATCCATTTCTCTACGCCTCGGCATTTCTCTTTAAAGTCACATACTTTAGTTCAATCTGATCACAGAGCCCCTTGTAATTCTCCAACAGGAGCATTGGTTATCACAGCCTTCAGGCAGTCAAATTCCTGTTGACACTCCACTGTCCACTTAAATTTGCTACGCTTCTTTAGCAAGTCCATCAGATGCTTTAAATGTTCTTTCCATGTCTGGCTAAAAATTACCAGATCGTCGATGTATACCGCACAATTGGGTAATCCTGAAACGACTTTGTTAGTTAACCTTTGAAATGTGGCTGAGGCGTTTTTCATGCCAAATGGCATAACTTTGAATTGGTATATACCGTCTGGAGTCATAAAAGCTGAAATCTCCTTCGCCCTTTTGGATAAAGGTACCTGGCAGTAACCTTTAAGTAAATCCAGTTTGGAAATAAAAGCTGATTGTCCCACTTTCTCAATGGAATCCTCCAAACGAGGGATAGGATAAGAGTCCGTTCTTGTAACTGCATTAACCTTTCTATAGTCCACACAGAACCATTGAGTACCATCTGGTTTTGGTATCATCACTATGGGTGAGCTCCATCAGCTGTAACCCACTTCAATTATGCCATTTTCAAGCATACTTTCAATCTCTTTGCTGACCTGTGCCAATTTTAAAGGGTTAAGTCTATAAGGATGTTGTTTAATTGGAACAGCATTTCCCACATCTACATCATGTATAGCCATTTTAGTACTTCCCAATTTATCTACACAAAGTTGCCCATGTGATACCAATAACTTTCAGGTCAGTTCATTTTTCCTCTGGAAGGTAACTCAACAATTTATCCAAATTTTTAAGAACATCCTGGTTTGCCAATTTAATTTGAGGTATGTCCCGCCCAGAGTCTCTACACGGGTGCAAGCAATCTGGCTGTCGGGTTCACTCTGACCAGCACCCTGCTCCCCGGAACCCACTCTCTTTCCTCATTGGTTGGGGTATGCACACTCCTACATAACAGGCCTCAAACCAGTCACATGGTCTGAGAGGGCACATCTCTTAAAGGGGCTGTGCTTCCGCAACCATCAGCCCCCCTGCATTGTCCCTCAGTATCATATTTATAAATAAGCTATATAAAATAACCATATACAATATAAGGCTGAGGAAACAAAAGGGAATAGAATGCAAAACAGTCCATCACCGAGTTAACCTATCTGGGAATGTCCTGGATCTCGTGGACGCCTTAATCCCCCAACTGGCTCCTCCAACACGGAAATAACAATGTTGTCATCCTTGGCACATTGTCGCTGAGAGTCAACCAGCCCCGAAGGATTATTTCCATCTGTAGCTTGCTCCCGGATCATCGATGGGGCCTCTTGGAGACTCCAGGATTCCCTTTGTTCCGGTTCCACCACAGGAGCACTGGTGTTGCTCCACGTATTGCAGATGCATCATGATGATAAATTGGGATTCCAGTTCTCACGTCTCAAAATTTGCTGACGCACAATCCCCGTCAACTTCAGCCTCTCGATGTTCAGCACTGACACTTGCGAGTTAAACAGAACAATCCGAGAGTGGATGGTGGTTTGCAACTGTAAAGCAGAAAAATATAACTTAATGGGCTGGATTCTTCGGCCAGGCCCGCCACAAGTCCGCCACGGGCGGGACGTAGACCATGTAAAGATCCATTGACCTCGTGGCTGGGCGAGCGCGGCCGGAGATTCCGTCCAATGTTTTTAGCCCGCCCCTTATTTGATCAGGAATGAATTACTTATAATATGAATATTGCTGAAAACAGAGATGTATTATCGAAGCTTTATGTTTGGCACTCACCAGGACAAATAAAAGAATGTCAAATCTCAAAGGACCACAACAACGTATGCTGTAGAAGTAACTGAAACGAAAAGGAGCGTGCTCAAACCTTTAATCTTTTTTGAATTACCTGCCGGCTTGCGAAGCTTATAGTCGCCCCTTCCATTCTCCATCGGGACGTTTCGGCCAATCAGCATCAACTTACCAACCAATCAGCACTCTTTTCTCCTGTAGTATGAACCGTTGTTTAAAATTTGGCATTCTTGAGCTTGTCTTGATGAGGAGTGAAGATGAATATGTGTAACCTGCCTCCTCTATCAGCAATATTTGAGTTCTGTGCTAACAAGCGACTGATGATATGAAGAAGTGCGCTGCCATTGTTGCAGATTCAACCTGTTTTCACACCGGCTGCACCTCCAGAGAGAAATCAAAGAGATTGCATTCCAATGTCTATCAAGCTATCCCTGTGAAATCAATAGCCCTGACATTGCAATCCTGGTTAAAGTTAGTAAGAAGTCTTACAACACCAGGTTAAAGTCCAACATGTTTATTTCAAACACTAGCTTTCGGAGCAGTGCTCCGAAAGCTCGTGTTTGAAACAAACCTGTTGGACTTTAACCTGGTGTTGTAAGACTTCTTACTGTGCTCACCCCAGTCCAACGCCGGCATCTCCACATCCTAGTTTTTTTTTTTTTTTTTTTAATTTTTTTTTTTAAATTTAGATTACCCAATTATTTTTTCCAATTAAGGGGCAATTTAGCGTGGCCAATCCACCTACTCTGCACATTTTTGGGTTGTGGGGGTGAAACCCACGCAGACACGGGGAGAATGTGCAAGCTCCACACGGACAGTGACCCAGAGCCGGGATCGAACCTGGGACCTCAGCGCCGTGAGGCGGTTGTGCTAACCACTAGGCCACCGTGCTGCCCTTCCACATCCTAGTTAAAGTTAGGCAGCCCGCTACCACATCGCACTGTCTGACTGGCAAATCATTTCGTGGACATTAAGCTAATACGTAGAATTACAACTAAATGCCCAGCAAAAGCGTGCAAAAAAAAACGATCATTGTATCACATGAGAGACTAGAGTCTGTGGGGACACCATTTACACTGCTTACATTCGGGAATTAATGATTTTATTTAATAAGCTGGTTACAAGAGCGGCATTTGCTGCCCCTCAAATCTGCCTCACTGCGCCCAACCAGCGAACGGTGCAGCCAAATCCTCAGCCCTCACTAGGTCACGGAGCGGACTCGCAACGGAGAGTCCCGGCCCTCTTCTGAAATACTGCGTGTCGCTTAATACAGCACCAGGCTGTCAGACTGGGCCAATGGCCTCACGTTTTCAGAGTGGGGCCTGAAACCTTCTATTGACTGAGGTGAGAATGTTAACACTGGACCACAGCTGGCACTCAAGTGAAGCACTTTGAGATGTGCCGAGGATGTGTCGAGTGTTGTGCAAACATGAGGAGGGTGATCGAGTGGTTAGGCACAAGTAGGGCAGCACAGCAGCACAAGTGGATAGCACTGTGGCTTCACAGCGCCAGTCGGGTCCCAGGTTCGATTCCCGGCTTGGGTCACTGTCTGTGCGAAGTCTACACATTCTCCCTCTGTCTGCGTGGGTTTCCTCTGGGTGCTCAGGTTTCCTCCTACAGTCCAAAGACATGCAGGTTAGGTGAAGTGGCCATGATAAATTGCCCGTAGTGACCAAAAAGGTTAGGAGGGATTATTGGGTTACGGGGATAGGGTGGAAGTGAGGGCTTGGGTGGGTCGGTGCAGACTCGATGGGCTGAATGGCCTCCTTCCGCACTGTATGTTCTAAGTTCTAAGCTGCACCTGAAAGGCAGAGACCCCACTCGTGGGATCCACCCGGCCCGCAACACCTCGCAAGACATAACGTTTTGGCAAATCTGAATATTACAGCCGAGACAGCTAGTCTCACTTTAATCTGCAGTTTCCGGAGGAAACGGAGCGTTGGGATCTATCACCTTCACCTTGGAGACTTTGGGCTAGTGCCATTCAGCACTAGTCTCCACAAATGGGGACTGGTGGGGGTCTCCCCGGGGGATTGGAGTCCCCCATGTGCAATCCCCTTTGTACCCTGGCACTGCTGCTGCCACCTGGGCCTCCTGGCAACCTGGCACTCAACATTTTTAATGGCTCCGCCCCTCAGCGGGGAAGCCCATACTCCAAGGGGCTCACAGGGAGCCTAATCGGCCCAGCCCCCTGGGTCCCGTGGACGTTACAGCACTTACATTAAACTTTATTAATAGTTACTGCCTGGGATCTGGTTAACTCAGATGGCTATATGGCTCGTATGTGACTCTGAATACACCAACTGTTTGGGTTCGATTCCTGTTCTAGCTGAGGTAGACTCCCTCCTCCTCGCTCGCCCCCGGGGAGTGGAATCTGGCACTGACAAGGCAAACCTGCCTGGCAGACAGCTTACAATGACGCATCAGCAGACAGTGATCAAGGACTTGTCCTCAGGCAGAGCAGACAAGAATGAATAATCACTACCTGAATTTAAATTGAAGCATCATTCAAAATTATTTGAATTCACCTGGCCTAGCTCTTGATATCTCTCCGCCTCCTGATCCGAATTTCTGAAGCTCCTGTAATCTTTGCCCACATGTCGTAATAGTAAAATATCTTAATTGGCTCAATGTCAAGTCTCCTTCCAAGCCCATGAAGGGCCTTAGGATGATTTTACTGTGTTAAGGCTGTGTTACAAATGCAAGTTATTGCTGCTGCTTGTCCTTTTCAGAAATGGGAGTGTAATGGTATTTTTCGACCTCCATTTCTCCACCACTGTCTCAAACACCAAAGTGAAGGCTGAAATGTTGACCGCCATCGAAATCAACCAGGGGTCATTTCTGGGAAACTTTCGAGTCGATACCAAGAGCATTCTGATCACAGGTAAGGGAGGCTGTGGCCTAAGCGGAGCGGTGATTCGGGTACAGTATGTCTACTTCATCACTGATGTTTGTTTGATGTTTAACTGAGCTAGTTTGTCTACACTCGGCCATAAATGGCCCACACAGCAGCCATTAAGCCAGCCAACGCCAACAAGAGGTCAGTGATGGTTTAATGTCATCTTTATTTCAGTACTGGGGGTTTTATGTTAACTGAGTCTATTTCTATTTATTGCAGAACAGAGAGACTGGGGATTCTCTGTCCCGGCAGCCAGCCAATGAGGTTTCCCATTGTGGACCCCCACGCGGTAGGGAAACCGTGGGCGCGGGTATGCTGCCGGCGAAGCGGGGAATCTGCCGACAGAGAATCCAGCCCATGTTTCTAAAGTTTATCATTTTTCACCCATCAAGACAACTGCCAGAATCCCAAATTTCAATGATCACATTGGACTGTCTTTAAGTTGCCTTAATGAGCGCAGGATGAAAAAACTTTAGTAATTTGTCTCTCTTTCCAGCCTGTCCTAACAAGTGACTGTTTGATTTGCATATTGAGGTCAATTTTATGACTGGGTCACGGCACTGCGGCTGACAGAAGAATGAATGAGCAGTGAATCCACGTAATCCCTATCCACACAGGGAGCGTTCTGCATTCATTTGTAACAATGATCCCACCAAAGAGTCTGAAACTCTCTGTGCATGTTCATAGAATTTTAGCAGTGCAGAAGGAGGCCATTCGGTCCATCGAGTCTGCACCGGCCCTTGGAAATAGCACCCTCCTTAAACCCTCACTTCCACCCTATCCCCGTAACCCAATAACCTCTCCTAACCTTTTTGGTCAATAAGGACAATTTAGCTTGGCCAATCCACCTAACCTGCACATCTTTGGACTGTGGGAGGAAACCGGAGCACCCGGAGGAAACCCACGCAGACACGGGGAGAGAACGTGCAGACTCCCCACAGACAGTGACCCAAGCAGGGAATAGAACCTGGGACCCTGGAGTTGTGAAGCAACTGTGCTAACCACCGCGCTACCGTGCTGCCCTTGTGCTACAATGCTGATCACAGCCAGTGTAACAGAGTGATCCTGGGCTGGGGGGAGTATCCTTAATGGCGACTACATTCCCTCACTGAAAAATGCATTTATTCCTGGGGTCTGGGTGAAATTTGCAATTGTGGATAGGCCGCCAGTAGACTTGAACACCTTGAACATGCGAATCCTGAAGCATTCAGGACGACCTCGCGGGATAGTCCACATCCGATGGCCGAATGAGGGAGGCTCCAGGGCCAACAGGCACCGATAGAACTGTATCCAACAAGAAGCTGTAACTTCTGGGCAGGAGGAGAACTTGTGGGACAGCTGGAAAAAAAGGGAGAAAAGACAGGGTTCACTGTTACTACAATTTAGCTGCATTTATCATTGTTTCCTTTTGTCAAAGAACACTGCTTCCCAGGAAATAGGATGTGTGCGGATGGCATGACCTGTATTGATCAAGCCTTGTTCTGCAATGGAGCAGCGGATTGTCCTGACAACTCAGATGAAACTGAACAACATTGCGGTATTTATCCAAAATCTATTTTGTGATGTCTTAGTTTGCATTTTCTAATGGATATAAACATACCTTTTAATAATTTAATCCAAGAATTTAAATTAATATTTGATCATTATTTGTCCAAACTGCTCAGAATATATTTGATTATTGATTACCAGAGTATTAACATGAAATATTTTGTCATTGCCATGCAAATTATCAAATCAAATACGTATTTGTTGTTTAATTCTGTATGTACAAGAATTATCTAATTATTTTCAATCTAAAGTTCACAGAATGCGAGTAAATATAGTTCAGTCAAAAAACCTGGGTGAATGTCAACACATTATTAAGTCCAATAAATAATAATATCATCCAATTATTGCTTAGTTGAATGGTAACAGTAAATAGTGAATTATTTGGAAGTCCAATAAACAAAAAATAGGCTGATTTATATTTTATGCAATAAGAAGCTGTTTACATTCCTACGTTAACACAATGACTGCACTGCCAAAATCATTGATTGGCTGCGGCGAGATCACTTTGGGGTATCCTGAAAAATCCAGAAAGCTGCTACAGAAATGCAAGCTTTGTCTTTTCCTCTTAGCACTGGCATCATTGCCAAATGCTTCCCGCACTGCCACAGGTGGCAGATTTGCACGGAGAACGTGGATTCTGGTCGGCTATCTGATACCATACTGAGATCGGAAAGTAAAACAAGAACGTGCCCAAACCTCAATTATAGATAGCTAGACACAGCATAAATGTGAACTTTAGCAATTCAGGTTTGTAGCGTCATCAAGCAGGAACTGAGGAGGGGTTTGGAATAAGCAGTGGATATCTGCTGCCCAATTTGCACTCAATTTGTTGTGCGTATGTTTAAGGAACCTTACAAAGAAGTACTTTCGTTTGTATAGCAGCCAGGGGTGGGCAAACTACAGCCCGCAGGCCGCATGCGGCCCGCCAAAGGTATTTCTGCGGCCCACCAAGTCATTAAAAAAAAAAAAAAAAAAAATTTTTTTTTTTTTTTTTCATTTTTTTTTTAAGGTTAATGGGGGGGGGGGGGGGGGGGGGGGGGGCTGTTGGGTTACTTACTGGTATAGGGTGGATACGTTGACTTGAGTAGGGTGATCATTGCTCGGCACAACATCGAGGGCCGAAGGGCCTGTTCTGTGCTGTACTGTTCTATGTTCTATATGAGGCGCCCAGAATCATAACCGGGTGAAGTAATTATTTTACTTGATATACTATGCGGCCCTTTGTGAATTGTGAATTTCTGAATGTGGCCCTTGCACGGAAAAGTTTGCCCACCCCTGGTATAGCACCTCTTACCAGGGGTAACTCTGCTATTTTATTTCAAAATAGTTCCCTGGGATCTTTTATTGTCACTTGAGAGGATAGACAGAGCCTCAATTTTATATCTAACCCAAAAGATAGCGAGCTGCATTCGCCGCTCCCCAATGCCAAAGTCGCTTGACGACAGGGCGGAGAATCAGTTTTGATGCCAAAATCGGGAGCGGCACCAGTTTTTAAATTCTCCACCCCCTGAAAATCGAAGTCCTCGAGGAGTACTCCGCACCGAGTATCCACCGCCTCAGGCCATTGCCTCAGGCCTACCCCGCGATACTTGGTTGCCTACTGGCCGAATTCCCAACGGCGTGGCTTTTGTGTGCTCGCGTGATCCTCGCGTGTCCGCTGCGGACTCAGTCCGGGGCCACCACAGTCAGGGGAAGTCTGATCGGCGGGTGGGGGGGGGGGGGGGGGGGGGGGGGGTGGGGGGGGGGGGGGGGGGGGGGGGGGGGGGGGGGGCTTCATTCGGGGCAATGTGGGCGGGCAGTTTGGTGCGCGCTTTGTGAGCTGAGTCCGACATGGTCAGGTTCATGAGCTGAGTCGCTGCAGGCCACCGTCTTGCACATGCACGGCCTCTGAGCCTGAAGTGCTGGGGGCCTTATCGGCAGCTAGAGCTGTGAGCTCTAGGATGGCTCCTTGCTCGCCCCCAGCAAAACGGGGCAGTGGTGGCCTTTTGACGCCAAGTTTCCTGGTATAAAAGACCACAGTTTTCATGGCGATGTGGGGACTTTGTCTCAAAATCGGAGAATCCAGCCCAGAGCCTCTGACAGTGCAGCTTTCTCAGTATGGCACTTGAGAGCCACCCTGGAGTGGAACTCAAACCCATAACCTTCAGGACACAGAGTGAAGCATGCCTTTAACTGAACCACAACTGACACAACCAGACCAGTGTGGTGAGCATTAACCGGAAACTTTCTTTAGTGTCCAGCAAAACAGTCCACAATTTGGGGATTATGGGCGAAATTCTCCGACCCCACGCAGGGTCCGAGAATCGGCCGGCGGCGGCGTTATTCCCGCTCCCGCCATGTTAGGAATTATCCAACCCGCCATAAAACGGCGTTGTTCAAATCCCGCCGGCAGCCTCGGAGAACAGCTGGCGCCGGCGGGATGTCATGTTATTTTTAGGGTGAATAATTCTCCGGCCCGGATGGGCCGAAGTCCCGCCGACGTGGCCACGGGTCACGTTGGCGAAAGTCAAAGTAGGTTTATATTGATGATGGTTGACGCCATTCAGTAACCTACATCGAGTGCGTGGGGGGGTGGGTAGCGGCGTTGGAGAGGGGTGGAGAGGGGTGGGGAGGGGGGAGGGGGGGGGTAGTGGTGGGGAGTTGGGGGTGGTAGGGGTGGGGGAGGGGGGTCGGGGTGGGGGGGAGGGTGTGGGGGGAAGGGGGTGGGGGGGTAGGGGTGGGGGTGGGGGTAGGGGTAGGGGTAGAGGTAGGGGATAGGGGTAGGGGGTTGGGGTAGGGAGCAGCGGCATGCAGGGGGGGGGCGACGGTGCGTTGGCCCCGGGCATCCATTGGATGGGGGCATCAGCAGATTTTCCTCAAGGCTCCCCTTCCTCCTAGCTGCCTTGTCTTTGTTTGAGAGAGAGAGAGAGAGAGGGAGATTGTGGGGACAGACAGAGAGAGAGTTACAGAGAGAGGGAGTCCCGTCCGTCCTCTGGCTGAGAGCAGGGCTTTGGTGAGTATATTGCAATCTGCCTAAACCCAGGAATATTGCCTGGTTAGAATGCAGAGGGAAATGCTGGGATCCCGGGGTGAGAGATGTGTCTGGATTTGTCTATTTCAGCTTCAGCCTCTGCGATTTCAGGTCAGTTTCACAACAACAGGAAAAACGCGCAGAGAGAGAGGGTAAAACTTTTGGCAAAGTTTCTGGGTTCTGCCTTTATAATTCACAGCGCACATGGCGGAGGCCGCTTGTGAACCTGGCCCGCAAAATAGTGCCCCCTCCTTTGGCCCGACCGCCCGCCCCGGACCACCCCCCCTCCCCACAGTGCCCCCAGGCCCTGATAAAGTCCCCACCGCTCACGGATCGGCCCTCCTCCGAAAGTGGTGGCGCTGGATTGATTCCGCAGCCGCCACACCGAGCTCCCGACGGATGAGACGACATGCGGCCAACGCCGTCGGGAACTCGGCCGGTCGGGGGCGGAGCATTGGGGGCGGGCCTCAGGCAATGTCCTGAGGCCGTCGATAAATTGCATGGCGTACTCTCCGGGTAAGCTGCTTTGGAGGGGGCGGTGCATCGCGAAAGTGGCGCCACCCCGATTTGGTCGGGAACTTTGATTCTCTGGCCAATCGCCAAACACGATTTTGGCGTCGGTGCCCATAGAATCCAGCCCTGTATTTCAATTGGTATCTACAATATCTAAACCTCTTGCATGTAGTGGCACATCCTCTCAGTGTCACGCTTACTTTCTGTCACCCTTATGTCATCACACTTTCAATGTCACACTTTAGCCAACCCATTGTCTCCCTGTGACCAATACCTTGGAGATCTGCTGGTACACTCTCAAATATAAACTACTCTAGGCAGGTACTGTGAATGGTGAATGGTGGTGCCTCTAGCTAGGGAAATAGAATTAAAAAGTACTTAAGTCAGTTTAAAACTATAAAGAACTTTGGTTAGACTATACATGGATTATTGTGCACATTTATGAGCTCCAAGCTACAAAAAGGATATTAAATATTGGAAAAAGTGAAAAAAGTTAGACAAAGATAGTAACAAAACTGAGAGGTCATAATTAACAGGGTCACCAGCGGCCATTCGCGCCAGCCGGCGGAGCGGGAGCCACTCCGGTGCGGGCCAAGCCCCTAAAGGTGCGGAGAATTCCGCAGCTTTGGGGAGACCCGACGCCGGAGTGGTTCTCGCCACTCCACAACGCCGGGACCTCCCGCCCCGGCGGGTAGGGGAGAATCCCGACCCATATCTTTATAGTCTGAAATAACAGCTTGAAGTAAACAGCCATGTTTATATTAAATAGACCTTGGAAAGTACGTAAAATGAACTACGTATTACGTATGTTCTTGCCCTTGGCTGAAAACAACTCGAGTACGCATTTGTTATCTTTTGGAGGACAATGTGTTATCATAATAAGGCCGAGACCAAAATACTAAGCAGTATTTTGTTTACGTTACCTGACCTACTTATTTTCATTCAAAAGCAGTGTTAAACTATAGTCAAGCATTTCCCAGCATGCTTCTAAGTGGGCAACTCATTAATTTCCCTTCCACAATTATAGTTAGGTAGCTGTTTTTTGATCAGGGCAGACACGGTGGGCCGAAGGGCCTTTTCTGTGCTGTCGACCTCTATGACTCTGTGATTTTGTGATTTGTCGGGAAGACCACAACTCGGAGCTATAAATATATGATAAGGTGAATTGGAAGGAAGTTGCTTTACAGACCAATCTGTTTCTATGCTCTAATTTTCTACGCACCTAAAATTCAACCCAAAGGACAACTCTGGTCTCTCGGCCTTTCACCTTTGACGTTGGAAGAATAGCTGCCTCATAGGCCTCAGCTCTCCATCCAAAACCTGGGCCTTCCTGAGATATTGACCTGGTCATAATTCCTTTCTTTCCCTTTCCTTGCTGTCCAACGAAAATGAGGTAGGGTTTTCTCAGATCCCATGCATCAAGTGAAATTGAAATGGACCAATGGAATAAATTGGTGAACAAGTGAGGTTTTACTCCTCTCCCTGTGTGCCACGGGTATCACCTGCACCATTTTCCTCTCATTTCTTCCTTTAGTTGCTGACGTACCAGCTGTAGATTTCTAGCCTTTCTGTCTCCGCTATAAATATACGGCTAAAATGGCGATGTACTCTCTGCATTGGTGTAGAAGACATTAATTAATATCACCCTCACTTTTACAGCTACACACTGCGATGGAAGGTTTCTGCTCACCGGCTCATTCGGTTCATTCCATTCAATGAATTTTCCCAATCCATATGACCCTGGTATTCTCTGCCGATGGATTATAAGGTAAATTACCGGAACAATTCTTCATTCTGGATTTTAAAATAATTTTCTCCCTTCTCTATTAATTCTAGTCCTCGTTTTCAGTCCAGCTTCACAGGGAGCAGAAGGCCTTCACTGCCTCATTCAAAGCTGTATAGCTGTGGCTCATTGAGCATTATTCTTGCCTCTTAGTTGCAAGTCTTCCAACACCAGGTTAAAGTCCAACAGGTTTGTTTCAAATCACTACCTCTTCATTCACCTGAGGAAGGAGCAATGCTCTGAAAGCTAGTGGTTTGAAACAAACCTGTTGGACTTTAACCTGGTGCTGTAAGACTTCTTACTGTGCTCACCCCAGTCCAACGCCGGCATCTCCACACCTTAGTTTCAAGGTTGTGTGTTCAAGCCCCACGTCACAAGACTACGATGATACAATCTAGGTGCGTGCTCCTAAAGCAATGCTGAGAAAGGGCTGAGGTTTAGGATGCTGCTGGAAGAAAAAAAAGTTATAAAAGGCCAGTTCAGACCAGAACTCTTATTTCCCAGTTTTTACTGTGGTTTCCTAGCTTTTAGTTGAGGTGTTACAGTAAAGTGACCATAGTCCAGATGACCACGGTCAACTTTCCCCCTTGAGGAGGGGTGCTGACTGGCGGTGATTTAATCTGAGGGTCACCACACCTCAGGCGAGGGGGAAGTTTGAGAAGGCGGGTCCTCACGAATAACCTCACTCGGTACGGGAATCGAACTCACGCTGTTGGCATCTCTCCGCATCACAAACCAGCAAGGCAGCCAACTCTGCAAACTGACCCCCAAGATGTCAAATAGAGACCCCACCTGCCATTTTGGGTGGATGCAAAGGATCTTGTGGCACTATTTCAAAGCAGAGCCGGGATGTACTGGTCACTGTCTGGCCTTGAAACTACGACACTTAAAATAAACTGATGATCCAGCAGTTATCAGCTCCCATGCAATGAGTAAAGAGCTGCCATTAAATCAACTTGTGGAATAAGGGCAGCATGGTGGCCTAGTGGTTAGCACAACTGCCTCACGGCGCTGAGGTCCCAGGTTCGATCCCGGCTCTGGGTTACTGTCCGTGTGGAGTTTGCACATTCTCCCCGTGTCTGCATGGGTTTCGCCCCCACAACCCAAAAATGTGCAGAGTAGGTGGATTGGACATGCTAAATTGCCCCTTAATTGGAAAAAATAATTGGGTAATCTAAATTTATTAAAAAAAAATTAAAAAACTTGTGGAATAAAACTGGTGGTGCCCAACATACCACATACCACCCCTCCTGTGGGCCCAGATCCCCACTTGAACCTTTATCTTTTTCTCTCATCTCTCAGCTGAGTTCAGAGACTATCACATTGCCTTTTGTGGATCTTACTTACACTAATTAATTACCGCCATCGTGGGGGCTGGTTTAGCTCACTTGGCTAGACAGTTGGCTTGCGATGCAGGACAAGGCCAGCAGCATGGGTTCAATTCCCATACCGGCTGAGGTTATTCTCGTGCCGGCATTCTCAACATTGCCCCTTGCCTGAGGTGTGGTGACCCTCAGGTTAAATCACCACCCGTCAGCTCTCTTCCCCTCAAAGGTGAAAGCAGCTTATGGTCATCTGAGAATATGATGACTTTACCTCCATCCCTAAATTACAACTGTGTCTGTACTTCAGACGTAGGGCGCTCTTTCCAAGGCCCTCCACCCTCCCAGTAATCCCACCTAACCTGTCCTTTTTGGACACTAAGGGCAATTTAGCATGCCCAATCCACCTAACCTGCGCATCTTTGGACTGTGGGAGGAAACCGGAGCACCCGGAGGAAACCCACGCAGGCACGGGGAGAACGTGCAGACTCCGCACAGACAGTGACCCAAACTGGAGTTGTGAAGCAACTGTGCTGACCACTGTGTTACTGTGAATGTGGCACCACCCTGATTGAGGGAGGGTGCCAGATTCACAAAGAAAACAGGAGCGACAGGGCAAACAAGAACCTTACTCTCTCTTGTTCATCTGCTCCCATCCTGGGAATAACCACATCAGTACCCCTCCTGCTCAGATTCATGAAATGTGTGTTCCATTCTTCCAGTTGGCTTTCTGCTGTATGTTTATAAGTATTATAATGACGATGATGAAACTAATGTGTTATGTTCAAAGTGATGAAAAATGGAACATCACAAGCCCCTTCGGGATCAGATTAATTTTAACTCAAGCCAGATAATGAGACCTAAAACTTGATCAAATAGGCTGAAAGGAGGTTTTTAGGGTAATTTCTAATGTGGTGCACATGAAACTGGACCCGGGCCCCCAGGTGGCCATATTCAGGGTGTCGGACAGGCTGGGGTTGGAAATGGGTGCAGAGGCAGATGTTGTAGCCTTCGCCTCGTTGATCGCCCGAAGGCAGATCCTGATGGGATGGAGAGCAACCTCTCCACCCTGTGCCCTGGTGTGGCGGGGGGGACTTGTTGGAATACTTGACTCTTGAGAAGGTTAAGTGTGAACTGAGGGGAAGGACGGAGGGATTCTACAATTCATGGGCATTATTCATCATGCACTTGCAAGAACTGGATACCATCGAACATTAGTTGGGGGGGTGGGTGGGAGGGTTGGGGGGAGGGGGGGGGGGGGCGGTGTGAGTTGGTGGTGACTATGGGTGATTCCTGGAACCTTTTTGTCATTTGTTTATGTGAACATGCGGGCTAATGTTTGGGGTTTGGTGGGAGGATGGGATCGTTGTTATTGATATGGGGATTGACATATTTGTTACTGATTATTGTTTGTTGTTGGTGGGTGTAAATTTGGGAGAAAATGTGAAAAAGGAGGAGAGTAAAAAAAATTTTTTGAGAAAATAGGCTTGCCTTCAGAGGCATCTAAAGGCGGGAAGAGAGGTGGAGAGGCAGAGTGATTTAGCGACGGAATTCCGAAAACTCATGTCCTAGGCATGAAACAAAATCACTGCAGGCAACCTTTCCATGAACTGAAGTTCACAAAGGGTGGGAGATGGGGGTGCTGGACAGAAGAACATTGGAAATAGTCAAGTCCATAGAAAACACTCCTCCTGCAACACAGCTGTTAAAGTTACAGCCAATGAGATGAGGGAGCTGAGGACCCTGCCTCCATTTTAACCTCCTTCGTGCGCATCCCATTTAATCTGGATGCGGAGGGTGGGAAGCAATTAAAATCACCCCCTGTATGCCAACCCCACTTTAAGAAAGTAATTATATTAAGGTAAAGCGGGACCTGCAGTATTTCAGGTCCCAGTTGTGCGGCTGTTCAAAGCCCGACATCTGCTCAAAATACCTCATCAGAGTCTGTTCTTCACCATGTATTTTATTTCCACCAATATATTTTCAGGTGAGTACTTGGTTTTACTGCTTCCTGGAAATATGGTAATTGTTTTGCTTACCATCTCTCACTACCTGCATTATAAATTTGCTTTAGCAAGAGAGCAGATGGTACATGAGGAGTATTTAAAATACTTATCAATTTGACTATTGCATTGTCATTAAAAGAACTATTAAGCTTTTACACACAATTAATGCGCACAAGACGTTAATATAACATAAGGTGCAAATCACAGTATATGTGATTAATATGGCACACACACAAACAAAAATAACCAACATCAAACAACGCGACTCCTCTGAGAGCTTCCATTTCTTGTCCAATTGTACAGGTTAGGTATTTCAGCTTGAGTGGATCGCTTACACTGGCATAATTGAGATGGAACAGGTCGAGGCAGGGAGCACTTAATGTCATCTCCCTGTGTGTCATTCATATACGTATTAGGAGATGTTGACTTTCCACCAGTTCCTGAATGAGGATTGACAGTTGCTAAGATCCAGCGTTTTAGCAAGACTAACTTAATACAGGACCAGTGGATGCCCTGAAGGGACAAGAGCTTCACGTAGCAAATAAAATGACCATGCTTGATAAAAGATGTGAGCGATAACTGAAACTAGACGATATAATGTACAAGAGAGCATTGTAAATCCAGGTCGACAGAGAAAGAATGGCAAAGGTAGATTGGAAAAAAAGGTGGCAAGATCTGTAAAAATACACTTGGGAGGGACGTCAAGATGAAGACAATTTGTTTTCACAATTATGCTGGAAGCTTAGGAAGTGGGTGAGGAAATTTGCAGATATTTTAGCCGAAATCTTCCAAAGTTCAAACTATTCAGGAACTTTGGAAAATTACAAATATTCTTTCAGAAAAGCGAGAGAGAGAAAAAAACCAGGAAATGATAAACCTGTTTGCATAGAATCTGTTGTTGGAGAGTTATTGAAATCTAACAATAAAAGCAGAATGATGGAAAAAATAGAGAAATTTCAGAGTTCGGAAACTCACATGACAATCATCTGGGAGAGATTCTTAGAAGAAATCAACACACACTAACTTGGGTTCAAAGCGGAGTGTATGTCTTTGACCACATCCATTCTGTGTGCTTAAAAGGGACTTTGTGTGTTTTTAAAAATAAATTTAGAGTACCCAATTATTTTTTCCAATTAAGGGGCAATTTAGCATGGCCAATCCACCTATCCTGCACATAGTTGGGATGTGGGGGTGAAACCCACGCAGACACGGGGAGAATGTGCAAACTCCACACGGACAGTGACCAAGGGCTGGGATTCGAACCCAGGCCCTCAGCGTGGCAGGCAGCAATGCTAACCACTGTGCCACCGTGCTGCCCTGGGACTTTGTGTGTTAATGGGACTTTTTTAGCTTAAGATGTATTTTGTAAACCATGTTAATCTTAATATCTGTGTGTATTTGTTAAGCTGATGGGGGAGTAAAGATATATTGTATAATAATCCAACTTTTCATGTTTAATAAAAGTTTGTTACTTGTTAGTAAAATGAATTTGAGGCCCTTTGACCCTGTTCCTTCACATTTGTTTCGAAGTAAATGTTACGGGGCTGGATTCTCCATCGGAGGTATCCTCCGCTTCGCCGACAGTGCATTCACACCCACGGATTTCCCGATGTCATGGGCGTGGCCACAATTGGAAACCCCATTGGCAGGCTGCCGGGACGGAGAATCCCGCCCACGGGCTTTGAGCCACGGTTCCATTCTGGAATCTTCCAGTCCAGTTATAACAGCAGCTGGGACTCTAACGACATATTGTGTAAGAAGCTTCTAAAATAGTCAAGTGAATCAGGAAAGTTAAGTCATAGTAAAATAAAATGTAAAATCAAGGCATGCTTACTTATCTTCGCCTTAAATGCTGCTCCGGGCTGTTATATCTCTATGGTGCCTTCCATTTTCCAATGGACTACAAGCAAGTTTCCTATTGGCACTAGGTACCACGGCATGAAAACACGTGTGTATATCTGTGTCTGTCTTCATGCGTGCGTGCCTGTGTGGTCAAGACCTGTTTCCCCACCCGACCCTTGATTCAGCCATTTTGATCACAGATGGAGGCCCTCCTCTCCTTTAAAGGAAAATGAACGTCCATTATTTCCAGGCAGCGGTTGCCAACCCTTAATCACTGCCTTCTCGGCTCCAGGAATCAAACATTCATCTCGTTGACACTGCTGTGAGCCAAGCCGCAGTGGGAGAAAAGTATGGAAAGACATTAAAAATGATCTCCTCCGCTTTTCTTCAAACGGTTTGTTTATTAGTTGTAAAGCTATTGAAGATTGTGGTGAGAGAGTGGGGTGGGATGCTTTAAAAGCAAGCCATGTGTTCAAACCTCCAGGAACATAACCAATCAGAGTTGGGCTCCGATTTTTGGAGCATGAATCTGAGTGTCTGGTCTAAAGCGTCACTCTCTCCATATTCAGATTAACCAAACCTTCATCAAGTCCGTTAGTTATTAGGCAGCTCACCAGCAGCTTTCGCAGTGTAAAATGAGCGATGCTATCTGCTTCATGATTGACCTACATGATTTCCATGAATGAAAACATGTGAAAATGTCTGGCCCTGGTAACTGGCAGTTTGTAAGGTCAGATATTAACTCAAGGATTCCTGCCACCTGCATGAAGATCTGTCCTCCCCTTCCTGCCCCTCTTTCTTCATTTTCCCAGATCTCCGCTCCTCCACTCCCTCCCTTGATCTCTCCTTCATTTCCCCAGCCCTCCCTTTGTCTCTTCTACCCTTCCTGGCCACTGCCCTACCCCCCCCCCCCCCCCCCCCCCCCCCCTCCCACCATTACATTGGATTGCACAGGATCTAGGGCACAAGAAAAGACCATCCAGCCCAAAATGTACATTCCGGTGTTTATGCTGCACCCAAAACTCCTTCCATACTTAGAACATAGAACATAGAACACTACAGCGCAGTACGGGCCCTTCGGCCCTCGATGTTGCGCCGACCTGTGAAACCATCTGAAGCCTATCTGACCTACACTATTCCATTTTCATCCATATGTCTATCCAGTGACCACTTAAATGCCCTTAAGGTTGGCGAGTCTACTACTGTTGCAGGCAGGGCGTTCCACACCCCTACTACTCTCTGAGTAAAGAAACTGCCTCTGACATCTGTCCTATATCTCTCACCCCTCAATTTAAAGCTATGTCCCCTCGTGTTGGTCATCACCATCCGAGGAAAAAGACTCTCACTGTCCACCCTATCTAACCCTCTGACTATCTTATATGTCTCTATTAAGTCACCTCTCAGCCTTCTCCTCTCTAACGAAAACAACCTCAATTCCCTGAGCCTTTCCTCGTAAGACCTTCCCTCCATACCAGGCAACATCCTAGTAAATCTCCTCTGAACCCTTTCCAAAGCTTCCACATCCTTCCTATAATGTGGTGACCAGAACTGCACGCAGTACTCCAGGTGTGGCCGCACCAGAGTTATGTACAGCTGCGGCATGACCATGTGGTTCCGAAACTCAATCCCCCTGCTTATAAAGGCTAGCACACCATATGCCTTCTTAACAGCCCTATTAACCTGGGTGGCAACTTTCAAGGATTTATGTACCTGGATGCCGAGATCTCTCTGTTCATCTACACTACCAAGAATCTTGCCATTAGCCCAGTACTCTGCATTCCTGTTACTCCTTCCAAAGTGAACCACCTCACACTTTTCCGCATTAAACTCCATCTGCCACCTCTCAGCCCAGCTCTGCAGCTTATCTATGTCCCTCTGTATCCTATAACATCCTTCAGCACTATCCACAACTCCACCGACCTTCGTGTCATCTGCAAATTTACTAACCCATCCTTCTACACCCTCTTCCAGGTCATTTATAAAAATGACAAACAGCAGTGGCCCCAAAACAGATCCTTGCGGTACACCACTAGTAACTGAACTCCAGGATGAACATTTGCCATCAACCACCACCCTCTGTCTTCTTTCAGCTAGCCAATTACTGATCCAAACCGCTAAATCACCTTCAATTCCATACTTCCTTATTTTCTGCAATAGCCTACCATGGGGAACCTTATCAAACGCCTTACTGAAATCCATATACACCACATCAACAGCTTTACCCTGATCCACCTGTTTGGTCACCTTCTCAAAAAACTCAATAAGGTTTGTGAGACATGACCTACCCTTCACAAAACCGTGTTGAGTATCGCTAATCAACTTGTTCTTTTCAAGATGATTATAAACCCTATCTCTTATAACCTTTTCCAACATTTTACCCACAACCGAAGTAAGGCTCACAGGTCTATAATTACCAGGGTTGTCTCTACTCCCCTTCTTGAACAAGGGGACAACATTTGCTATCCTCCAGTCTTCCGGCACTATTCCTGTCGACAAAGACAACATAAATATCAAGGACAAAGGCTCTGCAATCTCCTCCCTGGCTTCCCAGAGAATCCTAGGATAAATCCCATCTGGCCCAGGGGACTTATCTATTTTGACATTTTCTAAAATTGCTAACACCTCCTCCTTTTGAACCTTAATTCCATCTAGCCTGGTCGACTGAACCTGAGTGTTCTCCTTGACAACATTGTCTTTCTCCAGTGTAAACACTGACGAAAAATATCCATTTAATGCTTCCCCTATCTCCTCTGATTCCACACACAACTTTCCACTACTATCCTTGATTGGCCCTAATCTTACTCGAGTCATTCTTTTGTTCCTGATATACCTATAGAAAGCCTTAGGGTTTTTCTTGATCCTATCCGCCAACGACTTTTCGTGTCCTCTCCTCGCTCTTCTTAACTCTCCCTTTAGGTCCTTCCTGGCTAACTTGTAACTCTCAAGTGCCCTAACTGAGCCTTCATGTCTCATCCTAACATAAGCCTTCTTCTTCCTCTTGACAAGTGCTGCAACTTCCTTAGTAAACCACGGCTCCCTTGCTCGACAACTTTCTCCCTGCCTGACAGGTACATACTTATCAAGGACACGCAGTAGCTGTTCCTTGAAAAAGCTCCACATTTCGATTGTACCCATCCCCTGCAGTTTCCTTCCCCATCCTATACATCCTAAATCTTGCCGAATAGCATCATAATTGCCTTTCCCCCAGCTATAATTCTTGCCTTGCGGTATATACCTATCCCTGCCCATTGCTAAAGTAAACATAACCGAGTTGTGATCACTATCACCAAAGTGCTCACCTACATCTAAATCTAACACCTGGCCGGGTTCATTACCCAGTACCAAATCCAATGTGGCCTCGCCCCTTGTTGGTCTGTCTACATACTGTGTCAGAAAACCCTCCTGCACACACTGCACAAAAACTGACCCATCTATAGTACTCGAACTATAGTATTTCCAGTCAATATTTGGAAAGTTAAAGTCCCCCATAACAACTACCCTGTTACTCTCGCTCCTGTCAAGAATCATCTTTGCAATCCTTGGTCCAAGGATTTGAACTTCTCGTCCAAATCTAACATTGTAACTCTCTGTTCCCTTCTCTTTCACATAATTGTCTAGATTCCCCTTAAACCCATCATTTCCCAGCTACTATAAAGATGGTTGTGGGTGGGCAGCACGATGGCGCCGTGGGTTAGCACTGTGGCCTCACGGCGCCGAGGTCCTAGGTTCGATCCCGGCTCTGGGTCACTGTCCGTGTGGAGTTTGCACATTCTCCCCGCGTCTGCGTGGGTTTCGCCCCCACAACCCAAAGATGTGCAGGGCAGGTGGATTGGACAAGCTAAATTGCCCCTTAAAAATGGAAAAAAATGAATTGGGTATTCTAAATTTATTTTAAAAATACAAACATGGTTGTGGGTTGTCAGACTGTTAATCAATTTGAGATTCCTCCTAATGTGCATACAATGTAGGAGCAAGAGTAGATCATTAGGCTCCTCAGGCCTGATCCACCATTGAATAAGATCATGGCTGATCCGATTTGTGCTTCAACTCCACTTTCCTTCTGACCACCTTTGACTCCATTGTCAATCAAGAACATATCTAACTCAGTTTTAATAATACTCATTTACCCTGCCTCCTCCAATCTCTGGGGAAGAGAATTCCAAAGACTGAAGACCCTCTGAGAGAAATACAATTGTGGCTACAAGTGACAGTACTTTTTTCTGCAGCGAGGGACTCACCTCCTGACTCCTCAAGACCTGTCCACAGGATTCAAATCAGGATTGGGATGGAATGTTCTGCACTTTCCTGAATGTGTGGAGCTCCAAGAGCACCATCTAGGTCAAACCCGCCACCTTGATTGGGACCCCCCTCCACCACCTTCAGCAGTCACTCCTCTCACCATCGATACACAGTGGCAGCGTCGTGTTCTATTTACATGTTGCACCACAGCAACTCACCAATGTTCCTTCGACAGCACATTCCTAACCCCAGACCTCTACCACTGTTTGGGTTCTGAAAGGTAAGCCATCTGATTGACATATCTGGCTTTCCATAGTCATGTGACTATGCCGTGAGGCTGCCTCTGGAGGAAGACATTTCAAGACCCGTTCGACAAAAAAAACTCCCATTGAGACAAGATACTAAAGAATACTGTTATCCTCACAAAGGAAAGGCCCACCCAGAAGGACAAAGGCAGCAGATGCATGGGAACACCAGCATCTTGAGGCTCCCCTCGAAGTCACACAGCATCCTGACTTGGAAATATATCACCGTTCCTGCACTGTCGCCGGGCCAAAATCCAGGAACTCCTTCACTCCATCACTGTGGACCCATCTATAGCACAGGGACTTCAGTGGTCCTAGAAGGCAGCTCACCACCACCTTATAAAGGGCAATTAGCGAGAGGTAATGAATGCTGGCCCAGCCAGTGACACCCACATCCTGTGAAGCAAATAAAAAATAATATTCCAGCACTTTCCCTATGACAGAGGTTAAGCCATCTGGCCTGCAGCTTTTTTTGCTTTCTTTCTCCCTCCTTTCATGAATGGAGTTGCTTCACTCTGTTCTCCAAGGGAAGTGCTCAGAAATATAAAAGCAGCAACAGTACAGGACCTGGTAAGCTCTTTGTCTAACAGGAGAGGCTGTTGTTGGTGCTGAATTCCCTGGAGTGGTCTCGGAATGTCTCACACCACCACTGCGGTAAGTATCTTGTTTGTGGAAAATCAGAGCTGATAAGTTTCGGAGAAAATTTGAGCCTCATATGTCTCCCTTGTGTTTGTGACTAGAGTTGAACCAGGCCTTTACATAAAGGTGAATTTCACTGGCTTCAAAACCGAGGAATGGACTGATAACCTTAATCTGTACAAAGGAACGGGATCCAGTAAAACATTAATCGGTAGGCAATCAACAACTATTTACGTTAAATTTGCTTTCCTTTTCTCTGTGAGGCGAGGGAGGGGTGCACGGACATAAGACCACGACTGAGTGAAATATGAATTGAATGTGTAGTTAGGATTTGGGGGATAAGTTCCAGTAGGCAATCCTTAAATTTAGAACAAAGAAAAGAACAAAGGAAATTACAGCACAGGAACAGGCCCTTCGGCCCTCCCAGCCTGTGCCGATCCAGATCCTTTATCTAAACCTGTCGCCTATTTTCCAAGGATCTACTTCCCTCTGTTCCCCGCCCGTTCATATATCTGTCTAGATGCATCTTAAATGATGCTATCGTGCCCGCCTCTACCACCTCCGCTGGCAAAGCGTTCCAGGCACCCACCACCCTCTGCGTAAAAAACTTCCCACACACATCTCCCTTAAACTTTCCCCCTCTCACCTTGAAATCGTGACCCCTTGTAATTGACACCCCCCACTCTTGGAAAAAGCTTGTTGCTATCCACCCTGTCCATACCTCTCATAATTTTGTAGACCTCAATCAGGTCCCCCCTCAACCTCCGTCTTTCCAATGAAAACAATCCTAATCTACTCAACCTTTCTTCATAACTAGCACCCTCCATACCAGGCAACATCCTGGTGAACCTCCTCTGCACCCTTTCTAAAGCATCCACATCCTTCTGGTAATGTGGCGACCAGAACTGCACACAGTATTCCAAATGTGGCCTAACCAAAGTCATATACAACTGTAACATGACCTGCCGACTCTTGTACTCAATACCCTGTCCAATGAAGGCAAGCATGCTGTATGCCTTCTCGACCACTCTATCGACCTGTGTTGCCACCTTCAGGGTACAATGGACCTGAACTCCTAGATCTCTGTACATCAATTTTCCCTGGGACTCTTCCATTGACCGCTCTTGAATTAGATCTTCCAAAATGCATCACCTCGCATTTGCCTGGATTGAACTCCATCTGCCATTTCTCTGCCCAACTCTCCAATCTATCTATATTTTGCTGTATTCTCTGACAGTCCTCCTCACTATCTGCAACTCCACCAATCTCAGTACCATCTGCAAACTTGCTAATCAGACCACCTATACATTCGTCCAGATCATTTATGTATATCACAAACACATTTGAAATGTGATTAAATTGAGATCTTACGCCCCCAAACATTATTTGTTTAATATCCTAGTTAAACATGGAACTCCAAGAATTACCCGTCAATCAGCTGAAGTAGTTGCCCCCATTAGGGTATAACCACTGTAAGAAAAGCCGGCCTAGCTAGTGAATCTCTGGAGAAGAACAAGGAGGTTTTGAACCCACATGGAGAGAGGGGCATGTGGACATGAGATGTAGACTGAGTAAGCAGAGAATCTGGTTCAAGTGGGAGTTCACGTAGAGGTGCTGCTTTTTCTACTTTTTTCAACCTCCAGTGGTTGGCGAGTTTCCTTCCTGGCTTCCAAGCTAGGTGGGTACAAATTTATATTTCTCTAGCTGTGTAAATAATAACTAATTATTAGGAAACAAGGTTCAGACAGGGTGCTGGAGGGATACAAGATAGCCAGGAGGGAACTGAAGAAAGGGATTAGGAGAGCTAAGAGAGGGCATGAAATATCTTTGGCGGGTAGGATCAAGGAAAACCCCAAGGCCTTTTTCACATATGTGAGAAATATGAGAATGACTAGAGCGAGGGTAGGTCCGATCAAGGACAGTAGCGGGAGGTTGTGTATTGAGTCTGAAGAGATAGGAGAGGTCTTGAACAAGTATTTTTCTTCAGTATTTACAAACGAGAGGGGCCATATTGTTGGAGAGGACAGTGTGAAACAGACTGGTAAGCTCGAGGAGATACTTGTTAGGAAGGAAGATGTGTTGGGCATTTTGAAAAACTTGAGGATAGACAAGCCCCCGGGCATGACGGGATATATCCAAGGATTCTATGGGAGGCAAGAAATAAAATTGCAGAGCCGTTGGCAATGATCTTTTCATCCTCGCTGTCAACAGGGGTGGTACCAGAGGATTGGAGAGTGGCGAATGTCGTGCCCCTGTTCAAAAAAGGGAATCGGGATAACCCTGGGAATTACAGGCCAGTTAGTCTAACTTCGGTGGTAGGCAAAGTAATGGAAAGGGTACTGAGGGATAGTATTTCTGAGCATCTGGAAAGACACTGCTTGATTAGGGATAGTCAGCACGGATTTGTGAGGGGTAGGTCTTGCCTTACAAGTCTTATTGACTTCTTTGAGGAGGTGACCAAGCATGTGGATGAAGGTAAAGCAGTGGATGTGGTGTACATGGATTTTAGTAAGGCATTTGATAAGGTTCCCCATGGTAGGCTTATGCAGAAAGTAAGGAGGCATGGGATAGTGGGAAATTTGGCCAGTTGGATAACAAACTGGCTAACCGATAGAAGACAGAGAGTGGTGGTGGATGGCAAATATTCAGCCTGGAGCCCAGTTACCAGTGGCATACCACAGGGATCAGTTCTGGGTCCTCTGCTGTTTGTGATTTTCATTAACGACTTGGATGAGGGAGTTGAAGGGTGGGTCAGTAAATTTGCAGATGATACGAAGATTGGTGGAGTTGTGGATAGTGAGGAGGGCTGTTGTCGTCTTCAAAGAGACATAGATAGGATGCAGAGCTGGGCTGGGAAGTGGCAGATGGAGTTTAACCCTAAAAAGTGTGAGGTTGTCCATTTTGGAAGGACAAATATGAATGCAGAATACAGGGTTAACGGTAGGGTTCTTGGCAATGTGGAGGAGAGGAGAGATCTTGGGGTCTATATTCATAGATCTTTGAAAGTTGCCACTCAAGTGGATAGAGCTTTGAAGAAGGCCTATGGTGTGCTAGCGTTCATTAGCAGAGGGATTGAATTTAAGAGTCGTGAGGTGATGATGCAGATGTACAAAACATTGGTCAGGCCACATTTGGAGTACCGTGTGCAGTTCCGGTCACCTCATTTTAGGAAGGATGTGGAAGTTTTGGAAAAGGTGCAAAGGAGATTTACCAGGATGTTGCCTGGAATGGAGAGTAGGTCTTACGAGGAAAGGTTGAGGGTGCTAGGCCTTTTCTCATTAGAACAGAGAAGGATGAGGGGCGAATTGATAGAGGTTTATAAGATGATCAGGGGAATAGATAGAGTAGACAGTCAGAGACTTTTCCCCCGGGTGGAACACACCATTACAAGGGGACATAAATTTAAGATAAATGGTGGAAGATATAGGGGGGATGTCAGAGGTTTTTTCTTTACCCAGAGAGTAGTGGGGGCATGGAATGCACTGCCTGTGGAAGTAGTTGAGTCGGAAACATTAGGGACCTTCAAGCTATTGGATAGGTACATGGATTAGGGTAGAATAATGGAGTGTAGGTTCATTTCTTCTTAAGGGCAGCATGGTAGCATTGTGTATAGCACAATTGCTTCACAGCTCCAGGGTCCCAAGTTCGATTTCGACTTGGGTCACTGTCTGTGTGGAGTCTGCACATCCTCCCCGTGTGTGCATGGGTTTCCTCCGGGTGCTCCGGTTTCCTCCCACAGTCCAAAGATGTGCAGGTTGGGTGGATTGGCCATGATAAATTGCCCTTAGTGTCCAAAATTCTATGATTAACCTAGGATAAAAGTTCGGCACAACATCGTGGGCCGAAGGGCCTGTTCTGTGCTGTATTTCTCTCTCTCTCTCTCTAATTAAATAAATAACGTTGGACGGAAATGGCAGGGCTGGTGGTGTGCCGTGCCTGCAGAATGTGGGGATCGGTCGAATGCCCTGCAATCCCAGGCAACCTTCTTTGCAGAAAGTGTCTGTAGCTTGAGCACCTTCACCTCAGGGTTGCTGAGCTTGAGGAAATTGTGGCGCAGTAGGAAAGGAAGAGTTGCCTAGAGCTGTACTCCAGGAAACAGGCACACCCCTTCGGTTACGCAGAGCTTTAGATTTGGCCAAGGACAGGAGGGGAGACTGTGAGTCAGGCAGGCCAATGTAATCAGCTTACAGTGATGGAGCAGCTTCAAATTCCGACTTTGTGCAATGGCCTGCAAGGAGGGTGAACAAATTGACCATGACAGCATGGTGAAGGATGCCACTCACGTGAGGCGAGCACAGAGGAATGTAGTAGTGTTGAGAGACAGTACAGTTAGGGGGGGGACAGATACTGTTCTCTGAGGCTGTGATTGGGAGCTCTGAAGTCCTGCAGACTGTGTTGCCTGCTTGGTGCCAGGATGAAGGACATCTCCTCGTAGCTGGAGAGACACTTAGAGTGGGCAAGAGAAGGTCCAGTTGTTGTGGACCATGTGGGAACCATTGACATAGGTAGGATCTGGAATCATGTTCTGCATCGAGAATTTCAGAGAATTATAGAATCATAGAATCTCTATTGGAGGTCATTCAGCCCATCGAGTCTACACTGACCCTCTGAAAGAGCAGTCTACCTAGGCCCACTCCCCTACCCTATCTCGAGCCCCACGCGCATTCACCATGGCCAATCCACCTAAACTGCACATTTTTGAACTGTGGGAGTAAACCGGAGCACCCGGAGGAAACCCATGCAGACACGGGGAGGACGTGCGGCCTCCGCACAGTCACCCAAGGTTGGAATCGAGACTGGGTCCCTCGCTGTGAGGCAGCAGTGCCAACCACTCTGCCATCATGCCACCCCTAATTTGAGGAGCTAGGGACCAAATTAAAACACAGCACATCGAAGGTAATTATCTCCGGACTGTTAGCTGGACAATTTGTAAATTGGCATAGGGCCAAGCAGATTAGAGAATTAAACATTTGGTTCAAAGAGTGGTGTGGGAAGAGGTGTTTCGATTCAAGATTCACTGGCACCAGTATTCGGAGAAGAGTGAGCTCTTCCATTAGGATGAACTCCACATGAACTGACCTAGGACCAGTGTCCTGGCCTGGCCAGCCACGAACAGAGCTTTAAACTTACAGGGCAGATGTGGTGGGGGTTGTGGTTGGGAGGGGGGGGTGGGGGGTGGGGGGAGATGAAGTAATCCAAACAGAAGGACCTACGCTTCGCAACAGTGTAGCAATGTGTGTGTACAGCCAAGCATAGTGGGTCAGGAAGAGACAGAAGAATTTAACAAAGTTTGCACATCAGCAAGTAAAGACATTGTAGAGAACAAATTGTAGAGAACAAAAGTAAACTTTGAAATTAAAAATTATTTATTTGAATGCACAAAGTATCCACAATGAGATGGGTGAAATCGTGGCAAAAATAAGGTAAATAACAGATTTAATCACCATTACAGAGACATTATTACAAGATGATTTTGTTTTGGAAATAAATATCCCAGGGTACACAATATTTAGGAAAGACAGACAGGCAAAGGAGGAAGGGTGGCCCTGGTGGTAAAAGATTTCTCTTTGTTTTAGTTTAGAATACCCAATTCATTTTTTCCAATTAAGGGGCAATTTAGCGTGGCCAATCCAGCTCCCCTGCGCATCTTTGGGTTGTGGGGGGAAACCCACGCAAACACGGGGAGAATGTGCAAAACGCACACGGACAGTCACCCAGAGCCAGGACCGAACCTGGGACCTCAGCGCCGTGATGCAGCAGTGCTAACCACTGTGCCACCACGGTGGTAAAAGATGACATAAGGACAATAGTGAGAAAGAATCTCAGAAGGTTATGAAGTTAAATCAGTATGGGTGCAAATTAGGAACAGCAAGAGCCAGGAAACTAATGTATAGGTTGTACCATTGGGCAGAGCATTAAACAAAACCTTGTTGGAGCTTGTAGAAAAATAATAATAATAGTTGTGGGGGACTTTAATCTTCGTGTCGACTGGGACAATCAAATTGGCAAAAATGGCCTGGAAAATAGTTCCTTGGAGAAATTTGCTGTGGAGCGATAAAACTATCTTTGCTACATTATTGTAGGATCCTAATGAAGGAGCTGCGCTCCAAAAGCTAGTGATTCCAAACAAGCCTGTTGGACTTTAACCTGGTGTTGTAAGACTTCTTACTGTACAAAAAACAGTAGCACATCTGAGAATTAAGTGTGTTTTTAAACCAGCAGAGCGTCACCAAAAAATTGATAAAAAGGGAAAAATCTAATATTCGAGCAATACAATGGTATAAAAACAGATTGTAAGAACATTTATAAGTATATAAATATGAAAAGGAAGGAAGTAGCTAAAGTAAACTTTGGCCCCTTGAAAGCAGAGACAGGTAAAGTATCATGGGATTGAGGAAATCGCAGGCGTTGAACAAATAGATGGTAACACCAGAGCTAAAAAAGTGAGGATTTTAAAGCAAATAATATCAGCAAAGAAAAAGTATTTGCAAAACCTGAGGGACTAAAATACAACAAATCCCTGAGACCTCATGGCCTATAAATTCAGGTTCTAAAAGAGATAGCTGCAGAGATTTTGGATGTGCTGTGATTTTCCAAAATTCCTTAGATTCAGGAATTAGGCGATAAAATTGGGTGTTGGCAAATGTTACACCGCTTTTCGTAAAGGAGAGAGTGAAAACAGCCAGTTAACTAACATTAGCTTTCGGTAAAATGTTGGAATCTGTTATTAAGGAAGTCTTAATAATGCCCTTAGTAAAGCATATTGTGATTAGAGCAAGTCAATATGGCTTGAGGAAGAGGAAAACCTGTGTGACAAATTTGTTAAAGTTTTTTGAGGATGTAACTAGTTGGATAGATCAAGGGGGTCCAGTAGGTGTAGTGTACCTGGATTTCTAAAAGGCGTTGAATATGATCCACACAAAAGGTTAACGTGCAAGACAAGGGCTCATATAGTTGGGGCTAGTATTTTAGTATGGGTAGAGAATTGGTTAACAGATAGAAAGATGAGTGAATATAAATGGGGCTTTTTCAAGTTGGCTGGCAGTGAATAGTTGACTCCCACACAGTTCCAGAGCTGAGTCCTTACTTATTCACAATCTATATTAATGACTTAGATGAAGAGACAGAGACAAACTAGATAGGTGGGTATGCTGTTGTGAGGACATATAGAGTAGATATAAAGGAAAAAAAACTAAAGTCGGCATAGTCCCACGTGACCATAAGTTGTTTTCCCCTTTGAAGGTGAGAGCTGACTGGTGGTTATTCAACCTGAAGATCATCACACTTCAGGCTAGGGGCAAGGTTGAGAAGGGAGGACCTTCATGAATAACCTCAGCCAGTACAGGGAATTGAACCCAGGCTGTTGGCCTTAATTCTGCATCACAATCCGGTTGTCCAGTCAACTGAACTAAACTGGTATGGACATGTTAACTGGGTGAGAAATAAGATGGCAGATGGAGTATAATGTAGAGAAGTGTGAAGTTATTCATTTTGGTCATAAGAATAAAAGAAGCAGAGTGTTTGTTAAAAGATGAGAAACTTCTAAGTGTTGATGTTCAAAGAGATTTTGACATACTTGTACAAGAATGCAGAAAGTTTCCATGCAGGGGCAGCAATCATTAGGAAGGCAAATGACATGTTGATGCGAGAGAATCAGATTTCAAGAGTAAAGAGGTCTTGATACGGTTGTGCAAGAGTTTTGCCGAGGCCACATCTGGTAAAGTGTGTACGGCTGCTATCTCCAAATACAGGACAGAATCTGGAGCCTGCGCTCGCCGTGCCATTTAACCTGGCAATTTCGACCAGTGCCAAGGGCGGACCCTTGTGGGGGCCCCACTGTGTGTGTGGGAGGGAGGGAGGACGTTGATGTGTGGTGGGTGGGTGGGGGGGGGATGAGCAGATATTGGTTAGGGGGATGCCAGTGAGGATTGTCAGGGGGCCGGGGGGTGGGCACGCCTCCTACCACTGGCTCTCAATGGCAACCGTGTGTACCATCTGCAAGATGCACAGCAGCAACTCACCAAGGCTCCTTCGACAGCACCTTCCAAACCCACGACCTACCACCTTCTCAGGGTCAATGAGGGCCGAACAATGAGGGAAAAGGGGCGAATCCCGCCCTGACGTCGGCTGCCCAATACTCCGGTGCCGTTTTTCGGGCAGGGCAGGATTCCCGCCACGCTGATCAGGGGCCGTTGACAGCGGCCCCCCCAGCGATTCTCCGGGCCCCCATGGGCCGAACCGCCATCCATTTTTGGACAGTCCCGTTGGCGTGAATTACTCACCTCACGCACAGCGGGACCTGGCAGGTAAGTATGTGGAGGCAGTCCTTGGGGGAGGGTCCCATGGTGGCCTGGCCTGCGATCGGGGCCCACCGATCTGCGGGGGGGGGCTTGTTCCGTGGGGGGAATTCTTTCCTCCGCGCTGAGCCCCTTTAGGGCTCTGCCATATTGCCCGGGGGCCGGCGCGGAGAAGAGAACCTCCACGCATGGGTGGAAATACGTCGGCCGGTCCGCGCATGCGCGAGTTCATACCAGCCGTTCCGTGCATGCGCGAACTCACGGCGGCCCTTCGCCGCTGGCTGGAGCAGCAGCAACGACTCCTGCAGCAACCTAGCCCCCTAGAAAAGTGAGAATTCCTCACCTTGCGGGGCCTTTGACGCCGGAGTCATTGGTGCCAATTTTCCCACAAGTCCCAGAAAGATGTGCAGGTTAGGTAGATTGGCCATGCTGAATTGCCCCTTCATCTAGAAAAAGTTTAACTGGGGTTATTGGGTTCAGGGATAGGGTGGAGGTGTGGTCCTAAGTGGGGTGCTCTTTCCCAGGGCTGGTGCAGACTCAATGGGCTGAATGGCCTCTTTCTGCACTGTAAATTCAATGATCCCTTTCGGGTCTCTCAGCTCACCAGCTTATTGCAAATGAAGTTTCCTCGTCACACCCACAACCACTTTCTACTCCTTGCAAACAGGTGACTGTCTGCTTGCTTCGCTGTCTGAGCTCCCATAGATCAATAGTTGACAACAGGGTAACCCGGAGGGAAGTGTGGGAAGGATAAATGGCTCCCATGGGAGTAAACCTGGAGTGAGTTAAGAGAGGAACTTGTGGAGGAAAATACTCAAGAGGAAGGAATTTGAACCATGGCAAAAACAATCAGAAGAGTTTGTGTTCTTTTAATGAATGATCCTTCACATAATTTACTCATAACCTTGCTCTGTTTTGTCTAGTTTCACTCTCTGGTTCCCATCCTGGATCCGTGAGGATTTTTTCCAACCAGGCTACGGCTGAATTCCGGCCGGACAATTTCTCATCCACCGATTTTGGTTTCAATGCAACTTTCACGGTGTTTAACATCAGTGCTGTCAGCAGTAAGTTTCCATCGTTGCTTAAAAGGGGGATGTGTTTCATGAGACAACTGATCAGAATCTTCTGTTCCAGAAACTAGTTTTTTTTAAACAAGACATCAGATCAAAGCAGGGATTCAGTGGTATGGTGCTCTGGTACAAACATGGACGCTGGTACATGCGGACCACAATCCTCTAACTAGGGCAAGATCGTTCTTGGAGGGAAATCGTGAAATGCATTATCACACAAGGGGTACTGAAAATCTGCAATCCTCTCCCCACAAAAGGCTATCAGTGCTGGGGACAATTGGAGTTTACAAGACTGAGATCAATAGATTAATAAAAATCTTTATTCGGGTCACAAGTAGGCTTACATTGATACTGCAATGAAGTTACTGTGAAAAGCCCCTAGTCGCCACATTCGGGCGCCTGTTGGGGTATACTGAGGGAGAATTCACAATGTCCAATCCACCTAACAAGCACGTCTTTCGGGACTTGTGGGAGGAAACCGGAGCCCCCGGAGAAAACCCACGCAGACACAGGGAGAGTGTGCAGATTCCGCACAGACAATGACCCAAGCCGGGAATTGAACTTGGGATCCTGGAGCTGTGAAGCAACAGTGTTAACCACTGTGCTACCGTGCCGCTGGTCTAGAGATTTGAAGCAAATGTAGATGAAGGATTTGAGATAGAGATTAGTTATGATCCAATTGAATGGACAAAGGGACTGAATGGCATCTTCCATTCCTATTGACCCCGTGGCCCTATTCCAATATTCTGGTGAACAGCAATGCACTGAAGATGGCTATTCTGACCCGAGGGGGTTATGAGCTTGATAGCCATGTCACTGTATTCATATGGCCAGAAACTGAACTGGACTAGCCATATAAATACAGCGGCTGCAAGAGCAGGTGAGAGATTGGGATTCCTGCGGCACGTAAGTCCCCAAATTTTGTCCAACACATACAAGGCACAAGTCAGGAGTGTAATGGAAAACTCACCACTTGCCTGGATGAGTGCAGCTCCAACAACACTCAAGAAGCTCGACACCATCCAGGACAAAGTAGCCCGCTTGATTGGCACCCCATCCACAAACATTCACTCCCTCAACCACTGACGCACAGTGACAGCCGTGTCTACCATCGACAAGATGCACTGCAGGGACTCACCAAGGCTCCTTTGTCAGCACCTTCCAAACTCATGACTACTACCACTCAGAAGGACAAAGCAGCAGATACCTGGGAACCCCAACGCCTGGAAGTTCCCCTCTAAGTCACTCGCCATCCTGATTTGGAAATGCATCGTCGTTTCTTCACTGTAGCTGAGTCAAAATCCTGGAAGTCCCTCCCTAACTGTGGGTGTACCCACACCACATGAACTACTGCGGTTCAAGATGGCAGCTCACCACCACCATCTCAAGGGCAATTAGATGGGCAATAAGTGCCAGGAATGCCAGGACCCCAAGAATGAATTTTAAAAAACGGTGCCCCCTCAGCACTGAATTCACCAATATATCTGGGAGGGTTGAGAGTTCTCTCTCTGTCCTCTTATTGATCTGAAGAACTTCACAATGTCCGGATTCCCTGGCCTGATTCAACCCCCCCCCTCCCCCCCCCCTTCCTCAATTCTCCCAGATTGGAGGAGAAAACGACAACTTGCATCAATCTAGTGCCTTTATCAAAACCCATCTCTGTGGCATTATGATGCCGGGCCAGATAAGGAGATATTAGGGCCAATGAGCCAAAGCTTAGTCAAAGAGGTAGATGGCGTGGATGGCGTCAGGAGGAAATTCGAGGGGCGGCACGGTGGCGCAGTGGTTAACACTGCTGCTTCACCGCCCCTAGACCCGGGTTCGTTCCGGCCCCGGGTCACTGTCCGTGTGGATTTTGTACATTCTCCCCGCGTCTGCGTGGGTCTGACCCCCACAACCCAAAGATGTGCAGAGTAGGCGGATTGGCCACGTTAAATTGCCCCTTAATTGGCAAAAAAATAATTGGATACTCTAAATTTATATTTAAAAAAAAGAGGGAATTCCAAACCTTAGGGCCCAGGAAGCTGAGGGTACAGCCACCAACGGTGAAGTGATTGAGGTTGAAGATCCTCATGAGGCAGAATCAGCGGAGGGCAGATATTTTTGGGTTGTAAGGCTGGAGGAGATTAGAGAGACAGGAAGGTGGTGAGGCCATGGGGGGATTTTGGAAACAGAGACTTTTTGAAATCAAGGAATTGCTTAACCAGGAGCTCAGCGAGCACAGGAGTGATGAATGAAATGAATTTGGTGTGAGACAATTGAGTTCAGAGCTTATGGGCAGTGCTGAGAGATTTAAGATGCCACAGGCTCCATCAGACAAGTAGGTGGTCACATGTTCTACATCTGACTGCAGAGCATCACAGTCAGGAACCGAATACGAACTAAATTGATGGCGAGAGATTCCAAATGTTCTGACAAGCAGCTCAATGCAATGAGCAAATATGCTGCACATAAAGTATAGGAACATGGCAATTGCTTTACGTGAGGAACATATTCTGCTGCTCTCTCTGTTGACAAACTTAGAGGTGGGAAGATCATTAATTAGGCAGGATGGTGGAGCACCTGAATCCAAATTATGTTCTGGGCAGGAAGACCCACTGCCAACTGAGGCCTTCAGGTGGCCAATTAATGACCATTTGAGGACTCATCCTGCCACCAGATGTATCAATGCAGTTATAGAAGGGCCCATCGCCATGCAGTATACACAACAAATGAACCCATTCAGCCAGCTTGTCACCTCCTGGGGTGGAGGGGCTTTTCGATCAAAAGCTTTCAGTGCCCAATCAAAGGACAGGACACAGGGAAGGAGGGGCCTGCTGGGGCCTCTCCCCGCCCTTGGTGCCAACACCACCCTATTACCCTATAAGCATCCCCCCATGAAATTCCCCCCCCCCCCCCCCCCCCCCCCCCCCACCACCACCCCACCAACATTACTTACCTATAGACTGGGTCCTCTAATCTTTTATGACCCTGGAACTCTGAGGGTTGTCCTCCCAGCAGCAGCCACATCCTCCGCTGTGGCACTTGAGCACGGGAGCTGCTGGTCTCTGATTGGCTGGGGGCTCTCCATTGGTGAGGCTTTCACTCCCAGGGGCTGGCCTCACCAATGCCCAGTTGGCATGTGGTTTGAATGGCTTTACAAAAAGAGGGAGCGCAGGTCCCCCGCATGCTCTCCAGCTGGCAGGCGAGACCCCCAGCGACTCAACAAGATTCCACCAAAAAATCCACCCAAATCTCTTTCTACCATCCATGATAAAATGATAAGTAGACTACAAGGTGAGGTGAGGAAACCCCCATTTGTGGAGAGCTTTCTGAATTCAACTTGAGCTGAAATTTAGTTCCAGGGTCGCTATCCATATGCCAGCCTCAGTTTTGGGCTGGGCATCCAGAGTTAGGTGCGGGACATTCAAGGAGATGTCTGAGGGGGTGGCCAATTGAAATGCCACCTCAGGAAGCCTTGTACAGTTAAGGACAGTAGGAAGTCTCAATGTGGGGGGGGGGGGGGGGGGGGGGTGGCACTGCCAATCCAGTTGGGAGACCTAGAGGGCACCTCCAGGATGAGGCGCAGTTTGAAAACTTGTAAATGGGATTAAACATAGTTTAGCCACAGCTGCCAGGCCATCAAAGTGGAGAGGGAGCCCTGTTGGGGTAGATTTCAGGATGCCTGTCTGCCTGATCACCACCCCCACCTCACCTGGAGCTGGGAGACCACCACTTCATCCACAACCAGCATTGCGATGGATGCCGTGGGAGTTGGGATGGGTCGTCACCCCTGGAAGTGATATTTTGGTTTAGATGGTTAAGTTTCCTTTGACATTTTCTTTTAGTCATTGGCTATCACCCCTCTCATTTATTGATATTTCGATTTTGGTTTTATTAAAAGATTCTAACAGGGATTTGAGTGCGACCAATTGTCTGCCCCTTGACCGTGGTCACGTTTGTGGCTGGGTGGAAAGGGAGCAGACAGTGTCCACTGGCATGCTTCCGGCCTTCCCGTGACCAAGCAGCCGGCTGTCATAGGGTCATCTGGTCCGATTATCTTCCCCTCTACTGCGGCCTTGTTTGTGGCTGGATGGCCGTGGAACAGGGCATGTGGTGTCCGCCGGTACACTTCAGGCCTGCCGTGGCTAGTGGTCACCCAGGGGCTGGGGTGCATCGTCAGCCCCGGAATGATCATTTGGTTTAGTTGGTTAAGCTTCCATGAGTTACACTGCCCCATCAGGAACTTTCAACCCCCTCTTATTTTTGTTTAATTTATTGATTTTTTGTTTTGTTTTATTGAAAGAATAAAATGGGCTATCATTTGTGAGTTTGCATCCCCTTTTTGATTATTTGAGGAGGCTGTTCCGCAAATTCGGTTTGCACTTGAGCCCCACGCTCCTGATTTTTGGCCAGCCAGTGCGGAAGGGGGAGCGGGGGGGGGGGGCAAGGAGGGAGGAGGTGAACTTCTCCTGGGCTTGGCTAAGATGGCCATCAACAGGTCCAGGTGGCGAGCAGTTGAGGGGCTCATTGGACCTGACTGTGTTCCCCATTCTGTAGCAATGTTCATGGCTGGGTATCCCTGGAGAGCGAGTACACGGTGTCCATCAGAACACACGAGGCCTTCCCAGACCATTGGCCACCGAGGGGCCGGAGTCCATTGTCAGCCCTTGAAACAACATTTTAATTTAATCTAATGAAGTTTTTTTATTGCAATGTCCCTTTAAGGACAGGAGCATGCCGTTTTAGTTTTGTTATAATTACAGTGCCACCTTAAGACGTTAATTTGATTATACGTTTACTCAAAAGAGCACAAAAAGGGAACTGATGGGACACTGGGATGGAGGCAGAGATATGTAATGCTGCATTCTGTGAACAAGAAAAGGGTCTGAGTCAGGTTTCATACATCACCACGGGGCTTGTATCCATTTTACTTTATGGGCTTTATGCCCCACCCACCCAGCCACCCACCCAGCCAGCACACTACACATGCCACATATCACGTCTCAAATGACTCATGCTATCTCCCAAAATGTCCTTTCCTACTGAGAGCACAGTCCATGTTTTGTGAAGACTAAGAATCTTTTTTATTATTGTCACAAGTAGGCTTACATTAACACCGCAATGAAGTGACTGTGAAAAGCCCCTAGTCGCCACATTCCGGCACCTGTTTGGGTACACTGAGGGAGACTTCAGAATGTCCAGTTCACCTAACAGCACGTCTTTCGGGACTTGGGGGAGAAAACCGGAGCACCCGGAGGAAACCCACGCAGACACGTGGTGAATGTGCAGATTCCACACAGACCCAAGCTGGGAATTGAACCTGGAATCCTGGAGCTGTAAAGCAACAGTGCTAACTACTGTGCTAACGTGCCACCCACTATCAGTTCCATCGGTTTAAGCATTACCAATTCCTTGTTTTTTTTTAAAACAAATGCCCTCAGCCTCTCCTTTGGAGTACTTATTGAATTATCGGGTTTACTATTAAGATCAGAACCCTTTCCGAAAGCAGCGCTGAGGTGTTAAAGCTGTGGTCTGTGTCGGTAGATCAGGAGAAAATCGACTGCAATTTCCAAGACGGGTTTTGCTACTGGAGACAAGATCCATCCGATGAAGGTGACTGGGAGATAATCAGCGGACCTTCTTACCCACCCTTCACCGGCCCGAATGATGATCACACATACGGGAATCAATCAGGTATGGTTAATAATCCAATAACATTTATAATAAAGTACAGAGACAAGTCATTCAGCCCAACTGTTCCATGTTGTTGTTTATTCTCTGCATGAGACACCTTGGGCGGCATTCTCACCTACCCGGCATGACGGAGGGTCCCGGAGTAGGGGAGTAGCGCCAACCACTCAGGGGTCGGGCCTCCTCAAAAGTGGGGAATTCTCCCCACCTTTGGGGGCCAGCCCCGCGCCAGAGCGGTTGGCACCAGAAGACTGGCGCAAAAAACCGGCGCCCCCCTCAGCGGGGCTGGCCGAAAGGCTTTCGCCGGTCCGCGCATGCGCCGGCAGTGACGTCAGCGGCAGCTGGCCGCTGACGTCACTGCCGGCGCATGCGCGATGTGGGGTTCTCTTCCGCTTCCGCCATGGCGAAGGCCGTGGCGGAGAAATAGTGCGCCCAGGGCACTGGCCCGGAGTCTGAGCGGGGGGCCCCGATCACGGGCCAGGCCACCGTGGAGGCACCCCCGGGGTTCGATCGCCCCCCCGCCCCCCCCCCCCCCCAGGACCCCGGGGCCCGCTCGCGCTGCTGATCCCGCCGTTCCAGAGGTGGTTCAAACCTTGACGGCGGGAGAGGCCTCCCAGCGGCGGGACTTCGGCCCACCCGGGCCGGAGTATCACCGCAGGGGCCTCTCCGATCGGAGTGGCGAGATTCCCGCCACCGCCACTTCCCGGGTGGCGGAGAATCTCTGCCACGGCGGGGGCGGGATTTTCGGCGGCCCCAGGCAGGGTCGGAGAATTTCGCCCCTTATCTTCTCTCTCTCACCCTTGTGATGTTCCTTGTGTCATCCTCCAAGCTGTCTAAAAGTCGTAGTGCTGACAAAGAACATCAAGCGATGTATTTGAAAGAAAGCTAGTTTATTTTACACTATTTTAAATGATTCGCACAGTTTACTAATAGCTAATAAAACAACAGTACTAAATCTATGCTAAAGAAATCTACAATATCTCTAAAAGAACTAACACTATATTCCAGGCATTGTCAAAGTCGGGGGCGCAACCCGTGGGTGGGTCGCAGGCGGGTGTCGGGAGGGTCACGGAGCCATCCGTCGCGGCGCTCCCGATCGCGCAGATCCACGTGTAACAGCCGCAGCAGCCGGCTTTTAATAACGCTGGCTGCAAGCGGCCTTCAAAATGGCCACAAACATATTTTTTAAATGCGGCCGCACTGCGCATGCTTGCCCGCTCAATGGAAATTACAACCTTAGATCAAATCTCCTCTCGACGTTTGCTTCAACTGTAGTTCAGAGAGTACGACCCTCACCTAAGATCAACAGGTTAGGGTTAGGGTTAGGATTTAAGTCTCACTGCAGGCGCATAATCCAGGCTGACAGCCCCAGTGCAGTCCTGAGGGAATGCTGCAGTGTCGGAAGCCTCATCCTCGGAATGAGATGTTAAAACGAGGCCCCATCTGCCCTCAGAGGTCTTCTGATACTCTTTCAAAGAAGATCGGGGCGCCCTGACCAATATGCTTCCCTCAACCAGAATCACTCAACCAGATTACCACATTGCTGTTGGTAGGAGTTTCCTGTGTGCAAATTGGCGGCTGCATTTCCTACAACAGTGTTGCATGTTAAAAATTCTTAATTGACTGTCAAACAAACAGACTTTTCTCTCTTTTGATTTTAGCTCAATAAGTTACAGCAGCATTTTCCTCTTTATTTACGGATCCCAGTATCTGTAAAATATTTTGGCAGATGGCTGAATCTACACTGTATCTATTCACTAGTATGCAAGCTGTGATAACCTTGCCCCTAATAGGATTCTCTTACTGTCATCTTACCGGACAGTTAGAAAAGGAAAGCAGCGCTGAAGCTGAGCTAGATCAATATCCCACAGCCGGATAAGATGTGGCCATGGAAACTCGCAACAGTGAGACAGGTGAAGGCCACAGATGAAGATATCTTTGGCTGTGTATAGCTTCTGGCTGATATTGCGAGTATTGCCACTCGAGTGCTTTGACAGTGTTTCCTTCAAAGCGCAGGTTATCACAACCCACCTTGAGTGAAAAGAATGACTTGTTTTTCTAGCGTGCCTTTTATAACCTCATGACTTTCAAAAGCACTTTGGGGATAACCAAGACATTTTGACGCAGAGTCCCTGAAGTAATTTGGGAAACACTGCACACAACAAACGCCAGATGATCTGATATAGCAAAGCTGGTTAAGAGGTGAGTATTGGCCAGGACATTGGGGAGAGAACACCTCTGCTCTTTCAAATAGTGGCCATGGCATTTTCTACATCCACCATAAATGGCATTCTGACCCTCAACTGGAGCTCAATGGGTAGCATTCTCAACTGAGCCAAGGCATGACACCTCTGCCAGTGCAGCGCTCTCCCATTAATGCACTGGGCTGTTAGACGAACCTTTATTGTGCTCATATCTCTGGACCCTGAGGGGTCTTGAAAGGGTGGATGTGGAGAGGATGCGGGAGAATTTAAAAGTGGGGCCGCTGTTTAAAAATAAGGGGTCGCCCATTTAGGACAAATTTGAGAAGAATTGTTTTCTGTGAGGGTAGTGAGTCTTTGGAACTCTCTTCCTCAAAAGGGAGTGGAAGCAGTCTTTGAATGTTTTCAAGGCAGAGCGGGATAGTTTCTTGATGAGGAAGGGGGTGAAAGGTTATCCGGGTAGGAGGTTACAGCCATGATCTTTTCCAATGGTGGAGCAGACTTAAGGGGTCCAGTGGCCTCCCCCTGCCCCTAATTCATGTAGACACAGAAACATAGAAAACAGGAACAGAAGTAGGCCATTCAGCCCTTTGAGCATGCTCTGCCATTCAGTCTGCTCATGGCTGATCCTAATCTGTATCATGGATGACCCACAGTGTTATGACGTGCACACATATGTCTCTCCACAATCTTCATCACCATTGGCCATTGTGCCTTTAGCTGTCTTGGCACTGGAATTCCCTTACTAAATCTCTCCATCTCCCTCTTATCCCTAAGGATATGCCTCAAAAGCCAGCCCTTTCATCCCTCCATCTTTGGTTAGTTATCCACTTCCTGTTCATTTACCATCCTGTGAAGAGGGACATTTGCCTGCATCAGAGCAAGTGTCAAATCAACAGGGCTTTCTGATATCTTGATGAAATGTCTTTTAATTCCAGGTTATTATATTATGACTCCAGATCGACCATACTACAAGAACAGAAAGATCGGTCTCCTCAGCCCTGTGATCTCTGTCGAGCCTGAGCCCTCGTGCCTCAGTTTCTGGTAGGTAAAGAGCCCCAGAAGTGTTTATTCAGAGACCGGATGAAGACCCAAGACCCAATAACCACAAGGAGTTGAAAGAGTGAAGGAGAAGATAGCCTTCTCCAGACGTAGTGGTGACATGAAGCCAGTTTGGGTTTTGAAGAGATCATTGTAAGATAGCGACGTGGAGAAATGGATACATTTTTAAACTATATACATTTAGAGTACCAAATTAATTTTTTCCAATTAATGGGCAATTTAGCGTGGCCAATCCACCTACCCTGCACATGTTTGGATTGTGGGGGTGAGACCCACGCAAACATGGGGAGAATGTGCAGCCTCCACATGGACAGTGACTAGTAGAGCCGGGAGAGAAATAGATAAATGAGCAAGAATGAGGGTGAATGTGAGTGAGTCACTTTGTGTGTGTGTGTGTGTGTGTATATGTGTGAGTATTTGTGCTTGTGCATCCATGTGCTAATGTTAATTGTGTTGTGGAGGATAAACAGGTGGAGTGTATTGACTGATCAAGTCTTTAAAGCACATATAAAAAGGGACTGCTGGGGTGTTAGCAGTTAACAGTCAGGCATAGTTTTATATCAAGAAAATAATTCCCATTTAAATTTATATTTCATCATCTGGCTTGGGATTCAGGTTTTTTTCCAATTTAGTGTGGCCAATCCACCTACACTGCACATCTTTGGGTTGTGGGGGTGAGATCCACACAGACAGGGGGGGAATGTGCGAATTCCACAAGGACGGTGACTCGGGGCCAGGATCGAACCCGGCTCCTCAACGCAGTGCTAACCACTGCGCCATTGTGCCTCCCAAGTGGGGGTACAGTTAACAATACTTGTGTATTGGGTTATACGAGTGTACTTATTGAGCTGATGTGAATATGAAGGTTTGAGCCCCTGAGTGTTAAAGCTAGGCTCAGGCTTTGCTGAGCCTGCCATCATGATAGGCAGATGGCCACCACTCTCTGCCCAGACCCACTGGTGACATAGCGATGTAAGTGAACACTTTCAGCAGCGAAACAGTCAAAAGCTGGCAGAGAGGCTGGAATAGAGAGGAAGAAAATAAGCGTGTAATTTTTTTTTTAACTTCAGAATAGATGCAAAGCCGTCCATTGTGACTGAAAGGCAGCACGGTAGCACAGTGGTTAGCACTGTTGCCTCACAGCTCCAGGGTCCCAGGTTCGATTCCTGGCTTGGGTCACTGTCTGTGTGGAGTCAGCACGTTCTCCCCGTGTCTGCGTGGGTTTTGTCCGGGTGCTCCAGTTGCCTCCTGCAGTCCAAAGATGTGCGGGTTAGGTGGATTGGCCATGCTAAATTGTCCGCAGTGCAAGGTTAATGGGGGGATTGTTGGGTTACGGGTATATGGGTTTAAGTAGGGTGATCATTGCTCGGCACAACATCGAGGGCCGAAGGGCCTGTTCTGTACTGTTCTATGTTCTAAGTGTTCTAAGGTCAGGTGGATTGGCCATGCTAAATTGCCCTTAGTGTCCAAAAAGGTTGGCTGGGGTTACTGGGTTACGGGGATAGGGTAGAGGTGTGGGCTTGGGTAGGGTGCTCTTTCGAAGGGCTGATGCAGACCCAATGGGCCAAATGGCCTCCCTCTGCACTGTAAATTCTATGATTCTATGAACTTTAATACATAAGATTAATTGAATTCACTAAATTCTTCTTGATCGTGTTCAGAAACATATAGAATGCAAAAGGAGTCTATTTGGTTGATAATTTCTGCTGGTCCAAAAAGAGCCACCCAGTCCAATCCCACCATCATCCCAGATTCATATCCTGGAGATTACAACATCCTGAGTGCTTAGGTTATCCATGGAGCATCCTATTTTGGGAGGAATGGAAAGGCCATAGGGAGGACATGGATGGATTTTCCAGAATTACGTCAGGGTTATGGGTCTTCACATATGTGAAGAATCATAGAATGTTTACGGCACAGAACAAAGCTACTTGGCTTATCGTGCCTGTGCCAGCTGAGAAACTAGTCACCAAGTCTAATCCCTCTTTCCAGCATTTGGTCCCTGGCCCTGCACTTTATTGCACTTCAGTGCATATCGACTGAAGCTTAACAAATTGAAGCTTTGCTCCAATTGTACTTTGGAATGCAGGGGCCTTAATATCTTCTGAAATCTTATTAGCTAGAATATAATAACGGACTCTTTCTGAGCATAACTTCCGGTTCTCTGAGTCTTTATCAAATTTGTTCCCTTGTGCCAAAATTTCCTGTCATTTTTAACAGTATCGAAATGCTCTCTTAATTTCCCTTTTAGTTCAATAAATTTGAATTACCGATTTGAAACAGCTCTAACTCGCAACACGAGCTGTGAGAATCTTTTGTTCTTTGCCCTTCTCCACCTCTGTGTCTGACTGTTCTGCACATGATAAGCTCTGTAACCTCAACGTCTCAGAGCTTAAATTCAGTACGAGCCCTTCCTTTGAATTGTTGCCCCAAAAGTGTCACTGGTTTCGTTGCTAGGTGCGATTTCTGACCTTCTGTAAATCTGCTTGATTGATTGATCTGTTGAAGCTGTTCAACTCTCTTGCATCAACTTTCCCTCGACGTCGAAGTTCGAACATTCTCTTCTGAAATAGATTTTTCTCTCTCTTGTCTGATTGTTCCTTGTCGCCAGTTTTCTTTTGGTGAAACGTTGTATCTTTAGACTAACCGGACAATAGAAATAGATGCACGAGGGTTCAAAGCAACATTAACAGAGGTTTATTAAATAGATCTTCACTGTAAATAGGCTGGTACTAGACTTGGGCGAAAAGCCCACAAAGTAGCCCATGATGTCACGCATGTCACATGACTCCATTCTTGAAGAGACACTGTATACAATAACCCACATATAGGACAAGGAAGATGTAGAGAATTTATTTTACAGGATGAGTTGCTATAATCTGGAATGTGCTCCCTGAAAAGGTGGTGGAAGCAGATTCTTTATTGTTTAATAAATTTAGAGTACCCAATTCTTTTATTTCCAATTAAGGCACAATTTAGCGTGGGTAATTCACCTACCCTACACATCTATTTGGGTTGTGAGGGTCAGACCCATGCAGACATGGGAAGAACGTGCAAACTTCACACAGTGCTGCCAGGCAGCAAGGCAGCACGGTAGCATGGTGGTTAGCATAAATGCTTCACAGCTCCAGGGTCCCAGGTTCGATTCCCGGCTGGGTCACTGTCTGTGCGGAGTCTGCACGTCCTCCCCGTGTCTGCGTGGGTTTCCTCCGGGTGCTCCGGTTTCCTCCCACAGTCCAAAGATGTGCGGGTTAGGTGGATTGGCCATGCTAAATTGCCCGTAGTGTCCTAAAAAGTAAGGTTAAGGGGGGGGGGGGGGGTTGTTGGGTTACGGGTATAGGGTGGATACGTGGGTTTGAGTAGGGTGATCATTGCTCGGCACAACATCGAGGGCCGAAGGGCCTGTTCTGTGCTGTACTGTTCTATGTTCTATGTTCTATCACCTTGCTACCTTGTGGTGGAAACAGATTCAATAGTAAATTTTAAAATGGTTTTACATGTGCAGTTGAAAAGGAATATGTTGCAGGGCCACGGAGGAAGCACTCATTGCTTAGCTCTTTCAAAAATCTAGCACCAACATAATAATAATCTTTATTATTGTCACAAGTAGGCTTACATTAACGCTGCAATGAAGTTACTGTGAATATCCCCTAGTCACCACACTCTGGCGCCTGGTCAGGTACACAGAGGGAGAATTCTTCCACGCTACTTAATTCTAAGCTTGTGTTCTCCATCTCTGTACAATGTTCCAGTGTGTGTGGTACTCACAACACCATCTGACTCTCTTCGCGTCCTAGGTACCACATGTATGGGTTCGACGTTTCCCTCTTGCGTGTTTACATCACCAGCGATAAAGAGGGGTCGCGGATATCGTTCCAGAAGGAGGGAAGTTACGGGAATCAGTGGAACTACGGGCAGCTGACAATAAATGAAACAGCTGAAGTCAAGGTCAGTCTCCGCTGGTGACTCACGCAACAGCTTTGTTCCTCACCAATCCTTGAGCGTAACTTCATTCTCGACAGATAGCGGCAGCACTGCTGCCCGAGACTAAATTTTATCCCCGTTTGTTCTTTTAGATTCATAGAATTGTATAACGTGGAATGAGGCAATTCGGCCCATCAGTGCCGTGCTCGCACTTTGATGGAGCTATCCAGTCGGTTCCAGATTGTGGGGAAATACTTTTCAAGTATTTATCCCAAATCCTTTTTACTGTTATATCTGCTTCCACTTCCCTGTCAGGGAGTGCTTTCCAGATCATAACAAGATGCTTTTTATTTACATTTCTTCTTGAATTGCCTCGCGCTCCTTAGTCAGTGACCTCTGGTTACTCACCCTGCTGCAGTGGAAATGATACCTCCTCATTTACTTTGTTCAATAATAAAATATTGGGGGGGACATTTCAAACTTGTTCCCAATCTCAGAAGGCACACTCACTTCATCATTTTCACCAAAACCCATTCCTAATGGTGGCTGAGGGAGCTTACCGCTTTAGTGCTTTCTCAGTCATAAATTTTGTGCTATTCTATTTTTGTAATATTCATCAAATGCTAGGTTGATATGGTTCATAGAATCAGCAAAATATATTTTAAATCCATGCACCTGAGTCACATTTTGAACTTCCAGAAGAGAGTCAGTAGATCAGTTCTAGGTTCCATTGCAGTACTGAGGGGTTGCTGCACCATCAGAGGTGCCATTCTTCAGAGGAGGCGTTAACCCGAAGCCCTGACTGTCTTCTCGGGAGAACAATAAAGTTCCTACAGCCCTATTTCAAAGAAGAATGAAGTAGATCTTCCCGGTTTTCTGGGCAATATTTGTCCCTCAATCAACAACTAAGCAGAGGGTGGTCCAGATCCCGTCTCAAGATGGTGGTACCCCAGAGGTACCCTAGGCAATGAACTGGGGGAACCCTCGGAAGTCTGAACGCAAGGACTCTGCGGGAATTGCCTGAACACAAGAACATTCAAGAACACAAGGAATGGGAGCAAGAGTAGACCACAATGCCCATTGAGTCAGGTCCGCCATTCAATATGATCATGGCTGATTTGGGTCTTCAATTTAATTTTCCTGCCCGCTCCCCCTGTCCCTTAATCCTCTTATAGACCAGAAATCTGTCTGTCCCAGCCTTAAATCTATTCAGCAATCAAGCACCTACAACCCTCTTGTGTAGAGAATTTCAAAGATTCACAACCCCAATGCAGGCACTGTGGATCAAGTGGTCTCTTGCACAGCCGTAGACTTTCTATGAATCTGTGAAGTAATTTCCCTTCGCCTCAATCCCAAATAATCGGACCCTTACCCTGAGACTGTGTCCCATGTTTTAGACCCGACCAGCGGAAACAATCCCTCAGTGACCAACCTATCGAACCTTCTCAGAGTTTTGTAGGTTTCAATGAAAGTGCCTCTCATTCTTCTCAACTCCAGAAAAATAAGCCCAATTTACTCAACCGCTTATCACAGACCAACCCCCTCAGCCCGGGGACCAATTTAGTGAACCATCGCTGTACCGCCTCCAAAGCAAATATATCCTTTCTTAAATGCAGAGACCAGAACTGCACACAGTATTCCAGATGTGGTCTCACTAAATTCCTGTACAACTGTACCGAGACTTATTTACCCTTGTACTCCATTCACTTTGTAAGAAAGGTCAACGTTCCATTTATCTTCCTGTTTTCCTGCTGCACCTGCACACTATTCCTGAGTTCCTTGTATGAACACACCCAAGTCTCATTGAACATTGACAGTTACAAGTTCCTCACTTTCGATCAAAGATGATGCTTTTTCATTCTTATAACCCAAGGGAACTTCACACTGCCTTAAACTCTATCCGCCATTGTGTTACCCGGAAAGATTCATCTGTCCTTTGAAGGTGGATTCGCAGGTGGACAGGGTGGTGAAGAAGACAATCGGCATGCTAGGTTTTATTGGTCAGAATATTGACTACAGGAGTTGGGACGTCTTGTTGAAGTTGTACAAGACATTGATAAGACCACACATGGAGTACTGTGTTCAGTTCTGGTCACCCTATTATCGGAAGGATATTGTTAAACTAGAAAGAGTGCAGAAGAGATTTACGAAGATGCTATCGAGACCTGATGGTCTGAGCTGGAAGGAGAGGCTGGATAGGCTGGGACTTTTTTCCCTGGAGCGTAGGAGGCTGAGGGGTGATCTTATAGAGGTCTACAAAATAATGCGGGGCATAAATAAGGCCAATAGTCATCATCTTTTCCCAAACGTAGAGGGGTCTAGAACTAGAGGGCATAGGTTTAAGATGAGAGGGGAGAGACACAAAAGAGACCAGAGGGGAAATGTATTCAGAGGGTGGTGAACATCTGGAATGAGCTGCCAGAGGCTGTGGTAGAGGAGGGTACAATGTTTTTCTTTAAAAAACAGTCAGACAGTTACATGGGCAGGGTGGGTGTTGAGGGATATGAACGCTATGCGGGCAAGTGGGGCTAGCTTACTGATAGAAACTGGGCGGCATGGACAAGCTGGGCCAAAGGGCCTGTTTCCATGCTGTAAACATCTACCTGGCAATTTTCCAGCATCTGGAACTGCTGGAAAATTCAGAGAATTCTGACTCACTTACCTGAATAGTTACCCAGGAAATGTTAGACTGGAAAAAAAAACAAGTCTTGGGCAATTATACTGATTCCGTTCTCTCCCCCTCCCCCGACTCCTCCCGACCTTCCAACTACCCCAGGATCCTCTGACTGTCCCCCCGATCCTCCGGCTCCCCTCAACCCTCTGACTCCGCCTTGACCCTCTGACTCCTCACCTACCATCCAACCTTTCCCTTGAGTCACCCTGACCCGACAACACCACCTTGCTGCCCCACCCACCATGCCACCTATCACTCTACCACCCTGACACCCACCATTCTGCCGCCATCATCCTGCCACCTCCCACCCTACCCACGTACCTCACATTTACTAACACAGTGAAAAGCTATGTAAATGTCCCAAGGTTTTGCAGTGCATTAGTGAGTGAAGACTTAGCAAAATAGGGCAGTTACTTGTGTAAAAAAAGGGGGGGGGGTGGCTTGGTGTCCCCTGATGAACCTGCACTACAAGGAAGATCCCACAGGTACATTCCACATTTCTGAAGAGGCCTGGGGTCCAGGGAAGAATTGCAGAGCTCCAGTGCTGTGCTGTGTAAAAATAATAGAAGCAGAATGGCAAGCCGATGGTGATTGCCATTCTCCAGACGATTCAGCCTCTTATCTCTTTAATAAGTGTGGAATCTCACTGTGCATTGGCTGCCATATTTTCTACATCATAATCATGACTATACTTCCATTGGCTGCAAAATGTATTTGGGCCTCCCGAGGTCTTGCAAGTCTATTTTTTTCTCTGAATCATTCAATCCTTAATTTACTTTGATTTAGAAATCATCCTTTCATTCCAGGATCTGAGTGCGTATGCAGTTTGGAATGAAATTCTCTCCTCCCTATGGTGGAGAAGGCTGAGAGGTTGAATCTGGTTTAAATCATGTACAACAGAAGCTCTTTGATGACAATATTATATATTCACTGGATAGCTGCATATATTATTTGCACAGCAATGCAGAGATGACACTAGTTCCAAATCTATAACAGATTTATTTATAATAGTTTTAAAATCTCAGAAATTACAGGATTTTCTACACGCACACAGGTTGTCAGAATCTAGGTATTTTCTGGAATCTTCTCAGCTTCTTTACACTTTGGGCAGCACGGTAGCACAAGTGGATAGCACTGTGGCTTCACAGCTCCAGGGTCCCAGGTTTGATTCTCCGCTGGGTCATTGTCTGTGCGGAGTCTGCATGTTCTCCCCATGTCTGCGTGGGTTTCCTCTGGGTGCTCCGGTTTCCTCCCACAGTCCAAAGATGTGCAGGTTAGGTGGATTGGCCATGCTAAATTGCCCTTAGTGACCAAAAAGGTTAGATGGAGTTATTGGGTTACGGGGATAGGGTGGAAGTGAGGGCTTAAGTGGTTCGGTGCATACTCAATGGGCCGAATGGCCTCCTTCTGCACTGTATGTTCTAAGTTCGCGTTAGCACTCCACACAGGCACAGAGATGTGGATCGGAGGACAGAGCAATACAATCAAACACCGATCATTCAAACATTTGAACACAGAGCCAGTTTTTGGGTATTGATTGAAATGTCCTTTGTTTTTGCTTGGCCTTTAGAGAGCTCAGTAAGATAAGACTTTCTACATTCAACACAATTAGCAGTTATGTCTTGGCAGCCCTGCTCAGCTGAGACCGTAAGTGTTGATGTTGACAGGAGACCAGACTGCTGAGGTACATATGGTCAGTTAAGACATGGGGACCTTATCAGCCATGGGGGGGCTGTGCAGTAATATGAGAACTGTTCCATTCCTCAGCACTATCAGTGAATGTCCTGGGTTTTGGAAACTATCTTGTTGAACCAAATAATCATCCTCACTCCTCGAGGCAGTGATTGTGTTCCTGGACTAGTAATGCACATTGCTTCAAAGCTTTTGTTCAGTGTCCATGCTCAGTATCTGAGAGTTGCTGGCAAGGTTGGCAATTATTATTCAGATGTAGCTGTCCCTTGAGAAGGTGATGAGTGGAGGGGAGCTTTCTTTTGTACTGCTGCAGTAGTGAGGCTATTTCCCATTGGTGCTTCATTATTATTCTCTACGGTGGCTTGCTTGGACATTTCAGAGGCAAGTCAAGAGTCAGCCACTTTGCTGTGTTTCTGGAGACACATATAGGCCAGAACAGATAAGGACAGCACGTTCCTTGGGCAGCAGGGTAGCATGGTGGTTAGCATAAATGCTTCACAGCTCCAGGGTCCCAGGTTCGATTCCCGGCTGGGTCACTGTCTGTGTGGAGTCTGCACGTCCTCCCCCTGTGTGCGTAGGTTTCCTCCGGGTGCTCCGGTTTCCTCCCACAGTCCAAAGATGTGCGGGTTAGGTGGATTGGCCATGCTAAATTGCCCGTAGTGTCCTAATAAAAAAAGTAAGGTTAGGGGGGGGGGGGTTGTTGGGTTACGGGTATAGGGTGGATCCGTGGGTTTGAGTAGGGTGATCATGGCTCGGCACAACATTGAGGGCCGAAGGGCCTGTTCTGTGCTGTACTGTTCTACGTCCTTCCCCAAAGAACATCTCAGAAAACGGATGAGTTTCTTACAACAATCAGCCAGATTCACAAGGTCCCCATCACTGGTGTCGGTTTCTCACTTCAGGTTTTTATTCAGTAATTTGAATTGAAATAGCTAATTTACCATGTTGGGATTTGAACTCACAGAGGTAGATTTTCCCTTTTCATGCTTGTATGTAAAGCATCGCCTGGGTGGACAGCACGGAAGAAATGTGAGCAGCCCGTTATGTGTATTTCATCTTCCCCTGTTTCCGACCCAAAAAGGCAATCTAACTGAGAATGATCGGTTCCTTTCTGATAGTTCCCAAGTCCAGATTTGCCCCCTACCTTTCTTCTTTCTCAATATTTCTTGGCCCCATCTACATAGGGAAGTAAGATCACCCATCGATATGTTTTTTCACAGGATGTGGGCATCACTGGCTAGGCCAATATTTTGATTGTCCATCCCTCATTGCCCTTGAAAAGATGTTGGCGAGCCGCATTCTTGAACCCGCTGCAGTCCATGTGGTGTAGGTACATCCACTGTGCAGTTAGGGAGGGAATTCTAGGATTTTGACCGAACGTCAGTGAAGACTTGAGTTGAAAGGTGGCACACTCGGGGTTATCTGTCACACAATTCTTACAGTGCAGAAGCAGGCCATTTGGCCCATCAGGTCTGCACCCATCTTCTGAAAGAGCATCCTGCCGAGGCCCACACCCTGCCCTATTCTCCATTTAACCTGCATATCTCTGGACAATAAGAGGTAATTTTTTACATGGCCAGTCTACCTAACGGACACATCTTTGGACTGTGGGAGGAAACTGGAGTAACCGGAGGAAGCCCACGCAGACACGGGGAGAACGTGCAGTCTCCACACAGACACCCACCTAAGGCTGGAATTGAAACTGGAACCCTGGCGCTGTGAAGCAGCAGTGCTAACCCCTGTGCCGCTCTCATTTAAATGTGTACATGCACAACTAACCAAAGTGGTTCAACCAAATTTAACTCCTATCTCCTTGACAATGTTGCTTTGTAATTTGCCATGAGGGGTCTGTACACGTCTCGCGTTGTGATATTCTCCATCCCTTCCCTGCCTGGCGGTGGATGGCCCCCTTCTTGCTTTTCTCACTCTTTAATGAACTGACCAAAATGATAGACTCATCAGCTATTGTATTGCTGGTAACTTTTTGTCAAGGTAAGACTCCCCATGTGTTTCTAGACCAACACACCACATCAGAATTTAAGTATCTGCCAAGAACATCTCAATGTTGCTGTGCGCTCCTGTTGTCAGTAAAGTTTGCGTGGGCTGCACTGAACAACAGCAGGCATCTTGCCTCATCTGGTACAGGGTGGAAGGCGGGGAGGCAAACTGGGTTGATAGCGATCTCCTGATGCAATGTCCCCTAGTACGTGGGCTTCAGAGCACATCCCAACCTGCCCTATTGAATCAGTAACTTGCAGGAAGGTTTAAAACAAGAGAAGTAAATCCAGAGAGAGAGAGCGAGAGAGAGGCAGTATTTACCTAAAAAAAAACTAATAATAACAAAACAGCCTTTGTCTTGCCAAGATTTCACTGGAAGGAAATAGCGGAGATAAGCCAAGGTGTCGCTATTTCAGAGTTCCTAAAATGTGTTTCCGCATACTCATTTATTCATTATTCAGGTTGTCTTTGAAGCTATTAAGAGTACTGGCAGGCACTCTGACATTGCCTTGGATGACATATCTCTGACAAATGGAATCTGCAAAGATAGTGAATACCCAGAGCCAACAGCGGAACCAAGACCCACAACTCCGCCACCAGGGCCAAGTGAGTACTAAAGGACGTTCGGGGTGACGGACAGACGATCGGGACGTTCCCAAGTTCCATTTCCAATCTGCACTGCATTCTCAGATCTTAACCCAAGGCTGGCATTTGGTGCCATTGGCCGCAGTTGGATCCTGAGCTAAGGATCGGGAGAGAAAGGTTTCTGAATATGGTCAAATTTGAAACATAGAGCGAGGTTGGGTTTGTTTGCAATTTAACAGTTTATAATTGGAAAACTATTTGCTTTGAACTGAGCACAGAGTCAAAAGTTGCTTTCGAACATGGATTACTTTTGAAGTTCTCATTATCCTTTAGACAAACGCAACACCAAGCCAGTACCAGGAACATTCCACAAGCAACAAGGACATGATTGGCCATTTAATCCACTTTTTGGGTGGTGTTGACTGACAAAATCACAATGGACAAAATACCAACCGTGTTGGTCAATACTTTGGTCTCCTTTGTATTGTATCATGGAAAGAGGCAAACTGGGCCTTAGTCTCAGATCTCAGCTGAAGGGTAACCACTTCCAATAGTGCAGTACTCCAGGCAACTTTGGAGTGGAATTTCAGATTAGATAATCCTAGAGTGGGGCTCAAACTTTTAGTTTACCAGCCCAATGGATAGCAATGATATAAGCTGAGATACGTCCACGTTCACGTTTTCTGTTGCTCATGCCCTCCCAGATGGGCAAACAACATAATAATGCCCTCTATCAATTGCTCTCAGCTGATGTTAGTCCCTGAAGAGTTATCACACTTCAAGTTAAGCCATTACCTGAACTACATTGTTTCTGAAAGACATGGTAAGATGTTAGAGAAATGCATGTTCCTGCTGTGGATGAGGACATTGAGGACCGGGCGAAACTAGTGTCCATGGAAGCTGAGGCCCAGTGTGAGTCAGGGCTTGGAGGAGAGGAGAGGAAATTGGAGGGGGAATCTCGCCTGTTGAAAGCTGAAGGTCTGAGAGCTGTCGTGTTACACTGTGCACGACCTAATCTAGACAAAAATATCTTCCTTTTACAGCTGACTGTGGAGGCCCATTGGAACTCAGGGAACCAAACACGACCTTCAGCTCAATGAATTACCCCAAAAACTACGTTAATTGTGCATTTTGTAAGTAAGGCTCTCCTTCACCAACAGTTGGATTTTTTTTACTCATATTACTGATTTGGGAACTGTATTTCTTATTTGATCTGCTGTGTTTTCCCTCTGCCCTTCTCAACATTTCCCTCCTTCACAGACATCCCCTCTCTACTCCCATCTAAGTTCAACTACGCACCAAGAAAAAAGACAAAGGTTCTGATGGGCAGACATCCCTGAATTCAACTCCCCCACCTTGCTCCCCCCCCCCCCCCCCCACCCTCATACTTTTCCTGCCCCATTGGCAAACAATCAAAATTTGGAGATTTCTATAGTGACAGCCTACAGTTTCACCTCCCCATGTTGCATAGGGAGCTAGTTCCCTACCAACAGCGAAGATACAGGACAGAGTTCTCCATTTCAGAGACTAAGTGCTGAAGCCAGGATTGAATCACTGCTTCTACAGTCCCGAAAGTGGCACCGGTCCCGGAGTGAACATAGAACATAGAACAGTACAGCACAGAACAGGCCCTTCGGCCCTTGATGTGCCGAACAATGATCACCCTACTTAAACCCACGTAACCCGTATACCCATAACCCAACAATCCCCCCATTAACCTGACACTACGGGCAAATTAGCATGGCCAATCCACCTAACCCGCACATCTTTTGGACTGTGGGAGGAAACCGGAGCACCCGGAGGAAACCCACGCACACACGGGGAGGACGTGCAGACTCCACACAGACAGTGACCCAGCCGGGAATCGAACCTGGGACCCTGGAGCTGTGAAGCATTGATGCTAACCACCATGCTACCGTGAGGCCCCCCTCAGAACATCCTAATGGGCTAGCACAGGTGCCCAGTGGAACTAATGCAATTGCAATGAATGTGTGGTTCGCCGGAATCGGATTGGCACTCGAGAGCCTGACAAGCAGGAGCTGCATGTAGGCACTACAATCCTCACACCCTCATCCCAGCCAATAAGGTTGCGCTGGAGCACGTCCATCCTGTTGATGGGCCTAAGGAGGCACCCATAGAACTCCTGCCGCTAAGTTCACAGTGGCTAGTCAGCGGCGCGTGCAGCCGCATGGCTGCCTTATCAGACAGCGGCAACGGTGGTCTGTACCCATCCACCCCAACCCCATGGCTCACCTCCTGGCCACCCCATTCTATTCTCCCCGGCTAGCGGCACAAATGTCAGCACACTACAGCGATGGTGAACACTTTTTGTACCCCTTCTCTCCCCCCTCAACAGCCACGGCACCTGTTTCCCGATTTTAAATACCACAAGCGAAACTCACCATTTTAAATTCCTGCAGGCGAAGGTGGAGCATCGCGAGGGGCACGGAAATTGCCCATTAATGACGCCGTTTACTGTCCAATTTGCATGCCCATATGGCGTGGAACGCATTCACGCCGCTGTCGAGGCACCGGAGCATGGCATTCCGCTGGGCGCCTGACACTGGCCTCGATTTCCGGGTGAAACGCAATTGTCTGCCCAACCGCGCTTCGTGATTCCAGCATTGCTGGACGGAGAATCCTGCCCATCGTTTCTCTCTAATTGAGAGAGAGAGAGGATGCAGAATCCCTCACAAACACCAATAGATTGTGTCCTTCCACAAAGTGATCTGACAGAGGTTCGTGAATCATGCTGTTTTTGGACTAAGCAAGTGAGATGGCACAGGATGCTTTATCTGAGAAATATTTCCAATTCCCATTGATAACTTTCTCCATCTTTCACAGAATGCTTCCCGCTCACCACATTTCATTTCTCTTATTTCAGGTACATGGTATTTAATCGCAGAGCAGGGTAAAAATATCCAACTCCATTTTGAAGAATTCAATCTCGAAAGTATTTACGATGTGTTAGAGGTCAGAGATGGGAGAGGAAAAGATTCATTACTGATGGGTAAGAGCGACAGGAACTGAACCTTCATTGTTTTAGAGCAAAATGTGAATCTACACTTATTCATGCATTCCATTGTGATATTGTACAGCGATTAATAGCAGAGGCCACAAGATTCCGCTCCCTGAATGAGGGGAGGACAAGTCATCGCCAAGGCTTTTTCAACAGCACATCCCAACCTCCACCACATGGAAGGACAAGGGCATGATGTACATGGGAATAGTATCACCTCCAGGTCATATATATCCGTATTTGCGTACAGTTCTGGTCGCCTCATTATAGGAAGGACGTGGAAGCTTTGGAACGGGTGCAGAGGAGATTTACCAGGATGTTGCCTGGTATGGAGGGAAAATCTTATGAGGAAAGGCTGATGGACTTGAGGTTGTTTTCGTTAGAGAGAAGAAGGTTAAGAGGTGACTTAATAGAGGCATACAAAATGATCAGAGGGTTAGATAGGGTGGACAGCGAGAGCCTTCTCCCGCGGATGGAGGTGGCTAGCACGAGGGGACATAGCCTTAAATTGAGGGGTAATAGATATAGGACGGAGGTCAGAGGTGGGTTTTTTACGCAAAGAGTGGTGAGGCCGTGGAATGCCCTACCTGCAACAGTAGTGAACTCGCCAACATTGAGGGCATTTAAAAGTTTATTGGATAAGCATATGGATGATAATGGCATAGTGTAGGTTAGATGGCCTTTATTTTTTGACTTCCCATGTCAGTGCAACATCGTGGGCCGAAGGGCCTGTACTGCGCTGTATCGTTCTATGTTCTATGTTCTATGTTCTATCCCTGTGCCTTCACTGTCGCTGGATCAAAATCCTGGAACACGTTTCTTAACAGTACTGTGGAGGCACATTGATTTTAATGGTGACTCACCACCAGTTCTCTAACGCAATGAGGGATAAGCAAAATTATTAATAAATGCATGGGATACATATCAAGGAGCTAAATTCAAACCTTCATAAATCGCTTTTTGGCCTTCGCTGGACTACTGTGTTCAATTCTAGGTACCACACTTTGGAATGATGATAAGACATTGCATGCAAACAGGATTAACTCGCATCGTATTAGGTTGAGGAAGTTTAGTTGTGGGAAGTTGGGGCCATTGCCCTTACAGCAGAGAAGGTTTCGGGGAGGTTCGATAGCCGTGTTCAAAATTCAGATCAAGAAATTGGGCTGGATTCTCTGGTCCACCAGCTAAGTGGTTGGTGATGGGGTTCTCGACTCCCATCCGCTTGTCAATGGGATTTCCCAGTGAAGTCACCCAACACCCCGCCTGGAAACCCGCAGGAGGGGTTCGCTGCCTGCGGGAAAAGAGAATTCAGAGATTAGTTCCCTTGGCAGAAGGGTCGAGAGGACAGAGATTTAAGGTGATAGGCAAAAGGGGCTGATGCAATTTGTAGAAACAACATATTATGCAAAGAGCTGTTATGATCTGGAATGCCCGGTCTGAAAGGGCTGTGGGAGCAGATTCAGTAGTTACTTTCAAAAGGAAATTGGATAAATGCTTGAGTTCTTGGAACTCAGAGGGAAAGAGCTGTAGGGAATGGAACTAATTAGATGTTTCTACCAAAGATCTGGGACAGATATAATGGGCCAAAACGACCTCCCACTGTGCCATATCATTCCATGATTCTCTGATTCTAGGGCCTGCCCAATAGTTATCTCTCAACCTACATCACTAAAAACTGATAATCTGGTCATTAACACATTACTGTTTGTCAGATATTGCTCGGCGCAAATTTGCTGCCATGTTTCCGATATTGCATGACAAGACCACAATTTGTAAGTAGTTAATTTGTTAATTGAAATAGTCTGGGACCATGCAATGTGCTAGATAAATGCAAGACTTCCTTTCTGTTATAAATTGGATGTCATTATTTCCCATTTAACTACGTCACCCTGACCACCTTTGTATGTTAGAATCCCTGCCGTACAGAAGGCGGCCATTCAGCCCATCGAGTCTGCACTGCTCTCTGAAACAGCACCTCCCACCCAATCCCTTGCCCGATCCCAGTAATCCCACCTAACCTTTAGGCATTAAGGGACAATTTATCATGAAAAATCCATGAAACCTGCACATCTTTGGACTGTGAGAGAACACCGGAGCACTCGGAGGAAATCCACGCAGACACAGGGAGAATGTGCAAACTCCACAAAAGACAGTCACCTGAAGTCAGAATCGAACCCGGGTCCTTAGTGCTGTGAGATAGCACTGATCCACCGTGCCGCCGCCCATGATTAAAAGAAAATGAGAAAAAGGCTACAGTGAAATGAAAGAATAATGGTGAAAACATATTTTGTGCTCAAGCTTTGGTGAAACCTGAAATATGTGCTTCCTTTTCTGACCTCTGGTTTTAGGTGTGTATACAGGTAATCGTCCCTTGAATGATCTCTTCTCCACCAAAAGTGAAATGACAGTATTTTTCACCTCCGACAAGTTGGGATCCAGAAAGGGATTCCTGGCAAATTTCACCACGGGATTTCACTTAGGCCTGCCAGGTACGACAGTCTCATTTTTATTTATCCATTGGGTAAACCGGCCCAAACATTGTCTGGTAATTGTAAGGGCTGCGTCATAAAACCGTCAAGCGGCTGTCAAATTCTCACGCCTGAGTCAGAAGGCTCTGTGCAAGAGTTTCACTCCAGGTAGTTCATCATAAAGTCGAGGATGGGGCACCATATTGAAAAAGTTCCGTACTTTCAGAGCTGCCGTCTTTTGAATCAGATGTGAAACCAAGGTCCTGTCTGCCCGTTTAGACGGACAAAGGAACATAGGAAGTTAGGAGCAGGAGCAGGCCATTCAGCCCGTCAAGCCTGCACCGTTATTCATTTAGATCATGGCTGGTCACCTACATTGACACTATGTTCCCCTGCTAACTCCATATCCCTTGATGCCATTAGTATCCAGAAATTTATCAATCTAGATGCTCAATAATTAAGCCTTTGAAGAACCTTAGGGCAGAGAATTCCATAGATTCTCCAGCCACTGAGTGAAGAAATTCCTCCTCATCTCACTCTTAAATGGCCTGCCCCTTATTCTCCGACAGTGTCCCCTAGTTCCCCATCACACCCCCTAGGAATTTTGTAAGTATCAATTAGATCACCTCTAGTTTTTCAAAACTTTTTTTTTTTTTTTTTTTCTTTTTTTTTATATAAATTTAGATTAGCCAATTATTTTTTCTAATTAAGGGACAATTTTAGCGTGGCCAATCTACCTACTCTGCACATTTTTGGGTTGTGGGGGCGAAACCCACGCAGACACGGGGAGAATGTGCAAACTCCACACGGACAGTGACCCAGAGCCGGGATCGAACCTGGGACCTCAGTGCCGTGAGGCGGTTGTGCTAACCACTAGGCCACCGTGCTGCCCCAGTTTTTCAAAACTTGACAGAATACAGACCCAGTTTCTTCAATCTCTCCTCACAATCCCACTGTCCAAAGGATTGGATTAATCTGGTGTACCTTTTCTACACTCCCTCTATGGCAAATGTATCCTTCCGTAGATAAGGAGACGAAAACTGTGCACAATATTGTACAATTGCAGCAAGATATCTTTCCTCCTGAAATGAAATGAAAAATGAAATGAAAATCGCTTATTGTCATGAGTTGGCTTCAAATGAAGTTACTGTGAAAAGCCTCTAGTCGCCACATTCCGGCGCCTGTTCGGGGAGGCTGTTACGGGAATAAAACCGTGCTGCTGGCTTGCCTTGGTCTGCTTTCAAAGCCAGCGATTAGCCCTGTGAGCTAAACAGCCCCTGTACTCAACTCCTCCTGCAATGAAGGCCAACATACCATCTGCCTTCCTAATTGCTTGCTGCACCTGCATGCTAGCTTTGAGTGACTGGTGAACAAGGACATTCAGGTCACTTTGGACATCAACACTTCCCAAACTCTCATAACTTTTCAACCAAAGTGGACAACCTCATGCCATGAGCAAATTTAGAACATTACATTTGGTCCCTACACCTAAATCATTAATGTAGATTTTGAACAGCTATGGCCCCAGCACCGATCCTTGTGGTACACCATTCTGCCACCCTGAGAATGACCCATTTATTACAACACTGTTTTCTGTCTGCGAACCAACTCTCAATCCAGAACATTGTATTGCCTCCAATCCCATGCGTTGTCTTTTTTTTATTCGTTCTTTGGGATCTGGACGTCGCTTACTAGGGCAGCATTTGTTGCCCATCTGATGGATCTCTGTGTCTATTCAGAATCCTGGATATCCGTTATCCCATCTCAGTTCCCAAGTAACAAAGATCAAGTCTGTGCTTTTTGGCAAAGTCCACTGGAACTTTATTTGTCAGCTGCGCCACTGGCAAACTTATTTTCAATGCAAAATTAAGAGAGTTTCTAACTAGCCCTGCAGCAAGCTAGTCAGAGCGACTGTCTTTAGCGAATACAGTAGTTGAGTTTTCATTCAATTACAGATCGTAGTAATTCTTCAAATCATAATACACAGGATAAAATAACTGAATAACTTAAACAAAAGAAAGATGGTGATTAGCAAAAGCGAGCAGCAAAGGAAATAGGTTTCAGAAATATAGATGGGGTGATCCCGGGATGAGTTTTTCCATCCCGGTAAGTGATTCTTTTTATTTCTGATTGGCTTTAACTAATTTATAATTTACTCAATTCGGCCAAAATGTCTGTCCATCAATTTAAGATATATAAGTATTTAAATATATTGGTGCAAATTTCCCATTCCATCGCTTGCCAATTTTCCAAATTATCCACACCTGCATCTAACATTAATTAGAAAAACAGTTTTCATTGAGACACTATCACCCTAGACTGGCTGTTACCATAGAAATGGGACTGCCCATTCTGTAGAACAATGGGGCCTTTTAGCTAGTTGACGTCATTGACCTTGCAGCCTCAGGCAACTTGCTAATATGAAACCTAAGGAAAGAAAGACATTAAAGTGTATGATCTGGATTAACCCTTAGGGCATTCTCAGCTATTGATGCTTAATATGATTCTAGTTACTTATTCTTAATGAGTTCTCATTTAACCCTTTTACCTCTATCATCTCCCCTTGCGCTCATGGTTATAGCTGACTAGAAAAGTTAATTTCTATTACCATCCCTAATTGCCCTTGAACTGAGCAGCTTGCTAGGCCATTTCAGTGATGGGGCAGTTAAGAGTTAACCTCATTGCTGTGTGGGTCTGGAGTCACACCTGCAGGCCAGATCAGATAAGAATGGCAGATTTCCTTCCTCTGAGGGACATTAGTGACCCAGATGGGTTTTTACGACAATCGACAATGGTTTCATGGTCATCACAGCTTTTAATTCCAGATTTTAATTGAATTAAAATTTCACCATCTGCCATGGTGGGATTTGAACACGGGACCCCAGAGCATTACCCTGGGTCTTCAGGTTACTAGTCTAGTGACAATACCACTACGCCACAGCCTAACCTATTTTGTTCACTAATCTCCTGTGTGAAAAATGAAATGAAAATCGCTTATTGTCACAAGTAGGCTTCAATGAAGTTACTGTGAAAAGCCCCTAGTTGCCACATTCTGCGCCTGTTCGGGGAGGCTGGTACGGGAATTGAACCGTGCTACTGGCCTGCCTTCAAAGCCAGCGATTTAGCCCTGTGCTAAACAACCCCTAATGTGTGGGACATTATCGAAAGCCTTCTGAAAATTCAAATACACCACATCCACTGGTTCTCCTTTATCTAGGCTACAAGTAACATCCTCAAAAAAAAATTCCTACAGGCTTGTGAAAAGTGATTTCCCATTCATAAATCCATGCCGACTTTGCCTAGTCATATCATTATTTTCTAAGTGTCTTGTAATCACATCCTTTATAATAGTTTCTATCATTTTCCCTACTGCTAACTTCAAACTAATAGGTCTGTAGTAGTTCACTTTCTCTCTCCCTCCCTTCTTAAATAGTTTGCCACTTCCCCATCTGCAGGAACCTTTCCAGAATCTATAGAACTTTGGAAGATAACCAACGATACAGCCACAATCTCTATAACCACTTCCTTCAATACACTGGGATGTAGTTCATTAGGTCCAGGGGATTTATCAACATTTAATTTAATAAAGTTTTCACGTACTACCTCTTTATTAATACCATTTATTTTCAGTTCCTCATTTTCACAAGCCCCCTGGCTCCCCAATAATTCTTGGAGATTTTTGGTATCTTTCACCATGAAGACAGACACAAATTATTTGTTTAGTTTCTCCGCCATTTCCCTATTATCCACTATTAAATATTTGGTCTCCACCTGTGATGCACCCACATTTGTCCTTGTTAATCTTTTCCTTTTCACATATCTCAAAACTTTTGCAATCTGCCTTTATGGTTCTAACTAGCTTACAATCATATTCTCTTTCCCCTTTCTTAATCGGGGGCGTGATTCTCCGAGACTCCGCGCCACAATCACGATCGGCGTGGGGGCGGAGAATGAGCGTTGACACCGAAAACCAGCGCAACGGTTTCCTGCTGTATTTTGTGCGACGGTCCCTGGAGAATTGACGTGAATCATGCGCGTGCGGTTTATGCTGCGATGGTGGGAGGCCATTGACAAAGGCCCCACCCCTCGATTCACTGAAGAAAACTGGCCCAGTTTCCGACGGTGTGGTTCTAACCATAATTTGCCTGTATGGAACGATCGGCTGCAGCTGCGGACTCAGTCCATGGTCGCCCTGGTGGGGGGCGGGGGATCCTTCATCGGGGGGGGGGAGGGCTCAGGGACGCCAGGCTAGCGATCAGCGGCCACCGATCCATTAATCAAGAATCTATCTAGCTCTGCCTTATTTACTATTTACAGCACCATACACAGTACGGGTTTATAATGGCGATTTAGTAATCATTGTTTGTCCCTGTCATCTTGCATCATTTTCTTTAACCTTGGAAGTTTACAGTGCAGTAGGAGGCCATTCGGCCTGTCATCAAAATGCAAGCATTTAATGAAAGCCATCAAAAAATAATCATTGTGCCTTACTCTCTCCCCATACCCCTGCGTCTTCTTCTGCTTCAAAGATTTATCCCACGATTCCATCTTTGTTTGAATTTCTTATCAACATAACACTTCTTTTATAAGAATCTTTTCTGGAGATCTGGCAGGACATTTTATCCCATCAGTCGCCTTGCTTGTGAAATGTTAATTTTGTCTGATTTTCAATCTCAATGACATTGTTCTTTGTTTCTGTAGCTCCGTGTGCTCCCACTGATTATCAGTGTAAAAATGGTCAATGTATCCCTGTGGACAACTTATGCAATGGTCACCAAGACTGTGAAGATGGCCCCGATGAAAAACATTGTGGTGAGCAGGTTTGGCCGTGGGATTTGATTCTCCTGGAGATGCAAAATATTCTGCTCCATATGTGGGCCAATTTCTCAGAACATGGGTGCTGAATTCCCGAGTATATTTGCATGTGAAAAGTTGTGTAATCGGTGGTGTTAAACAGAAACAATTACACTGTAACAAAGGCAGCGAGGATGGGAAGACTTAACTTCATAGAATCATAAAATTTACACTGCAGAAGGAGGCTATTGAGCCCATCGAGTCGACACCGGCCCTTGGAAAGGGCACTCTACCTAAGCCTCAGGCCGCCACCCTTTATCCCCGTAACCCAGTAACCCCACCTAACCTTTTTGGACACTAAGGGCAATTTAGCATGGCCAATCCACCTAACCTGCACATCTTTGGAATGTGGGAGGAAACCGGAGTACCCGGAGGAAACCCACACAGACACGGGGAGAATGTGCAGACTCCACACAGACAGTGATCCAAGCTAGGAATTGAACCTGGGACCCTGGAGCTATGAAGCAACAGCACTACCCCCTGTGCTACCGTGCTGCCTGAGCTGTGCTTAATCTGTGCTTGCATAGATTATTTTAACTGTCCACTCGCTCAGTCTCTGCCTGACAGAGTTAAGGGTTGAACTTTTCCTCCTGGTACCTGAAATGGGAAAGTGTCTTTCTGTTTCCCTTCATGGGATGTGGGCATTGTTGGCCAGGTCAGCATTTATTGTTATTTACTAATTACCGTTCAGAGGGTGATGCAGTTAACCTTCTAGTCAATGGTAACCCCATGGATTCTGATGGTTGGAGATTCAGTGATGGTAATAGCATTCATTGTCAAGGGGAGATGGTGAACATGATAATTACCTGGCACTTGCACGGTACAGGTATTCACCCCACCTATCGCAACAAGCCTGATTGCCCTGTTTTTTATGGCACGCATGCACAGGCAGCTTCAGTGTGTGAGGTGTTGTGAATGGAGCCAAACATTGTGCAATGATCAGCAAACATCCCGACGCCTGATGTTACGTTGGAGGAAGGTCATTGCTGAAGTAGCTGATGACTCTCCTAAGATTTAGGCAGATTTGACTCTGCCTAAGACACTGCCCTAAGGAACACCCGGGGTAGTGATCAGTCGCACCATTGCTCAGTATGAACATCCCTACTGCTCAGTGAGCCTCCAGAAATTCTCACAATTGAATATCCATTCCTCTCAGCGATTCTTAAGTTTTAATTTCCTCATTTGTTGTACAAACCCCCAGTACGCCTGTTGAATGGATCCCATCGCAGTGATGGGTTGGTGCAGTTCAAGATGAAGACGAGGTGGTGCTCAGCATGTGTAGACAATTGGTCAGAGAAGATATCAACTTTGCTATGTGAAGAGCTGGGCTTTAGGTAAGGAATGCTTCTTTCTTCATTGGTATTGAGTCACATTGTGTAACATCTTTAGGCACCTCCAGCAATAATTTGTATTGATATCGCAGCTTTAATGGAATAAAACACTCCAAGGTGCTTCACAGGGACCTTATCAGAGACAGAGTTTTATGCTGGGCCACATAAGGAGATATTAGGAGAGGTGACCTAAATCCTGGTCAACTAGATATGTTTTTGGAGGAGTAAGAGTCAACGAGGTGAAGCGACTCTGGGAGGAAACTCCAGAGATTCGGGCCTGGGTAGCTGAAGAAATGGTTCGCCAATGGTTAAGCATCAAAATTCTAGGACGTGCCAGAGTCCAAATGGAGGTGGGTACTAGGCCTGGAGGCGGTCACTGACATAGGAAGAGGCAAGACCACAGAAGAGTTTCACAACAAGGATGGGAACTTTAAGAACGAGGCATTACTGAAGCAGGAAACAATGTGCACTGGGGTGATGATAAATGGAACTGTTATGATTTAGGATGTGGGCAGCAGAGTTTTGTATGAATCCAAAGGGTGCAAAGCGGGAGACCAGCCAGAAAAGCATTGAACACACACTTTATACTCAATACATTCAACAATCTCTCCTTTAACCTGTCTTATTTCCTGCAAATAAAATGGGTGTCCACATGGGCCCTGGTTATGCCTGGCTTTTTGTGGAGTGGGTGGAACATTCCCTGTCCCAGTTTACTCAGGCCCTATCCCACAACTCTTTTTGAATACAACGATGACCTTATCGGTGCCACTTCATTCTCTCGTCTGGGCCTGGGAAAATTTATCGATTTTGCTTCCAATTACCATCCCTCTCTCACATTCACATGGTCCCTCTCTGATAATTCCCTTCCTTGACCTCTCTGTCTCCATTTCTGGTCAGTGACTGACCACCAATATTCATTAAAAACCCACCGTTTCCCTCAGCTACCTCGGCCACAGCTCCTCACACCTCACTGTCATAATATACACCAGTATATCATGGTGCAGATACACATACTGATGGACACACACAGGGACCAATCAACATGTACAAACACCGCAGCCAATCACCAGTTAGAATACACACACTATAAAGGCAGAGGGCACCACGGTTCCCACTCATTCTGGGTGCTGCCTCTCAGTGTAACAAGAACTCATCCAGCCCCGCACAGACTCACACCACGTGCTGAGAGAATCAACTGGTTCGGACAAGGCTTAGGTCTCTAGTTTAAGTTAGCATCATTTAGACCCACAGTCATCGTGTGTTTGTTAGTCAGAAGTAGTTAATAAAATTGAGTTGAACCTTCAATAGTGTTGGAAGTGTCTGTTCATCTCTCAAGTCTACACTAGCCAACACTTCACTCACTTCCTGTAAAGAATCCATCTCATTCTCCCAGTTTCTCTCTGCCTCCAGTCCATCTATTCCAATGGCGTCATCTTCAAAAACAGCACTTCCGACATTGGGGGGCAGCACGGTAGCCTTGTGGATAGCACAAATGCTTCACAGATCCAGGGTCCCAGGTTCGAATCCCGGCTTGGGTCACTGTGTGTGTGGAGTCTGCACATTCTCCCCGTGTGTGCGCGGGTTTCCTCCGGGTGCTCCGGTTTCCTCCCACAGTCCAAAGATGTGCAGGTTAGGTGGATTGGCCATGATAAATTTCCCTTAGGGTCCAAATTGCCCTTAGTGTGGGTGGGGTTACTGGGTTATGGGGATAGGGTGGAGGTATGGGCTTGGGTAGGGTGCTCTTTCCAAGAGCCAGTGCAGACTCGATGGCCGAATGGCCTCCTTCTGCACTGTAAATTCTATCTATGACATGTCAGCCATCATCCTCAGCCAAAGACCCCCCACTCCCCGCCCTCACTGTGGCTGACAGGGCACTCAGCCGCATCAGACTCATCTCCCGCATTTCTGCCTTTGCCCCTTCCCTTCCCTCCCATGAACCATCCCATTCCTCACTTTTATTCCCACCAGCCTCCGCATTTAAAGGATCGTCCTCTGCCAGTCCCGGCAAATCCAGCATGATTCCACAATTTGTTCGACTGTGTTCGCTGCTCCCAATGGGGACTCTTTCACATTGGGGAGACGAACCGCAGACTGTGTGACCACTATGCGGATCACCTGCATTCCGGCTTTAAGTATGACCCCTACCTTCCGGTCACTTGCCATTTCAGCTCGCCATCCTGCTCCCATGCCCACACGCCCGTCCTTGGCCTGCTGTAATGTTCCAGTGAAGCCCGGTGCAAACTGGAGGAACAGCACCTCATCTTCCCATTAGGCACAGTACAGCTTGCTAGACTCAACACTGAGTTCTATAACTTTAGACTGTGAACTTTCCCCTTCATAGTGACCCCTTCTTTTGTAATCTTTGTTTGTCCCAATGCACTCCCCCCCCCCCTCCCCCCCCCCCTCAACCAACCACCACCACAAAGGGCCATCTGTCACTCGTTTTGCAGTTTTGCTTCCACTTCGCGCTGATCTTTGTTCTCTTATTCGCACATTCTGTTACCTTACCTTTACGCCACAATCAACACCTCCTTCAGACCTTAATGGCACCATTAACACTCCTTTTGTCTTGTGTCCATGAACATCTTTGCCAATCTCTCCTTATATCTGCTCTGTCCCTATTCTGCTCCACCTACTCTACTACCCTCTCCCGCTATGTCATCCATTACATTTCTACCCCCTCTGCAGCTCTCAAGAAGAGTCGTATGGACTCGCAACTTGAACTCTGTTTCTGTCTCCACAGATGCTGCCAGACCTGCTGAGTTTGTCCAACATTTTCTGTTTTCATTTCAGGTTTCCAACATCTGCAGTATTTTGCTTTTAATTGAATATAATATAGTACCAGTTTACAGCTTCAATAACATAAGAATTATCATGAAGAGGAGAATTCTATTAGGTTTGACAGACTATTTTCCACCAGCCCCACTTTTTCACCATATTCTGTCTCCAGCAATTTAATGAATGTAATCCGCACTTTGGGAAAATGCGGTGAACTGTTGATCTAGAAACCCGCCATTATGCACGCCACCTGATTTTTTTTCCCAATCGACATCAGCTGACCGCTAGCTTTTCACCAATTCCCCAATTGAGAACGTGTCCGTCAATTATCTTCCTGTTAGTGGATTTCCCAGGTTACGTTCACACCAAAGGATTCTTAGTCCTGCAAGAATAAGATCCGTGTGATTCAGGCACAAGTACTTGCAGCAGTGTTCCCCGACAGTATTACATTAAATGAAAAGCAATTAATCCAACCTGGTTCCTTCACAGAGTACAAGCTGATCAGGCTTGGAAACCCTGTGAACTACTGCGAAGGTGAAAGGATTTCCATGAGCGCTTTAACATTGTAACACTATTCAGCTACCTTGTGCTGTACGTTTTTGGTACAGTTGTTTGAATTCTCCCATCCTTGATGATGAGAAATGATGAACACACAGCAAACAATCCAATTAGGGGGAGGAGGGGGGTCTTCATTGCGTACACATTTACTGATGACTGTGAAGGCCAGTCCTTTAGAGACAGCTGCAGCCATCAGCACTGCACATGAAGCTGCCACTTGGACACGTTTGCCATTCCTCATACACTATCATCCTTTTCAGTTACATTCTCCAATCCATCATAGCCAACTCTCGCCTCATACTATTGTGGCTTCCTTTATTTCGATTCAGGACTCTGTTCTCAGAATCAAAAACGTCACTCTCCAACTTGATGAAGAATTCTATCATATTATAGCTGCTCATCCCCAAGGGGCCTCACACAATTAGATTGCCAAATATTCCTTTCTGATTTCACAATGCCCAGTCTAGAATGGCCTGTTCTCTTGTTGGTTCTTCAATATATTGATCCAGAAAACCATACTGTATATACACCAGGAATTCCTCCTCTAAGGTATTGTTACTTATTTGATTTTCCCAATCTATGTGCAGATTCAAGTCACCCATAATTACAAGTAATCATAGAATCCCGACAGTTGCAGAAGGAGGCCATTCCGCCCATTGAGCCTGCACTGTCCCTCTGAAAGTGCATCCTGCCTCGGGTGAGGCCCCCACACGGGGCTGGTTTAGCTCACTCAACTAAATCGCTGGCTTTTAAAGCAGACCAAGCAGGCCAGCAGCACGGTTCGATTCCCGTACCAGCCTCCCCGGACAGGCGCCGGAATGTGGCGACTAGGAGCTTTTCCACAGTAACTTCATTGAAGCCTACTCGTGACAATAAGCGATTTTCATTTTTTCATTTCACACTATCCCTGTAATGCAGTCACTCCACCTAACCTATTGGATACTAAGGGGCAATTAGGCATGGCCAATCCACCTAATCTGCACATTTTTGGACTGTGGGAGGAAACTGGAGCACCCGGAGGAAACCCACGCAGACACCGGAAGAATGTGCAAACTCCACACCCAAGCTCAGAATTGAACCCAGGTCCCTGGCGCCGTGAGGCAGCAGTGCTAACCGCCGTGCCTGTTGCTTTATCGCATATGTCTCTAATTTCCTGAATATCTTAATGAATATTTTAACTTGTTGGGCACAAGGAAGGGATTGATGGTCAATTCGTAATGGTTAATATTCTAACTCGGCAGGTGAAAATTACCCCAATTCTTTGCCTCTTGACCCCATTGGTCATTGAACCTTCAGTTAATGCCACAGTAACCGCACAGGAGGTTCCTCATTTACGTACATAAACATTGTACCTTGTGCTCCTTTATGGTTACCGTGGTGAATTAGGACAGATTATGAAGAAATTACCTGCCAGAACATCAGCTGAGCTCTGATTAACAGTCTCTACTACTCGTAGCGTCTCCCAAGCTTTATATTTTTATCTTCCATTGAGGATTAGCATCCAGTTAACCTTTTGAATACTATTTGTACCTGCAAACCTTTCATTGATAGCTTAACTGGAGTCTAAATTTCCATCATATCTCCACAGCGCCACATTCCAAGGGTGTAATCACAGACAATGTCACTAGAATTGTCACTTAACAGAAACTGACTGCTTTTAAAACCAACCCGCTACTCTCATCTGTCGTTGTTATGTCGACACTGTAGTAGTTACATTAAATTGCATCAACTGTCTTTCAAATGATCTCTTTATCAAACCATGTATTTTGACAATATTTTTGCCTCTTCTTTATAATTTACCCGCAGTGTTGTTTCCTTTACTGCTCATAGTCTAGTTGCATGCTGGTAGTTCATTCTGGGAATTGAAGGATCTTCCTAACTCTTGGCTCCAGAATATTCCACTAAATATCTGGGCTGGATTCTCCGCCCTGCCGCGCAGGATTTCTGCCTCAGCCCGCCGGCAGGATGCTCCGTTACGCCGGCTGGTCAATGGGGTTTCCCATTGTGGGGCAGCCCCACGCCATCGGGAAACCCCCGGGCTGCCGGCAAAATGGTGCCTCCCGACAGCGGAGAAATCAGTCCCTGGACAGTAAATCATGGGATCCCAAATTGGGATTCAGAAGATCGTGGGTTCAAGCCGCCACTCCAGATATTTCAACACGTGATCACGGCTGACATTCCCAGTGGAGCACTGAAGGAGTGCTGCATTGCCAGAGGTACCATCTGTGTGAGACATTAAACTAAGGCTCCATCGAATCTCTCATGCGGACACAAAAGACAGTTGCAGGCATGATTTAACAGCCACACTGCGCCCGACGTGGTTCCAGGTGCGCCGGTTAAATAGCGGGACGGGCTAATATCGGAATCTGCACTGGGCGTAAATCAGTTCGCGATTTAACCGGCCCGCTCCTGCTAGCGGGTTGCGGATCCTGCCCTGATGCGGTGAAACATCAATTGGCACCAATTAAGACCAGTCTCCATCTCATGTAAGTCCAATCTACTGGCCTTCAGGGAAGTAACCGGCTCCCCACCGGGAGGTCGTGAGGAAAACCTTTAGCACTCCTTTTTACAAATGGGAAGTTGGCACAGTGACTACTAAGGGGAGCTGAGGAGGTGAGGTGCCATTTCCATTCTCCAACACACAGCTCAGGAGTACTGGAGCTGCTGTCCAGTGTTCGGGGTTGGGGGGGGGGAAATCCCTGGGGGATTGGGGGGGGGGGGGGGAGACTGCAGGGGTGGTAGACCTGGCTGGAGTGAGGGGTGTAGTTCCTGCGAGCCCACAAGCCATCTCCAAATATTGTATATACCCATAACAGGTGCAACTACAGCTGCTGCCCTATTAAACCCTTCCAGGACAGACTCTGTCAGTGGTTATGTACTGACGGTCACTTTAACTCCCTTTGATGGTGAACAGCCTCTAGCTGCACAGTTGAAGAGTATTGCTCAAAAGGAATTGGCATTGTTAGTTATGTGAACATTTCACAGCTGCAGGTTATGTTTGCTGCTTGTTCCTGCTGGTGATTAGAAATGCCTGGAGCAGGAATGAAGGACAATTTTGTCTAAGATACCTGGGCCCTGGAACACTGGGCTCAGGGGGAGGTATGAGTCCAGAAGACAATCCAGTTTGAAGCAGGAATACCCTGCGGGACCCGGTGCGTGACATTGATCTAAATGGGCCACCTGATGACTCCATTGAAGAAATGCTTTTGTAGGTTGCTGATGCTTTTGTTGCTGGTGTGGTGAGTGCTGAACGTAACTGACTTGTCACCGCGGGTCCAACGCGCTGGAAGTCAAGGATGTCCAACTGCACCTTGAGCGCCAGTGGAATATGTGGATGCCAGGATTTGGTTCCGGTGAGATTGGGCCATTTGGGAGGGGCCTGCACAGCTGCTGCTCCTGGATGGAGAATGGGACTGATCCGTGGAACAAGTAGTGCATCAATGGACAGATCATTTCTACGACAAAATTCTGGACATGATAACACATTCTCAGGCTTATCCTCCATTTCTTTTGAGGAACCTGTAAGGGGTGATACCGTGTCGTTGGGGTTTTTAGTGAACATGAGCTGTTATAGCTTTGTATTGATACCAATGCGGAATGGTGGCATTTCCTTGTTGTTTAATGGTTAGTGCGGTTTGTGGAATGTTACTAGGTTGATTTTCAAATATTTGTTACTGTTGACCGTTTAATAAACAAAATATACCCAAGTGCATTCTTGTGGGTATACGTACCATGTCTCAGACGCGTCTTATTGCCCAGCATTCCAATCAATCTGTGAGGCCCTGGACACGTTGCACCATAGAGGAAGCAGCTAACAATCAAACACTCTCGAGCTGGGCTTCCGCACTGGGGATATCCCCCTGACCAGAGGGTGAGTGTGGATCAGGGGAGGGCACAGGAGCACAGTCTCCATTATGTTCTCAGCAAGGGTCTGGGGTCCCGGGGCTCCTGCTGTGGCCAGGGGTGAGTGTGCAGAGCTGGGTTCTCCAGCACAACTGGCTCGGTGGGTTGTTCTCTGAGAGAAGACGGGACACATAAGGGTGGGGGAGGCTCGGGGGATTTGAGGGTCCCGGGGTGGAAGCCCTAACTGTATGTCGGTTTCGCTCCTTCTCCAATTCCTTACAGCTACCACAATGGATGGTGTTGTTGACCCCGCAGAGGCTGCCCTCGCAGTGCTGGTGGATGCCAGGCAGCCAGATTCCAGAGAAGGCGGCAGCAGCGTTGACGCAGGTTGGATGTGGCCCTGTATGTGAAGGTGACCGCCGCAGAACCTGCAGGCCCGGCCATCCATCAGGAAGAGGAGGGGTGCCGAGAGGATCGCTGGCGAAGGCCAATGGTGTACAGGCATCATTGGTCATACGAGGAAATGATGGACAGCATGTGCTGCAGGAGACTCCGCCTCAGCAAGGAGACGACAAGGCCCCTGTGCAACATCCTCGCGGACTTGGCCCCCCTGAAAGAGTGGGATGTCCACTCCCAGTGGCCACGAAGGTAATCACAGCCCTGAATTTCTATGCCACCGGATCTTTCCATGGCTCAAGAGGGGACTTATGCGGAATATAAAGAGCCGCATCCCACAAGTGCATCCATCACATCATGGATGCCCTGTATGCCCGGGCAGCTGACAAAATCAAAATTGAGCTGGACCAAGCCCTGGGCAGCAGGATTTCCCACCATTGCCAGCAGGCCCCAGGTCTAGGGGGTAACTGATGGCATGCATGTTGCCTTGCACACAGTGGGGCAACAGGGAGTACCCTTCATTAACAGGAAGGTGTTCCACTCCCTGAAAATTCAATGTCTGCGCAACTACCAATTCCAGATCCTGCAAGTGTGTACATGCTTCCCAGGGAGCGTGCACGACAGCTACATCCTGGGACACTCGGAGATCCCTGGAGTCTTCGAGTGCAACCCCATGATGGCAGGTTGGTCTTCTGTGCTAAGGGATACCCGCTAAGATCCAGGCTGATAATGTGAATGCGTAAGCCGGTGACTGGTGCGGAGACCTGATATAACGAGGTCATGTTGTCATCCATGCTGTCATTGAGCGGTGCATCAGACTGCTCAAAATGTGGTTCTGATGCCTGGACACTCTGCAGTACATCCTCCAGAGGGTCTCCCACATTGTGGTGACCTGTTGTGCCCTCCACTACCTGGCACAGCAGCGTGGCGACATGCTGGAGGAAGGACATGCAGCCTTGTCTGAGCAGGAGGGGTCGAACCAAGAGGAGCTGAAGGACGAGCCTGGGGAGGACCCACGGCTGCAGGATGGAGGACAGGCAGCAGTGAGGGCCCGGCATGCCCATAGGACCAGGGATGCCCTCTTTGTCTTCATTTCTCATAGGACGAGGCTTTGTCTATCAGCTCGCCTACGACTTGAGGCAAGCCGGTGTGACGAGGATGGGATTCGGGAGAGGTGGAGAACTCCAACACCCCCCTAGTGGCAGGCACCAGATAGGCCTCCAGAGCTCCCTCCTCCCAGACAGTGCCCTCCCTCCTCCCAGACAGTGCCCTTAGAAGCCTGGTGTCTCCATGGGTTCGAGGGGCAGCAAGAGTGCATTCCAAAACCCTCTGCATCATCTGGCTCTGCCGCTTCTGGCATCTCCTCATTGTCTGCGTCATGGTGTTGATGACCTCAGCGATGCTCTGGAGTGCTTCAATAATTCTACCTGCATCTGGGACACATCCCTCAGCGGTTGGGACACATCCCTCAGCGGTTGGGACATGATGTCAAGGCCCTCAGCCATGGTCAGTGTTGACGCCGTGTTCCAGGATTCCACTGCGGTCGTCACCACAGCAGTATTGGCCTCAGTACCATGCATTACTGCTGCCATCTCCTGCTCCTGTAGCCTTTGGGACTCCTCCAGTCGGCTATGCACTCGCCAAAGTGTTGCTGGCATCCCCTCTTCATAGAATCGTAGAATTTACAGTGCAGAAGGAGGCCATTCGGACATCGACTCTGAAACCGGCCCTTGGAAAGAGCATCCAACTTCAGCCCACACCTCCACCCTACCTCCATAACCCAGTGACCCCACCTAATCTTTCTGGACACTAAGGGCAATTTATCATGGCCAATTCACCTAACCTGCACATCTTTGGACTGTGGGAGGAAACCGGAGTAGCCGGAGGAAACCCACGCAGACACGGAGAGAACGTGCAGACTCCGCACAGACAGCCACCCAAGCCGTGAATCGAACCTGGGACCCTGGTGCTGTGAAGCAACAATGCTAACCACTGTGTTATCGTTACCCCCCCCCCCCCCCCCCCCCCCATTGTCCTAGCATCTGCATTAGCTCTGGGATAACATTGCCCAGAGGCTCGGTGTCTGACTGGGACTTAGCTGAGTCCTGGGGTCCAGCAGATCTCTGACCACTGACTGCCTTGGATGTTCCTGCCGTCTCAATCACTCACCCACAAACCACCATGATAAATAAAGCTTACCACAGTTCCTGGATTTCAACATTGGAGTGACAGAGGCTGCAGTAATGCAATTAACCCAGCATTTTTAATTAGCTGGAGAAATGCAGCCTTTATCAGCACTAATTTGCTTTCAATGACTTTGCCAAAACTTCTCCAAACATGAAAAATTACTCAGTGCTATTACGGATCCGTGTGTTGACAAGGAAAAATGGTCACCTGACCTCTGAACTCTATTTTGTGTTGCAGGCAAGTATCCATTTATACTTTACAGTTTATATTTATAGTTTATAATTTCATATAGTGTGAGCTTAAGAGTAGGCCTTAAATCTTTATAAATGAAAAGAAATTGGATGTGTTTCTGAAGCATTTTTTAATATTTCATGATCACACTGCCAGGAGCATCAACAAAACATCGAACAGGTCTGCTGATGGCAATGAACCTTTTGCAAAAGTGGAGAAGAATTCAAGTGGAGTCCCAGCACTTGTACCAAGGTAGTTAAAACACATTTTGATTCACTAATGGGTTGTGGGCATTGAAAGCAATGCCATCCCACCTATGGTTCTGCCTAATTTGGCCCAGTTGAGATGGTTGTGGCCGGCCGCCTACTTAAATCGTTGCTGGCCGTCACTTAAATATTCACCCGTGAGTGTCAGGTGCGCAGAGTCAGGAGCATCCCCAGCTTCACAAACCTGGCTTTAAAAAACCCCCATTGCTCTTTATACCCTTCATGCCAAATCATGCCCCTTTACCCAACCCAACATGGTGGGGGCAGGACCAGAGAATGCCACGAAGTCGGATTTGTGGTTTGGTTGATGGGCGGGGCAGGGGGGGAAGGAAGAACCCCGCAGGCAATGTGGTGGACGGCAGGTGTGTAGTGGACCGGACAGAAGGCCTGTCTCAGGGTTCTGGTAATATGTCCAAAATTTGTTTTTAGAAAGGAGAAATGAAATGAAAATGAAATGAAAATCGCTTATTGTCACGAGTAGGCTTCAAATGAAGTTACTGTGAAAAGCCCCTAGTCTCCACATTCCGGCGCCTGTTCGGGGAGGCTGTTACGGGAATTGAACCGTGCTGCTGGCCTGCTTGGTCTTCTTTCAAAGCCAGCGATTTAGCCCAGTGTGCTAAACAGCCCCTTACAACCCATAATACAACCCATCCCATGCCAACCCATCCCAATGCCACTTCATAGCCGATTCCCACCCCCATTGCTTTTTATACCCTCATGCCAAATCATGCCCCTTTACCCAACCCAACATGGTGGGAGCAGGACCAGAGAATGTGGCCAACCATTCAAAGGTCCATTGACTTTGGCGGGACCAAAACATTCTGCCACTGGGAGAGAGCATAAGATTCCCCCCGAAGAATTTTCCAGCCTTTCATGTCAGCGGGATCTGCCAGTCCTGCCAATATTAATGGAGATTTGAATGACTCGCTGGCGGGGGTGCTGGGAAATTCCAGCTTAAGTGCCGATTGCAGATTTCACTGCATTGAAAAACCACTCATTCATAAAAACCTATTTACGACATTTAAATTCCTTTAACAACCTAATGCCTTACAACAGCAAGCATTAGAACTCACTGTACCACTTTAAAGAGTCCATAACTACTTGCAGCTGTCAATCAAACTGAAATGGCAAGCACCTTGCTGTGATAATGGACAGTTGCTAAATCAGTCATGCAGCACTTATCCAGTAATGGAAGGTGTTAGGTTTATCTCAAAAGGCAGAGGGAAATAGCAGGCAATGTTTTTTTTTAACCCTCCAGATAATTGTTTTTGAAAGATTTAAGAGGCTACATTTTAAATTCCACAACACCTTGACAGCTCCCTCTGACAAGTCCTCTTGACAATTACAATAGGTCCACTTTACAGTTGCTTGTGACACTTTTGACAGTTGATTGCGATAGCTCTGTTGACAGTTCCAATGAGCTTTTCATAGAATTTATAGTGCAGAAGGAGGCCATTCGGCCCATCGGGTCTGCACCAGCTCTTTGAAAGGGCACCCTACCCAAGCCCACACCTCCCCCACAACCCAGTATCCCCACCCAACACTAAGGGCAATTTTGGACAGTAAGGGCAATTTAGCATGGCCAATCCACCTAATCTGCACATCTTTGGACTGTGGGAGGAAACCAGGGCACCCGGAGGAAACCCACGCACACACGGGGAGAATGTGCAGACTCCACACAGACAATGACATAAGCCGGGAATCGAACCTGGGACCCTGGAGCTGTGAAGCAATTGTGCTAACCACTGTGCTACCGTGCTGCCCCAGCTTGATTGTTATTGAGTTGAGACACTTGAAACACACGTTCATGCTATTTCTGAACAATTCCAAAGGGCATTTTACCTCCTCCAAAGGCTTCCCAGGGCCATTTCCTAAGGGGTACTTTGCCTCTCTTTATCATAGCTAAAGAAATGCACAAAGTTCAGGCCGACTGTTACCAGCCCTACTCTACACACTTCAGGCTTCATACCCCTGGTTCACACAAATCCCACCGCTGGAGGCAGCTGATGATGTAAGTAGCCATCCTCTGTGAATCGTACATCTGCAAAACACGAACCACTGCCCACCCGGCCCTCGCGAAAATGGAAAGTGTCATGCTGGGGGCACCAGAATGACAATTTCCGGGTATTTCCACCATTTGCATCACACTGGAGAGGTTCTCTGTCATGGTGAAAATCTGGGCATGTGTGTCACAGGTGCTACCACAGTATTCTCAGTTTTGGCCCTATGAAAATGAAGGAGCTGTTGTTATGTGTCTAAGTCTGAATGATGTGTGACTTGGAGGGGAACTTGGACGTTGGTGCTTCATTGCACTTGCTGCTCTCATCTCACTGGGTGGCAAAGACATGAAGACTCTGCACATTGCAGTAATATTATACATGGACTGACACTGGAGGAGTCCGGACTAAGGTTAAATTCCCAGCAGCAAGGGATTATTCTCCTGCTGAGGAAACTCTACGAAAATTTTCCAATCCACAAATTTTCCAACATCCCAGGTAAAGATGCTGCCGGGGGCAGCAACGTGCAGGACGTTCTGAATTCTCCCTCTGTGTACCCGAACAGGCGCCGGAGTGTGGCGACTCGGGAGTTTTCACAGCAGCTTCATTGCAGTGTTAATGTAAGCCTACTTGTGACACTAATAAAGATTATTGTTAAGATGCAAAATCTTGTGATGTGCAACCAGCAACAACAATTGGACCCCATGGCTGCCAAGCCAAAGTGCAGATTAGGAAGGGTGACCAAAACCCTGGGCAAAGAGGTGGATTTATGGGAGATTGGTGTAGATAGTAGGGTGGAGAGGTACACATTCTAAAGGGCAGTACCTGAGTGAAATTAACCTACCCAGTTTAGTGTGAATCGACAGCTTCATGGGAGGAAGGGAGCTAAGTGAAGGAGGTGAGTTTGCATGTTGCATCTGTTGTAAAAATGTGTTTGGTTTCTCAGTTGTTGGATTGAGAGTGATGTTGACATTTGTAATTGGTGCTGTGGGCGGCTTGCTGTGTGTCAGCGTGAAGTGACAAAGAGTGGAAGTGACATTGCGTTAAGTGATTTCATTCTTTTTGCCTTGCAGCGAGATGTGTTCAGGCAATGCTGTTGTGTATCTGAAGTGCAACAAGAAATGTGAGTAAAGAACTCGAGGGTTAACTCCCAAGAAATGAACTGCACCCCCCCCCCCCACCCTCCCACACCACCACCAACAGCGTCAATATTACAGCTTAGTGTCTGCCTAAAGGACTGGAACTGACATTTAGTTAAAATGCAACTCGTACATACTCTCTTTGTAGCTGGATCCCACTGAGATGTGTGTCACTGCAGCCCAGAATATCCATGATGTAAAAACATAAGCATTTTATTAAGAGCTTTGTTTGTACGCCCCTAGTTTAAATAGAGCGTAGATCTCATTCAACTCTGCCTCACCAACCATGGCCAAGTGGTTTTCCAATTTCATTTTTTTTTAATGGATTAATGGATTAAAGTACAGGATGCAGTTGGCAGCCTGGGATTTCCCACCCTGCCACTTGCCTGCACCTCCCGTTCCAGGGGCATCATGCCAGGCAGCATCATGCAGTGCCTCCTCCGGCCACTGCAGCGCTGTGCCTGGTGGGGCGGGTGAGAGCAATTAGATTGGCCAGCATTCATGTCAAGAGGGCTAGAATACAAGACCAGGGATGTACTTCTGAGGCTGTCTAAGGCTCTGGTCTGACCCCATTTGGAGTATTGTAAGTAGTTCTGGGCCCCATATCTAAGGAAGAATGTGCTGGCCTTGGAAAGGGTCCAGAGGAGGTTCACAAGAATGATCCCTAGAATGAAGAGCTTGTCGTATGAGGAATGGTTGAGGTTTCTGGGTCTGTACTCGTTGGAGTTTAAAAGGATGAGAGGGGATCTTATTGAAACTTACAGGATACTGCGAGGCCTGGATAAAGTGGACGTGCAGAGGATGTTTCCACTTGTAGGAGAAACTAGAAGCAGAGGACACCATCTCAGACTAAAGGGACAATCCTTTAAAACAGAGATGAGGAGGAATTTCTTCAGCCAGAGGGTGGTAAATCTGTGGGACTCTTTGTCGCAAAAGGCTGTGGAGGCCAAATCACTGAGTGTGTTTAAGACAGAGATAGATAGATTCTTGATTAATAAGGGGATCAGGGGTTATGGGGAGAAGGCAGGAGAATGGGGATGAGAAAAATATCAGCCATGATTGAATGACGGAGCGGACTCGATGGGCCAAGTGGCCTAATTCTGCTTCTATGTCTTATGGTCTTATGGCTGCCCCAAAGGTGGGACTATCTTCCAAGTAAATGCAGAGCTCCCTCCTAATGCCAGTCAACACTCGTTAGAGTGTAATAGGCCAGCGGGGCTGATGGCGTGGGCAGGGCCAAGCCCTCACCACCCGGAAAATTCAGGCTTATGATTCTGTGGATTTCCGACTCTTATGCTTCCTCCCTTTAGCTTGTGGGAAGAGTCTGGTCGCACCGAAGAATGTTGGGAAGATTGTTGGTGGCAAGGATGCAATCGAAGGCAGTTGGCCCTGGATTGTGTCCCTTCATTTTGGCATGCGTCATTTGTGTGGAGCCACACTAGTCAGCCAACAGTGGATTGTTTCAGCAGCTCACTGTGTTTATGGGTAAGCCCCGTCACAATTTATTTCCCACATTTACTGTTCATTTCATCACCCTGCCACATCCGTGAACTCCCTGAGGGAAAGGCTTGGTGCACAATATCAGTGAGAAGGAGTTACTGAGAACTCCAAGGACCATAAAGAGAGCAGTAATGACTTGATCAGGAACATAAGATTGGGCCAAGTCTATTACGTCTGTTCCAACATTCAATTTGCTCATGCCGATTTGGATTTTGACTCCGTCAACCCATCTTGATTTGGTAACTCTTATTTTACTTAATAAATCCATCAATCTCAGTTTTGAAATGTTCAAGAGCTCTTGGGAAGAGTGTCAGATTTCCACTATCCTTTGTCTACTTGAGAGGCCAAAGAGGTTACCTCAGACGCTGTAACGTCTAGATTTTGTGCACCAATCTCTGCAGCAGGGCTTGAAACATCAACGTTTGACGCAGAAGGGGCAGCAGGGTAGCATGGTGGTTAGCATAAATGCTTCACAGCTCCAGGGTCCCAGGTTCGATTCCCGGCTGGGTCACTGTCTGTGTGGAGTCTGCACGTCCTCCCCCTGTGTGCGTGGGTTTCCTCCGGGTGCTCCGGTTTCCTCCCGCAGTCCAAAGATGTGCGGGTTAGGTGGATTGGCCATGCTAAATTGCCCGTAGTGTCCTAATAAAAGTAAGGTTAAGGGGGGGGTTGTTGGGTTACGGGTATAGGGTGGATACGTGGGTTTGAGTAGGGTGATCATGGCTCGGCACAACATTGAGGGCCGAAGGGCCTGTTCTGTGCTGTACTGTTCTATGTTCTATGTTCTAAGATGAGAGTGCTACCCACAGCAGCACTGAGGAAATACTGCAGTGTCAGAGTTGGTCTTTCCGATGTGATGTTTAACGGAGACCTCATCTTCTCTCCCAGATGGATGTAGGTTATTTTATGATGTTTGGCTGAGGGGTTAACATCAGCAGGAGACACTTTCAGGGAGAATCCTGCTTCCTTACGTAGCTGTGCCACTCCTGAATGGCTTTACTGTAACTTTCAGGGTCTGCTCCCTTGTTTTGGACTCCCTGACCAGAGGAAATAGTTTCTCTCTATCCATCATACCAAGAGCACCCTACTTAAGCCCATGCCTTCACCCTATCCCATAACCCAACCTAACCTTTTGGGCACTAAGGAGCAATTCAGCATGGCCAATCCACCTAACCTGCTCATTTTTTAATTATTATTCGTTCATGCAGAGGCAGCACGGTAGCATTGTGGATAGCACAATCGCTTCACAGCTCCAGGGTCCCAGGTTCAATTCCGGCTTGGGTCACTGTCTGTGCGGAGTCTGCACATCCTCCCAGTGTGTGCGTGGGTTTCCTCCGGGTGCTCCGGTTTCCTCCCACAGTCCAAAGATGTGCAGGTTAGGTGGATTGGCCATGTTAAATTGCCCTTAGTGTCCAAAATTGCCCTTAGTGTTGGGTCTTTAGCACATGATTGCTGATGTCACTGGTACTTCATAGTCCACTTCACTCATTGACAAAGCCTTTAGCACATGATTGCTGATGTCACTGTTATGTCATAGTTTACATCACTCACTAACATAACTATTCTATTACTCATTATTTAACACTAAAGATTCACTAGGGTATAGATCTTCCAATCTCCGGATAGTCGGATATCGGATGTACCCTTGAAGATGTGTTCAGGGATTCCCTCAGATGTCCAAAAGCAAAGACTCCATGGGAATTTCTCTGGAAGTTTGAATATTCGGTGGGCAATTCCCCTGATTCCTGGGACCCTCTGAAAAAGTCTCCCACTCTAAGTTAAAGTTGGAAATTTCAGACATTTCCAATTTACTTACCTGAATTATTACCTAAGAAAAATCCTAGCTATCCCGAATCACTCACACTGACCAGTCTGACCCCCAACTACCCCCTCACCAAGCCTGACTCGTCTTCACACCCGACTATCCACCTGACCAGACCTGACAGGTCCCAGCACCGACTCGACCTGACTAGCCCCCAACTTGACCTAGCTAGGTCCTACCACCCAACACTCCCTGACTACCACTCAACCCGACCTGACTAGCCACTACCCCACCACCCCACCCAACCTGACTCCCTCCTGGCCTGTCAAGCCCTTAAAATCCCACCCAACTAACCCCTGGCCCAACCACCCACTCATCCAGCTGCTGCCCACGACGTGGTGTGCAGTTTCTGTGTGACCTCTCTCTTTGCCGCTGCCTCTGGAGTTTCCTGCCGAATTTCTGCAGGATCCTCCATCTGAAGCTTGCCCTGAAGAATGGGAGGAAGGTTACGTGTGCATTCTTTGTCGTTACTGTTACACCGTGGCTACCCTCTCCCTTCCTTTGGCTTATTGGCTGTTGGCTACAAACAGGTCTTGGAACAACTAGGCGAATGGCTCCCATGTTTATTTTTTGGAAAGTCTTCATCCGACCCCTGGATGCCGAATTTGATTTTCTCCACCTGGAGAAATTCCGACAGGTCGGACAGCCAGTCTGCAACTTTGGGTGGTGCTGCTGACTGCCATTTTGAGCAGGATTCTCCGGGAGGAGGGGGGGGTGAACCTTGACCCTCACCGCCGTGGCAGAAGCTGCTGGTTTCAAACCTGACATGCAAATTCTTCTTTTCTTCCCGAGTGATTGATTCTTAACACCACTCACACCATCACCTGTATCCTGAAGTACCCCCCAGCTAATGGATGGATTTTTGAAATTAGATTTGAAAGATCCAAGGTGTGCGGTAATAAGGCCTCGGCAACTGAGCTTTTTTATAATGGCAGGCCTGGGGTAGGAGGAAGGGAGAACAGATTTGCGAGAGAGGTCTAAGGAGCAAGGGACATGATAATAAAGAATTGACGTGCAAAACCTTCCTCACCTGCAGGAGGAACCTTGATCCCTCAAAATGGAAGGCACTATTGGGCCTATACACACAGCTGAATCTCACCTCCCCACAGACACAGAGTAGGCTGATCGATCGCATCTTGATTAATCCTCATTACAACAAGAGGAATAAGGACAGTGACATCGCCTTGATGCATCTGGTGGCTCCAGTGACTTACACAGGTATATCTGCAACATTTCAAACCGCGCTACCTCCTCTTGTTATGAGCTGCCAGGGTATTTACTTGGGATGGTGTGGAGGGCAATTTCAGAGAATTTACAGTGCAGAAGGAGGCCATTCGGCCCATCGAGTCTGCACCGGCTCTTGGAAAGAGCACCCTACCCAAAGTCAACACCCCCACCCTATCCCCATAACCCGACCCAACACTAAGGGCAATTTTGGACACTAAGGGCAATTTATCATGGCCAATCCACCTAACCTGCACATCTTTGTGACTGTGGGAGGAAACCAGAGCACCCGGAGGAAACCCACGCACACACGGGGAGGATGTGCAGACTCTGCACACACACACACACACACACACACACAGGTAGTGAGGGTGTTCTGCAGTGTCGGAGGTGTTCCCTTCATGTAAAATGTAAAAATCAAGGGCGCGATTCTCCGCTTCGATGGCAGAGTGTCGGCGCCGGCGCCAAAATGGGAGTGTTTCACTCAGCGGTCGGCACCCGTTCCGGGACCCCATTCTGCGCCGTACAAGTGGGCAGGCAGGGGCGCAGTGGGAAGCACGGGGGCACGGCTTTGGAGCAGCGTCGGAGATGCGGCGCCACGCAATCGACGCGGCGCCGCGGCGCACACAAGGCCACGCGAGCGCACAGGCTGCCGATGGAGCAACATGGCGCCGTGCCCAGCAGCGCCCGGGTTCACCGACCATGACCTGGAGACGCTCCTGGACGCCCTCAAGGAGAGTAGAGGGCGTCTGTACCCTGAACACGGCCAGAGGGTCCCACCCAAAGTGGCCCAGCATCTGTGGAGGGAGGTGGGCATGGCCGTCAGTGCCATCGCGTTGACACTCAGGACTGGCGAGTTTGCACATTTTCCCCGTGTCTGCGTGCGTTTCCTCCAGTTTCCTCCCACAATCCAAAGATGTGCAGGTTAGTTAGGTGGATTGGCCACGCTAAAATTGCCTTTTAGTGTCCAAAAGGTTAGGTGGGTTTACTGGATTACGGGGATAGGGTTGGAGAATGGGCCTGGGTACGGTGCTCTTTCCAAGGATCAGTGCAGACCCGATGGGCCGAATGGCCTCCTTCTGCACTGTAGGGATTCTATGATTCTATGAAATGGGTAGGGTGTGTGGGGGTTCCCTGGGTCCTATTGGCAATCAATACCAGTAAAACAGACTACCTGATCTGCAGGCTATGCCACCTGAAGAAGGAGCCGTGCTCCGAAAGCTCGTGTTTGAAACAAACCTGTTGGACTTTAACCTGGTGTTGTAAGACTTCTTACTGTGCAGGCTATGATCTGCATTTGAGAACAGGGGCAAAATTCTCCCATCGGGAGACTAAGTCCCAACGCCGAAGTGAAAACCGAAGTGTTTCACTCCGACATCGGAGGTCGCTCCTCGCCCCATGTTCTCTCACCCCCGGGGGGCTAGGAGCGGCGCCGCGTCATTTAATAGGCCAGACTCCTTTTGAGTCCCCCAGCAGTGCTGGATCTCCCCTCCCCCCCCCCCCCCCCCCCACAGGCCGCCCATCCCCCAGCGGTGCTGGATCCCCCCTCCCCCGCCTCCCCCACAGCCCCCCCCCTCCCAGCGATCCCGCGCTGTTCCCGCCGGCAGCGACCAGGTGTGGACGGCGCCAGCGGGAACCTGTCGTGTTGGGCAGGCCGCTCAGCCCATCCGGGCCAGAGAATCGCCGCTCGCCCATTACAAACGGCGAGCGGCGATTCTCCCAGTGGCCAGCCGTGAATCTCGCCGCGCCGGTTTGGTGGGGGTGGGAGAATCGCGTGCGGGTGCCGGGGCGGCGGGGCAGGACTCGCGCGGCGCACCGGCGATTCTCCCACCTGACGTGGGGGGTGGGGCGGGGGGGGGGGGGGGGGGGGGGGAGGATTCCGCCCCAGGATTATCACCCTCTAGGTTGCTGCTGGAAGAGCAGGTAAAAACAACAAACAATGTACATTGAAATAACGGCAGATCCTTTGGAGATGTGCTGACTGTCGAATTGGATATCAGCACCAGACACCATGAGCAATCATTATCCCCACCATCACAGTGTGAATTGGAAGTATCTGCATAAGAGCATTGTAGAACAGTCTGACACAGTTTCTGTCTCTTTCTGCAGTTATACAATCATTCTGACACCTTGCTGTTACTCTAGTAATCAAACACCTACAAACTTGTCAACATGTCTCCCGCTGGCTGTTTGGGAGAACAGTGAATGGTTTGTTCACAAGTTTTGCGTGCTTATTTTTCAGAGTTTATCCGGCCCTTGTGCCTCCCAGCCAGGAAGCAACAGTTCTTACCGGGAAGTATGTGCTACATTGCCGGTTGGGGTGCAGTGGCTCAAAATGGTAAGCTGGGCAGGACGTTATAACAGCATGGAGGAGAGTGGGTGTCTGAGAGGCTTACCCGCGAGGGATACTAATTTCTCGTTTAGTGTTTGCAATTCGCCAGAATTGCGCTGGTGTTTCCAGGAATGAAGTGGCATGGGGAGTGGAGGGCAGGCACAGGCAGCATGTGATCATACCTCCAAGAAACCTCCAACCAAAGATGGCAAATCTTGCTCTGATTAGACATAGAACATAGAACAGTACAGCACAGAACAGGCCCTTCGGCCCTCGATGTTGTGCCGAGCAATGATCACCCTACTCAAACCCACGTATCCACCCTATACCTGTAACCCAACAACCCCCCCCTTAACCTTACTTTTTAGGACACTACGGGCAATTTAGCATGGCCAATCCACCTAACCCGCACATCTTTGGACTGTGGGAGGAAACCGGAGCACCCGGAGGAAACATGTCACTGGAGATTTTCTCAAATGGCCTCCCAACCCCAGCCACTCCGCCTAGTCAAACGGCCTTCCCCCTCCCTTCCTCACCTCACCCATCTACAAAAACCTTTAATACTAATAAATAAAAATTCAAAGAAAATGAGAAAACTACACACTTGCACATTATCTTTTTGCGCCTGGATTTGCTGGCAACAGTACTCAGGGGGTGGACCTTCAATTCCTGTAGTTTTCAGGACATTCCTGGAAGATTAGCCAGTCGGTTCCTGCCTCCTTACCTCTGTAATCTTCTCCAACCCCATAACCCTTTCAGATCCCTGCGCTCATCTAATTCCGGCCTCATCAGCATCCCTGTTTTAAATTGATCGGCCATTGGTGGTTGTGAGCTCTCTCCCTACACCTCTCCACCTCCCTATTTTACTGTCCCCCTTTAAGATGCTCCTCAAAATCTGCCTCTTTGATCAAAATTCAGCCATTTGCCCCAATCTCTCCTTCCGTGGCTACTTGTCAGATTTTGTCGTGAAGCGCCTTGGGGTGGTTTATTATATTACTGTTGCTACGCACATACAAGTCGTTGTTGTGGTGATATGCCTGTGAATAATATTGTACATACTCAGCAACGCGACCTCCAACCAGCAGGTGGCATCAGACATCAGTCATGTGACACCTGGCTATCGGAAGTAGGTTGTTAGGCGTACGCCAGGACAGACGCACATAAGGGTAGTGCCAGGAGAGTCCATGCAACTCAATCCGTAACTTAGTCTGTATGGCATTGATGTACCATCAATGACCACGAGACAAAATGGCGAAACTATTGAGGCTTTATTGTTCTGGATGTTAAGCCTCCTGCAGCTGGAACCAGAATGGAAGCAGCACAGGAGAGCGTACACTTTTATACAGCGCCTGCTGGGAGGAGGCAGAAGGCTGGGATTTACTGTGTTACCTGTAGTACAGAGGCATTGCCGTAATACACGTAGTGTGTTACCAGTGGTGTTTACCACAGGCATTCTGATTGTTGCCTTACTACATGTACATCAATAAAACATCATTCTAGTTAAGTCACCAGCAGTTCTGTATGAATCATTGCAAAGGTCACAGAACGTAACAGTTGCCATTTCTCACTTTCAGCCCAACATCTCCAGTAACTCACCCAAAATATCTCTCTGAATATGTGAACCTGGTCAGGGGGTTTCTGAAAACTATTTGGAAATAAAATCTGGACCAGATTCTGTCTTCCAATTATATGTATCCTGAACCATTACTGGATAATGATCAAGAGCATTAACCCATAGAATCATAAAGGTCCACTGGGCAGAAAAGGCTCTTCAGCCAACCGTGTCTGGGCCGGTCAAAGACAACCACCTAACTTTTCTAATCCCATTTTCCAGCACATGGCCCATAGTCTTGTCTGCCTTGGCATGGCAAATGCACATCTGAATACTCCTTAAATGGTATGAGGGTCTCTGCCTCCACCATCCTTCAGCTAGAAAATTAGAAAATGTTTCCTTGTACAAAAGTAGAATATGGAATTTACAAAGCATTGTTGGGGTCCAGTCCACAACACTCTTTTAAAGTAAACGATAGTTGTCTCAAATAGAGCATCATTAGGGATCAGTAGGGAGTGCACAGGGGAGCAGAATTAGGCTAGATGGACCATATGGAGGAACACAGTTGCTGAGCTGCAGGGCCTGTTCTGTGTTCTCATGATAAATCAAGAGACTGCTTTCCCTCTCCATCTTTTGTATTTGATCGACCTTTCACCTTCATCACCCAGGGCCACCAGCGAGTGTCCTGCAGGAGGCGGAGATCCCTCTTGTGTCCAATCAAAAGTGTCAGAAGCAGTTGCCACAGTATAACATTACAAAAAACATGATGTGCGCTGGTTACGAAGAAGGAGGTGTGGACACGTGCCAGGTAAACCCCTTTGCGCTCTGAATTATCAGGTGTGACAATAAGCAGTTCAGTTGAGCGTGTCCTCAGCATATTTCTGTCGTCGTGTTGGTCTGTTTAGATATCGGGTTTTCAACCAAATGAAGCCCGGTTCAAACGTGCTCAAATGCAAAACAGTTTCTTCACCTGCAGCCTCCTGGAAATTAAATCCTCCTTTACAAATTCCTCAATGTCGAACCGAACCCTACGTCCGCTACCCTCTCCAACCTAATATAGCACCTCTCATTTTCTAATCAGCCCGCAGCAATGCTGTTTCAAAGTCAGAAGGTCAATGACGTCAACACATAATCTGGACTGGGACAACTGTGCAGCCAGGGAGTGTGACGCTGTCTGAGATCTGAGCCCATGAATAAGCTGTCAAAATGTGGGCTATCTCCTGTCCTTCAGGTGGACATGGAAGATTTCCTCTGGATAATCGAAGAGCAGGAAGCTCTCTCGATATTCAGTCCAACATCCCTCCTTCTACCAAAACACCACCAGAAGCAGGTTGACCATTTCTGTTCTTGCTGTTTGCAAAATGGTTGTAAGTTTACTGACATACATTAGCTGGTCATTTCAAAACAAATTCGTTGGGCTGGAATGTTCACGCCCGACAAGGCTGGAAGGATAAATCCTGCCATCATGCGGGGAGCACTTCAGAACCAGACTGAGGTATGGCAAGCCAATACATAAATGTAACTTTCAAAATTTCTGTCGTTTGTATGTAGGGAGATTCTGGAGGTCCTCTCATGTGTAAACAAGGCAATGAGTGGTTTCTGGCTGGTGTGACCTCATTCGGACGTGGCTGCGGGCTGCCTCACAGTGCGGGGGCTTACGCACGTGTTACGGAATTTGTGGATTGGATACAAGAGATTCTTCTTTACGGCACCCAGTGAACGTAGTGGCCGGGTTCGGTTGACCTTAACACCAAAGAGTTCAGCTTTACAGGTGCACCATAGAAAGCATCCTATCAGGCTGCACCACAGCCTGGCATGGGAACTGCTCGGCCCAAGACCGCAAGAAACTTCAGAGAGTCGTGAACACAGCCCAGTCCATCACACAAACCCGCTTCCTATCCATTGACTCTGTCCACACCTCCCGCTGCTTTGGGAAAGCGGGCAGCATAATCAAAGACCTCTCCCACCCGGCCTACTCGCTCTTCCAACTTCTCCCGTACCAGCCCCCCCGAACAGATGCCAGAATGTGGCGACTAGGGGCTTTTCACAGTAACTTCATTTGAAGCCTACTTGTGACAATAAGTGACTTTCATTTCATTTCCCAAAAGTCTGAGAACACACAGGAACAGATTCTACCCCGCTGTTACCAGACTCCTGAATGACCCTCTTATGGACTGATCTATTACTACACTCCTGTATGATTCACCCGATGCCGGTGTCTAGGTATTTACATTGTGTACCTTGTTTTGCCCTATTATGTATTTTCTTTTCTTTTCATGAACTAAATGATCTGTTTGAGCTGCACACAGTTAAATAATTTTCACTGTACCTCGGTACACGTGACAATAAACATATCCATCCATCCATCCATGTCGTCACATAAAATTCCCCTGTGTGCTATGTTTCTGAAGTTTGTTTCCTCTGAGTTAAAATTGTCCACAAGTAACATACACACCACACAAATGACAGAGAATGACCATCTCCAACAAGAGAGAATCTAACCAACTCCCCTTGACGTTCAAGGCATTACCATTACTGAATTCCCCACAATCAAAGTCCTGGTGGTTACCATTGACCAGAATATAAACTGGACATGCTACATAAATACTGTGGTTACATGTTCAGTCAGAGACTGGAAATTCTGCGTAGATTAACCCACCTGTTGACTCCCCAAAGCATGTTCACCATCTACAAGGTACCAAATCAGGGGTGTGATAGAATGCTGAGTGCAACTCACACAGCACATGAGAAGCTCAATGCCATTCAGGACAAAAGCAACACACTTGATTTTCATCCAATTAACCATCTTAATCATTCATTCCTTCCACCACCTGTGCACAGTGCCAGCCGTGTGTCATCTGCAAGAGACACTGCAGCAACTCACCAAGGCTTCTTTGATGGCACGTCCCAAATCCACGACCTCTACTACCTTAAAAGACAGGGCAGCAGATACCTGGGAACACCATCCCTGGCAATTGCACATTGCACATGCAGATAGTGACCTCAGGTCTCTGGCTGATATCACTAAAGGACACTATCTAGATGAACAAGGATAGGTGATCAAGGGTTGAACCTTGTAAGATTCCAGAGGTAACAGTGTGAGGACGGGACAAGAAGTAGCACTGTGTCGCAATGGTTAGCACTGTTATCTCACAGCGTCAGAGACCCAAGTTCAGTTGTGGCCTTGGGCGACTGTGTGGGGTTTGCACGTTCTCCCCGTGACTGCGCGGGGTTTCTTTGGTTTCCTCCCAAAGTCCAAAGAGGTGCAGATGAGGTGGACTGACCATGATCACTGCGTGGGGTTAAGAGGAGGGTGCGGGTAAGTGGGCGTAGGTAGGGTGCTCTTCCGATGGGTCTGTGCAGGCCCAATGGGCTGAATGGTCCCATTCTGCACTATAGGGATCCATGGGCGCGATTCTCCGCACTCACGCCGGTTCGGAGAATAGCGGGCCGCATAAATTTTCACGGCGACACTGGTCCGACGCTCTCCCGCTATTCTCCGAACCCCGCACAAACTACACGTCGGCATTCCCGGCAAAGGCCTCGAATGCGCCCCCGACACGACCAAAATCGCTACTTATTGCCCCCCGCTATTCTCTGGCCCGGATGGGCCGAAGTCTCGACGTCATCACGCCATGTTTTCATGCCGGCCAACACACCTGCTTTTCAAGTTCGTCAACCAGTCGGCCTGGCTGACGAGAGCTTCGAGTAGGTGAGCGCACCGCTCAGCGCACTGCTGGAGTCTGGCCACAACGGGGAAGGCATCCCCGAGAACGGGGGGGGGGGGGGGGGGGGGGGTCCAGAGCGGGGGGGAGTGGGGGAGACTGAGGGGGGGAGTGGGGGAGATGGAGGGGGGAGTGGGGGAGACTGAGGGGGGAGTGGGGGAGACTGAGGGGGGGAGTGGGGAAGACTGAGGGGGGAGTGGGGGAGACTGAGGGGGGAGTGGGGGAGACTGAGGGGGGAGTGGGGGACATGGAGGGGGGGGTGGGGGAGACTGAGGGGGGAGTGGGGGAGACTGAGGGGGGAGTGGAGGAGACTGAGGGGGGAATGGGGGAGACGGGGGGGGGAGATGGGGGGGCAGTGGGAGTGGGGGGAGGGGGGTTAGGTAGAGAATGAGCGAGTGACCCGTCCAACCCCGTTACAAAATGTCTGCCACCATGCCATGGCGAGCCGGTCACGAGGACACGGCCGCTGGTTCCCCTGTGGCTTACGGCCACAGGCCACTGACGCACCGGTGAGGAGGACGTAGTTAACTGCCCGTTGGATGCAGAAAGGGACCAGGGGTTAGGCTGCCCGCGTGTCAGCAGCGCGACCAGGCCACCGGGACACACAGGTATCCCGTGGCAGGCGGCTGCCGAAGTGTAGACTAACCTCCGTCTAACATGTCCGTCTAACATGTCCCGTTTCTCTGCCCCCCTCCACCCTTCTGTAGGTTAGCACAATGTCTGTGAACAGAACGGCTATGTTCTGCGCAGTGGTTGGGGCCGCTGCACTGCATTTGGAGATGCAGCAGCATCCACACCCACAACCCGCAGTGGATGCAGGGCCAGCTGCAGCAGCAGAGGGAAGGGCCGAGGAGTTGCCAGTCGTCGAGCAGCATGGGGGGGAGGAGGAGGAGGGAGAGGAGGAGAGAATGAGGGTGCAGCCACGGCGCCAGAGGCGACGACCAAGGCCGAGGGTGTACCGTGCCCGGATCTCTTTCCTAACAATGACGGACATCACCTGCAGGAGGAGACTCCGGCTGAGTAGGCGGACGGTGATACATATCTGTCACCTCGTGGCGCACCTCGCCCCACGTGGAACGGGGGGAGGACACGCCATCCCGGTTGCCATCAAGGTGACGGTCGCTCTTAACTTCTATGCGACCGGCTCCTTCCACTCTCCGAGCGGGGACCTCTCCGCGATCTCCCAGTCATCGGTGCACAGGTGTATCCGGGATGTGACCGACGCCCTCTATGCCATCGCCGATCGCTACATCACCTTTCCCGAGGACCGAGCAACTCAAGACTCACAAGCTCGTGGATTTGCCAGAGTGGCCGGGATACCGATGGTGCAGGGGGCAATCGATTGTGTTCACGTCCCCATGCGCCCGCCTGCAGGGGACAGGGAGGTGTTCACAAACAGGAGGGGGACATACTCCATGAATATCCAGTTGGTATGCGACCCCCACATGAGGATCATGAACATCTGTGCAAGGTTCCCAGGGAGTGTGCATGACGTCCCCCCCGGCTGATGGGCTGGTTGCTAGGCGACAGGGGTTATCCGCTGAGGTTTTGGCTGATGACGCCTATACGGAGGCCTCAGACCAATGCGGAAACCCGATACAACGAGGCCCATGCAGCAACCAGGGGTGTGGTGGAGCACTGCCTTGGCCTCCTGAAGATGAGATTCAGGTGCCTGGACCGCTCCGGAGGGGCCCTGCAGTACCAACCCAACAGGGTCGCTCGCATTGTTGTGGTCTGCTGTGCGCTGCACAACATCGCGATGCAGACGGGAGATGACCTGCTGCAGGAGGCGGAGGGAGAAGCAAGTGGCAGTGGTGCCAGCACAGAGGAGGAGGAGGAGGAGGAGGAGGAGAGGGAGGAGGAGGAGGAAAGGGAGGAGGAGGAGGATGAGGCTGGCGGAGTGGCGGGCGCAGCACGCAGACACGACCCAGGTGCTGGTGATGTCCAGGAGGCGGCACGAGGGACCCGGCGAGGACGGCGTGCACGCAATGCCTTGGTGGCAGCACGGTTCACGCGTCGTATGCGACGTCCCCGCTGAGCACCAAACCACCACCTGCATCGCTAGTCGTGCAGAGGGTCAACACACAACTGCCACCACCACAGCCCCCCCCCCCTCTCAGTGTACACTGCTCCACTTCGACATCACGCTTATCACTGGGTCCAGACGGTATGGCACAACATTAGTGGCTGTGTCAGCGGGTGTGATCAGTGCCATGTGGAATGATGACAGCCCGCTCTGCGAAGAGCTGTGAGCTCAGAATCGTTAGAGAGAGTCTGACCCATGGCAATAGCTGAACCATCCACCTTGGTGGCCGCTGAGATCGTCACGGACAATCCATCACGTGCCCGCGTGGGCTAGCTGTGGGAGGGGGTGGGGGGGAAGGGACTGCACACCCGGCACCGAAGTTTTATCGCTCGTCAACCCCACCGACACTCGGTCACCATCACGATTCCTGTGCCTGTGGAACAATCACACGGTATTACAAGTAAGGTGGAACAGTGTGTTTAATGTGAACAAACATTTACAGGTGCCCTAGCACCTACAACTAAACTGTGCCCTTCACCCGTGCCAACTTACACAGTGTCTCTCTTTGTTGCCTTACGGGCCCTACCACTACGTCTAAGTGATTCCCCAGATGATACAGCAGGAGTGGAGGAGGACTGCTGCGAATCGCCCCCTTCGACTCGTTTCTCCTTCGGCAAGCGTTTCCTGGGGTGACCCGGCCTTGATGGGCCAGGCTGCTCTGCGGGCGTCTCGGGTGACATTGTGCCACCCTGCTCTGCCTGCTGCCCACCCGATGCACCAGGGATGGGACGGGGGGAGGCCGAGAATTCCGGGATGTCCCGTGATGGACTTAATGGGACAGGCCCCGAAACCTCCTCCTCCCTCGGGGAGCCCGGTGGCCCCCGGGCTTCACTTTGGGACAGAGGTGCGAGCGGGGAGGTGCCCCGTCGCGCCACCGACACCTGGCGCTGCCAATCCTGAAGGCCTGCAACGGTATCCACCAGGATCCGAAGGTTTGCAGAGACGGAATCCAGGGAGTTACACATTCCCGCCAGGGACTGTGCGATCTCAACCTGTGAGTGCACGACACCATCCAGCACGTGTCAGGCGGTTGATGCTCTCCGCGACTGACTGCTGGGACTGTGCCATGGCGTGCTGCGACTGGGCAATGACCTGGTGAGACTGGGTCAAGGCCTGCAGAGCGCCGGCAATGTCGTGTTGGCTCTGGCGCATTACTGCCTGTGAGAGGGCAACCCTGTCCAGGGCCGAGGATGACGCGTGCACATTAACCCCAACGCCTTGCATAACCTGACCCATTGCCTCCACCGCGGATGCCACCCGTGCGGTGTCGGCCTGGGTTGCTGCCATGAGCGGCACCACTCCCTGCTCGTGGACGCGGTTCGACTCCTCTAACAGCGTCTGCAGAGTCTGGAAGACAGCCCTCATCCCGTCATTGTGTCCCTGGGTTTCTTGATGCATCGGCTGTGCGGGTGGGTTGAGAAAGTCCAGGAACTCGGAAAACGTCTGGGAGCCAGCTGCATGCTGGGCCTGGCCTGCCCTCCGCCAGTCCGGGCCCTCGGCTGCTCCGACCTCCACCTGCTGTACCTGCTCAGCTGTGATGTGCGACCCAGACTGTGACCCAGGAGCCTCATCACTAAATAGCCCAACCGGGGTGAGTGTCTCTGGGATGGTGGATGGTGTGGGAGATAGCTGTGCCGCAAGCTCGAGGTCATCTTGTGTTGACGCCTCCTCTATGTCATCGGCCCGCTGAGAGGCCGCAGGGCGTTCGCGGGCCATTTCTCTCTCTTGCTGTGTCGCCGCCCTCTGGGCATCCTGCTCCACAGATTCGGTTAGGGAGGATGGGACTCCCCACTGATCGGGCACCCTCTGTCGTGCGGCCCCGGGTGAGGTGGGGGCAGATGCCTGTGTCCGCCTGGAGGCAGACAGCCCTGGTCGTTCGGCATCACGTCCTAGGGAAGAGAATGTAACGGGTTATTTAGATTCGCTCGGCCGGGCGCTGGACGGTCCCAGTGGGCAGGGTGTGAAGGGACAGAGGATGGGGGAGGTGTCCCAGTGGGCAGGGTGTGTGAAGGGACAGAGGATGGGGGAGGTGTCCAAGTGGGCAGAGTGTGTGAAGGGACAGAGGATGGGGGAGGTGTCCAAGTGGGCAGGGTGTGTGAAGGGACAGAGGATGGGGGAGGTGTCCCAGTGGGCAGGGTGTGTGAAGGGACAGAGGATGGGGGAGGTGTCCCAGTGGGCAGAGTGTGTGAAGGGACAGAGGATGGGGGAGTTGTCCAAGTGGGCAGGGTGTGCGAAGGGACAGAGGATGGGGGAGGGGGGCTGTTTGTCATGCAGGGTTGTCTCACTTGTTGCAGCTCCGCCAACCTCGCATTGCGCGATCTCCCGAGTAGCAGATCCCCCAACAAGGTCCAGGGCCCTCTGCTCAAACGTGGTGAGGGGCCGCAGGATGGGCGAACCTCCTCCTGTCTTGTTCCGTTCACGGTGGTTGTGAGCGGTCTTGTCCTGTTGGGGGAGGGTGCATAGGTAGATCATTAGAATACGGTAGGTATCAGCAGTCCGTTCAGATACTGGCACAGTTTGGGGGTCAAGTTGTAATAAGACCATTGCATCTCTCCACGGGGGCCAGAGCGCTGGGTCTGTGACAACTTTGTGAACCACCCTCAACTCACTCTGCCCCACTCCCCCTCCACCCCCCGTGCCGGGGGGGGGGGGGGGGGGCGGTGGGTGATGAAGTAAAGGGGGGAGGGATGGTTGTGACCCGGGGTCACCCTCTTGGCACTTACCCTGGCAGCCCTGGTGAGGTCGTGCACCTTCTTCCGACATTGGTCTGCAGAGCGAGGGGTCTGCCCCACAGCACTGACGGCAGCAACCACCTCATGCCAGGCCTGGCGCACCGCGCTGGCAGGGTGGTGATGCCCTCTACGCGGGCAGATGATCCCCCTCCTCTGCTCGATTGATTCGAGCAGCGTCTCCACATCAGCCTCCACGAATCGCGGGGCTGCTCTCCTGAGCTCCGACATCCTGGCCTAGTTTCTGTGCTCGCCTGCGCCTTTTTACGGCGTCGGGCGGCGTCACGTGGGCGTGTTCGTAGCGTCGCCGCGTTCCGGCGTCATTGCACACATGATTGACGCGGCCCCGTTCCTAGCCCATTTCCCGGACGTGAATACCTCGGGAAATGGGCCGTGTCGGGCCGTCGCAAAAGTCGGCCGTTTTCACGGCCAACTTCGCGATTTTCCGCGGGTGCGGAGAATCGCGCCCCATATATTCTAAGAAGCCATTGCCAGAGATGAGCTGGCTATGATCAAAGGAAGATTGCGACCAAGCAAGGCTATGTTTGAGGTGGATAGTGAAATAGAGTGTGGAAGAGGTCATGGCATGAGAACAGTAGGGACAGGGACATCTCGAATGAACTGTGTAGATCATTCCGTTTGTAACATATCCATGAAGCAGCAATTTGCATGAACACAATTCATTAATGCCATTCATTATAAAATTCAATAATTTAATAACAATGAACTTCAGTATAGTTTCCATTAAACAGATCTTTATAATCAACACCGACGGGTTTGATTTCCACTGGTAATTAATTGGTTCAGCAAACTTATGTAAAATCCCTGCCTTTTTTTTCATTCATTCACTGGGATGTGAGTGTCACGAGCTTGGCCAATATTTATTGCCCATCCCTAATTGTCCTTGGCAAGGTGAGGTGGACCATCTTCCTGAACTACTGCAATCTATTTGGTGTAGGTACACCCACAGTGCTGCTAGGGAAAGAGTTGCATTTGATCCAATGGCAATGATAGCGTTCAAGCTCAGGATGGTGTGTGGCTTCCTGGGGAACATGCAGGAGATGGTATTCCATGCATCTGCTGCTATTGTCGTTCTGGTTGGCAGATGCTATCGAAGGAGCCTTGGTTAGTTGCTGCAGTACATCTTGCAGATGGTGCACACTGCTGCTACAGTGCATTGGTGATGGAGGGAGTGAATCTTTAAGGTGGTGGATGAGGTACCAATCAAGCAGGCCTCTTTGTCTTGAATGGTGTTGAACATTTCGAGTGTTGTTGGAGCTGCACTCATCCAGGCAAGTGAGGAGTATTCCACCACACTCCTGACTTGTGCCTTGTAGATGGTGGGCAGGCTTTGGGGAGTTCGGAGATGAGTTACTCTACACAGGATTTTCAGCCTCTGATCTGTTAAATAGCCACAGAATTTATATGGCTAGTCCAATTCAGTATCTGATCAATGGCAACCCCCAAGATATTGATAGGTAGGGATTCAATGGCTCTCTGTAACTTTTTGAAGTTGTGCAATTACCCCCCTCTAAAATATGTATTTCTTTGACTCTGGACTATTCTGCATTCATCAGGGGCAGCACGGTAGCACAGTGGTTAGCACTGTTGCTTCACAGCGCCGGGTCCTGGGTTCGATTCCTCCTTGGGTCACTGTTTGTGGGGAGTCTGCACGTTCTCCCCGTGCCTGCGTGGGTTTCCTCCGGGTGCTCCGGTTTCCTCCCACAAGTCCCGAAAGACGTGCTGTCAGGTGAATTGGACACACTGAATTCTCCCTCTGTGTACCCGAACAGGCGCTGGAGTGTGGTATTTTGACAGTAACTTCAATGCGGTTAATATAAGCCTACTTCTGACAGTAATGAAGATTTTAAAAAAAAATCTCTTCCTTGATCCCACAATTGGCAGTCGTGTCTCAAACCACTTCAGCCCATGTTCCGACTTTAAACCTGCCCATCACCATGCTCCTGAAAATAACAACGTATTTCATCAAGCCTTTGTGAACACTTTTCCTTTGAATCGGTGTCCATTTATTTTTAAACCTCCATGAAACACTTAGGATAATTTGTTTGCATTAAAAGCACTGTATTTAACTGTAAGTTGTTGCGATTCTAACTTGCACACGTTAATGCGATACAATCGTAGGCTCCTGAACTTAGGAACAGTCAAATGAACCAGCAGCTCTCCTCGCACTCAGCAGTAGAAGTTTCATTCTAACACACTTAAGTTCACCAGGAACGGGTCATTGTTGCTGGGTGGCCTTGTTCAGCATTAGTCGGTTGGCTTTTGACACTTTTTCCAATGGGGGTGAGTTCACTCCCATAAAATTCAGGTGGGGAGCAATGATTCTGATACTACTAATGATTACAGAATCCCTGGATTGGGAGGGATGAGTGGTGGCGAGCAATCAGCTTGGCGCCTTGCTCCAGGTTGACCGAAACCAAGGCCTACTAATTCCCACACTGACCTCCATTCTGGGGTTTAACCAACTAAAACACGCACAGCTTACTAGATTGAAGCACTGCGCAAATTGTTAATGCTTCTTCAATCAACAATAACAATGACAATCTGAACTTGACAGTCAGCCCTATAAGGAGATATCGAGGAGAACCAGAGATAGGTTTAAAAGAACATCTTAAATAAGGAGCCTAGTTTATGAAGGGAATTCCAGATCTTATGAACAAACAAAATAGAAGCAGAAGTAGCCATTCGGCCCCTCAAGCCTGCTCCGCCATTCAATAGGATTATGTCTGATCTGTTCCAAAGTTGCGTGATCCTATGTGAGAAAGAAAATCTCCTCACCTATGTCCTAAAACAGACACCTACAATTTTAAAACATTACCCCCTAGTGCTGGACTCAGCCACAAGAAGAAACAACCTTTCATACCCAGGTTGTCGAGAACATTCAGGATCTTATATAATTCAATTGAGTCACCCCTCACTCTTCTAAACTCCCGTGGAAATAAGCCCAATCTGTCCATCAATTTACTGATGACACCACTGTCGTGGGTCGGATTTCAAACAATGACGAGACAGAGTACAGGAATGAGATAGAGAACCTGGTGAACTGGTGCAACGACAATAATCTCTCCCTCAATGTCAACAAAACGAAGGAGATTGTCATCAACTTCAGGAAGCGTAGTGGAGAACATGCCCCTGTCTACATCAATGGGAACGAAGTAGAAAGGGTCAAGAACTTCAAGTTTTTAAGTGTCCAGGTCACCAACAGCCTGCCTTGATCTCCCCATGCCGACACTATAGTTAGGAAAGCCCACCAACGACTATACTTTCTCAGAAGACTACGGAAATTTGGCATGTCACCTAAGATTTTCACCAACTTCTACAGATGCACCATAGAAAGCATTCTTTCTGGTTGTATCACAGCTTGGTATGGACCCGGCTCTGCCCAAGACCGTAGGAAACTACAGAAGGTCGTGAATGCAGCCCAATCCATCACGCAAACCAGCCTCCCATCCATTGACTCTATCTATAATTCCCGCTGCCTCAGAAAGGCAGCCAGCATAATTAAGGACCCCACGCACCTCGGACATACTCTCTTCCACCTTCTTCCGTCAGGAAAAAGATACCAAAGTTTGAGGTCACGTACCAACTAACTCAAGAACAGCTTCTTTCCTCCTGCCATCAGACTTTTGAATGGACTTACCTCGTATTAAGTTGATCTTTTCTCAACACCTATAACTGTGACATTATATGCCCCCTGCAACCAGAAGCTGTAACTGTGACATTATATTCTGCAGTCTCTCCTTCCTTCCCTATGTACGGTATGCATTGTTTGTACAGCATGCAAGAAACAATACTTTTCACTGTATACTAATAATTGTGCTGGTTTAGCTCACTAAGCTAAATCGCTGGCTTTGAAAGCAGACCAAGCAGGCCAGCAGCACGGTTCGATTCCCGTACCAGCCTCCCCGAACAGGCGCCGGAATGTGGCGACTAGGGGCTTTTCACAGTAACTTCATTGAAGCCTACTCGTGACAATAAGCAATTTTATTTTTATTTATTTGTGACAATAATAAATCAAATCAAATCAAATCAAAACTGCAACCTTTACTCATAAGAAAACCCCCTCATTCCAGGTATCAACCCGGTAAACCTCGCTGAGCTGCCTCCAATATATTTCTATCCTTCCTTAAATAAGGAGACCAGAGCTGCACACAGTACTCGAGATGTGGTCTCACCAATGCCCTCTGTAAATGAAACATAACATCCTTTTTGCACTACAACACCTGGGTCTCTCTGCACCTCGGAATTCTTCAGTCTTTCTCCTTTTAAGTAATTCTCTGCTTTTTTGTTCCTCCAGCCAAAGTGAGCAACTTCCCACTTTTCCCTCCATCTTCAAGATTATTACCCACTCACTCAACCTATCTATATCCATCTGCAACCTCCTTATGCAGCCTTCACAACATTCATTCCTGCCTATCTCAATGTCATCTGCAAATTTAGCTACTACGCCTTTGCTCCGCTCATCTAAGTCATTGCTATGAATCGTAAAAGGTTGAGCCCCAGCTTGGACTCCTGCGGGACTCCACATCCTGCAAATCAGAAAAAGGACCCATTTTTCAAACTCTCTATTTCCTGTGTGCCAGCCAATCTTCTATATAAGCTAAAACGTTACCTCCTACACCTTGAGCTTTAAATTTCCACAATAAAATTTGATTTGACACCTTACCAAATACTTCCTGGAAATCTGAATACAGTACATTTACAGGCTCCCCTTTATCAACAGCACATGTAACTCCAAAAAAGGACTCTGATAAATTGATTAAATATGATTTCCCTTTCACAAAACCATGCTGACTGTTCCTGATTACCGTGAGTTTTTCTAAGTTCCCAGCTATAACCTCTTTAATGATCAATTAGAGAACCGTTCCCATAATAGACATCCAGTTAACTGGCCTATAGTTTCCTGCTTTCTGCCTCCCTCCCTTCTTGATGGAACCTTTCCAGAATCTAATGAATTTTGGAAGATTAACACCAATGCACCTACTAACTAAACTCTTTTAAGACCCTAGGATGTAGTCCATTAGGATCTCCACAGTTTATTCAGTAAGACTTCCCTCGTGATTGTAATTTCACCAATGTTCTCTGTCCCTTCTATCTCCAGGTTTCCAGCTCTGAGTGTGCTTTGTATCTTCTATCGTGATGACAGAAGCAACATATTTGTTCATCCACCATTTCCTTATTATCAAGTATTAACTCCGCACTGTCATTCTTTTGAGGACCAATACTCATTTCACTTGCACTTTCCTTTTTTTAAATGCTTGTAGAACTTTTACCATCTGCTTGGGACCATGGCAGTTGAAGACACGGCCACCAATGGAGGAGCAAAACAATCAGCGATGTGCTCGAGCCCGTAACTGGAGAAGCACAGAGACCTTTGGGGGGGGGGGGGGGGGTAGCAGAGATGGATGAGGTTACAGTGATAGGCAGGGCAAGGCCACAGATGGATTTGAAAACAAGAATGAGACTTTTTACATTACCTTTACTGACTGGGAGCTGATGTGGATCAGCTAGCACATGGATGTTGGGTGATGGAGATCTGATCTGATTTAGGACATAAGCAAAAGCTTTGGACAAGTTCAAGGAGGGTACAAGGTGAGAAGCTGAGAAATAATTAAGTTTGGAGGCAACAAAGACGCTGTGGATGAGGATTTCAGCAACAGAGGAGCTAATGTGGGGCAGACACAGTGATGTTACAAAGATGGAATTAGGGCAGCCCTTTCATTCAGGATGTTGTCTTGTGGTTACCGGCAGCTGAGGAGAAATAATTCTCTGGGCTGGTGAGCGACCAGTCAATCCTCCAGATCCCACTAATTAACCAGCCTGGCTAATTGATCGCGACATTGGTGCCAATGAATGCAGCAGACCTGTCTGTGCCTGCTATTGGATTTTGCTGAGTGATTTGTAGAAACTTGACATGGTTACAATCTACTCCAGCCAACCTAAACTCCAGATGGAGCCAGCCAGTCCATTGTCCAAACTCCAAACTGACCCTGCTCACCTCCCTCCCCGCACAGAATGAAAACCGCAAACAGTTCATTTAATCACACAATCCATTTTAATTAAAAACATTTCACCTTCCCCTTCACCCCACACCCTCCCCCCACGCCCCCCCCCCCCCCCCCCCCCCCCCAGCCCCTCTCAAGCACAAAGAAAACAAATTTTAACAAACAAGAAGCAATAAACATGCCAAGAACTGAAATACTCATCCTGGACAATTTGAAGGGAAGAAAATGTGGACCGGGTTCTGTCTTATCTTAATTTGCTTAATTTGTAGAGAAGGAGAATTGGGCTTTATCTTTCCACATTTTGTTCGTCATGGTTATCGCATGTGTCCAGGGTCATTGGCCATGGCCTCTTCACCAGAAGCTTTATGTTGAAGTGATGATAATTCTTCACTGCTTTAAAGCCATTCACTGCTGCTACTCTAGAACTTGATTTCTGTCCCATCTTATCCCATCCCACCCGCCCAAAAAGTTTTCAAACCCCTCAGCAGTCCATTCTCTGCCATACCATTCAGCCTCAAACTTAGGCCTGACTCTTGTTTTATTCCACCTCTGGTAATTTGTCCAAAAGCTGCGTACTAACAGCTCTCATTGGCCCCCATTGTCACTCCCCACGGTGACCACATCTCCTCCATCTTTTTCTCAAGTCCATCCTCAGCACAGCGACGAAAAGAAAAAAAAAAACGACACGAGGAAGGGGGATTTGTTTTGTTTTCCCGTTTCTTTCGATGGGCTGGTTGAATGTTTCTTGCTCATTTTCTCAAACCTGTCTTGCCATCACACGCATTCTCTCAGAGGTCAGTAGTCAGCTTGTCGGATGGTGGGGAATTAGGTGTGTGTTGCTAAGGTCGCTGCTCGCCACTTTCCCTCAGGTTAAGTCTGGCCTGCGGGTCGCTAAACGTTAGCCAGGTTCTCCTTCTTTGGATTCGGGGATATCCAGAGAGTTGATTCGTTTGGGCTGCTCTTCGACCGGACTTTGCTGGGAGCAATAAAGGAAAACAAAGCATTCGCGATAAGGCAACCTTACAGTTAGCATGTCTATTTTCTGCAGTGCAATCTAATAATGAACAAGAAGCTAGGTTATTAAGTTGAGCGCACAGTAGCAGGACGTGGGCGTTGCTGGCACCTAATGCCCTTCACTGAGCTGCTTGCTAAGCCATTTCAGAGGGCAGGCCAGGATCAATCACATTACTGACCATCTGGACTCAAAGATAGGCTGTACCAGCAAAGATGGCAGATAACTCTCCCTGAAGGACATTATTGAACCAGATGTGATTCCACGGCTATTTATTTTCATTACATGGTCACCTTTACCATTACTGATTCCCTGGCTGCTGAGGTGGGAATGGGATCCATATATTCATGGATTATTAACCAAGGACTCTAAATTATTAATCTAGTTACATCAGCACTGTGCTACAATTCAGAAGCCCTGAGAAGCAACCAACAATGGGTAGTTCCCAAGGAAGGGTCAAAATATGGCAAATCTCACCTATCTAAAATGATGTGGGCTCAACTGTCTGATTGGTTGTCACACTGCACTTTCACCTCCAATACTTGGATATGAATCCAGCCAAGAGCAGCAGAAATAAACCTAACACCTCAATCACCTGCAAAGCTTCCAGGTGCAAAGATTCTAAATGGCATGAATTTAAATCAGAAGCCCACAGCATAAATTGTATCATGTTATGTATCACAGGACACAAAATTGCTCACATCGTTCAAAAAAAAAAGGATCACGACCAGGCTGTTGTGTTAAAGGTCACAGGGGTACATCGAGGTCCTGCCCCGAAGCCAGAAAGGTTTTGGAGGGTGGTTTTCAGCACCATTTCAGGGGTTTTACATGTGGACGTGAAGCCCGGGCCCCGAGAAACCATGTTCAGGGTGTTAAACTAGTCAAAGCTGCAGGCGTGTGCGGGGCAGATGTTTTAGCCTTCGCCTAGCTGATTGCTCGCAGGTGGGTCTTGTTGGGGTGGAGGTCAGCTTCTCCGCCCTGTGCCTCAGCGTGGCGGGGGGACCTGCTGGTGTTTTTCACCCTGGTAAAGATTGTCTAAGTGGGGCCAACGATGGGTTCTACAATTATTGGGTTTTGTTTGTCATGCGTTTTCAGGAGTTGGTTACCGTTAACTGTTGGGGGGGGGGGGGGGGGGAGGGGGGGGGGGAGGGGGGGGGGATCTTGATGGATTGGGGAATTTCATGGGGCTGTTGTAAATTGTAGAATTGCTGAAAATTTGGGGAATAAAAATATTTTAAAAACCAAACATTCTGTACCTCAGAGCGTTTCCAATAATTTCCCTATCACTGAGTTGGATTCACTGGCCTATAATTACCTGTTTTTTCCCTGCTTCCCTTCTTGAATAATGGTATCACTTTAGCTGTCCTCCAGTCCTCTGGCACCTCTCGTATGACCCGAGAGATTATGAAAATTATCGTTAGAGCCCTTGCAATCTCTTCCCTTGCCTCACACAGCAGCCTAGGTTTACCAGGATGTTGCCTGGTCTGGAGGGTGTTAGCTATGTGGAGAGGCTGAATAGACTCGGACTGTTTTCAGTGGAAAGACGGAGGTTATGGGGTGATCTGATAGAGGTCTACAAGATTATGAGGGGCATGGGCAGGCACTCTTTCCTATGGTGGAGGTATCGATCACCAGGAGGCATAGATTTGAGGTTCGTGGGGTATACTTTAGAGGAGATGTGCGTGGTAGGTTTTTTTATGCAGCGGGTGGTGAGTGCCTGGAACATGTTGCCAGGGGAGGTTATGGAAGCAGATACATTAACAATGTTCAAAAGGCATCTTTTCAAACACATGGATAGGATGTGTATGGAGGGATATGTCACAAGGAAGTGCTGAGGGTTTCAGCAAAGATTGGTATCACGACCGGTACAGGCTTGGAGGGCTGAAGGGCCTGTTCCTGTGCTGTATTGTTCTTTGTTCTTTGTTATCTCATCTGGGCCTGAGTATTCATCCACTTTTAAGCCAGCTGAAACTCCGAACATCTCCTCCCTCTCAATGCTAATCTGTTCAATTATATCACAGACCACTTCCCTGCTTTCTATGCTACATTGTCCTTCTCCATAGTGAATACAGTTGCAAAATACTCAGTATCTCAACACATTGATTGGCTCCACACACAGTTTGATCCCTAAAGGGATGTACTCTTCCCATGGTTATCCTCTTTATATACTTATAAAACACCTTGGGACTTTTCTTTATTTTGCCGCCAAGGGTTTCTCATGCCCCCATTTCACTTTTAATTTATTTTTTAAGTATCCCCCTGCACTTTCTACACCCCCTCTTGAGCACCCTCTGTTTTGAGCCCCTGAATGTGCCGTAAGCCTCCCTTTTTTCCCTTGTCCAATGCTGTATATCCCTTGCTATCCACAGTTATCTGGACTTGTTGCTCCCACACTTTACCTTTATGGTAACATGTTGGCATTGTACTCTCTCTATTCACTTTTTGAAAGACTCCCACTGCTCTGAAGTGGGTCTTGCTACAGATCCTATTAAAACTGGCCTTCCCCCAATTCAGAAAATGTACATGATAAAGCATTTCAGGACGTCCCAAGGTTGTGAAAGTTGAGAGATAAATACATGCTTTTCATTCTTAGGGCAGCATGGTAGCACCGTGGTTAGCACTGTTGCTTCACAGCTTCACAGCACCAGGGACCCGGGTTCGATTCCCGGCTTGGGTCACTGTGCGGAGTCTGCACGTTCTCCCCATGTCTGCGTCGGTTTCCTCCGGGTGCTCCAGTTTCCACCCACAAGTCCCAAAAGTCGGGCTTGTTAGGTGAATTGGACATTCTGAATTTTCCCTCTGAGTACCCGAACAGACGCCAGAATGTGGTGACGAGGGCATTTTTACAATAGCTTCATTGCAGTGTTAGTGCAAGCCTACTTGTGACACTAATAAAGATTATTATTATCCAAATGAAGATATTGACAATGGAATGAAATCTGACCCTCTTGGGAATGTTATGAAGCATCACCGTGCCCATTCCTCCACGCACCATGCCCATTCCTCCACCCACACCCAGGATCAGTGCAGCAGCAGTGGTGAGAGACTCATACAATCCACTTACCTTCTGCTCAGCATCTGGATGCAGCAGGTCGCCAGGGCAACCACCAGCAACAACAGCAGTGGAATTGTGGGAATGATGACGTACACCACGTTGGGCATCATCCCTGTTAAACAAGAATATTGATTAAAGGAATTCCTTCAAGCCACCGAATCTGGAAGATGACCAAGCAAGTCAAGCTCCTCATTTGCCCCATACCCTACCCCCTGCCCCACTTCCCCGGAACCTCTACTGCTAATGACTGATGATGCAAGGTTTCACAGGAAGTCCTAACTCCAGATTCTTCCTTCCATGTGTGAGCCTCGGCAGAGTCTACCAATGGGCTGTTCAACTGAGGCACTGTTTGTGGACCAAGCCGGATTCTGGGATGTATAAGGGAACACATTCCAATGTTAGATGTAATGGGTGTCTGGCAAGCTCTCAATAGTGGCTAAGATACTGGACCAGAACCATAATGTTTATCAAACATAAAGGTCGTTTCGGTGATAGTCTCCATATTTTTACACAACAAAACCGCATCAATAATTCAGCAACATGCAGTTGCCTGGCTTGACCAGACAGATTGTTGATCAATGTTGCAGCAATTATCATCATTTCTTCACATTTATCAACTGGTTTATATTCTGCTTCGTTGGTCACAGCTGGTAAATTTGGACAGTGTTGAACACCGGTTGTTGAATGTTGACAATTGGCTGAATATTCTGACCACATTTGTACCAGTTCTTCAGCCTCCAGATTCTGTATTGCACCACGGACGATGCTCTCTGTGAAACATTGAGACAGCTTTAGTCCCTCATCTGTGCCTCCTGACCATCCTGTCATCACTTCTTGTGTCACCATTATGATAGGAATTGTATTGCTCTTGGAGATCCACAGTTCCTGCAGTTTATATCATTAAATCCTGCCGCCCTGTGAGTAGCTCTCTCCCTTGTTGGGGTTGTTGTTGCTCCTCTTCGATCTCATGCAGATGATTGCTGGTATGCTGGAGTTCCTGTGCTCTCTGATGCTGGGTCTCAGCTTTCTTCCAAATCTGCCTTTCCAGACTGGCTTTCTCTTCCGTGTAACCATCACTGATGCCTCCTGCTGGATGACATTCCCATGCCAGCTGCTTCCTAACCTTCAGTTCCTCATTCACTCTGTCAAGGAGTTCAGGTTTGCATGTACGCCCATCAGCCATCTCCGTTAGTACCTTTACTGTTGAGAGCAGATTGAGCTTGCATGGGTGTTGTTTGATGGGAATTGTTGCTTGAGTCTTCCTTACCTCTAAATGAACTCCTGCTGGAATCTCATGCACTGCGCACAAAACCTCCTTTCCATAACCCACTTGATGAACATCTCCCATTTCTCATCTACATGAACATGTAGAGGTCTCAATTTGCCCAGTAATACATTTTTAATGCAATAACTTTCCGGTATACACTCAGATTCCATTTCCATATATGCTTTCTGGGATAACTTCTTTATCTCTGAATATTTTTGATGTAATTCAACCAATTTGCTTGAACTGAAGACATCTGCTTCATGCACCACCTGTTCTGGTTCTTTACTACAGTATCAATCTGATCAAACATGAATCCTGACAGTTCATCCATCACTTGCAGTTTCTTTAAAGCTTTGCTTTAGATTCCACTTATATATCCTCCTGAGTAATTTCTTCCTCCCTAGGACATCTTTTATAAGCCATCTCCAGATTAGCACTGCTGCCTCACGACACTGAGGACCCGGGTTTGAACCCTGCTCCAGGTCTCTGTCCATGTGGAGTTTGCACATTCTCCCCATGCCTGCATGGGTCTCACCCACACAACCCAAATAGACATGCAGGGATTGGCCTGCCTCTTAATTGGAAAAAGAAGAATTGGGTACTCTAAGGTTAAAACAAAAATAAGGGCCATCTCCAGTAACTCCAGATTTAATATTTCAAACCTGGAAGAAATGCAATCGATCCACGCACACTCACTGTCTTTAAGTTTGATAACCCCAGACCAAACAAGGAATTATACTGAAGAATCCTGACCACAAGTCCCCAATTTGTTAGATGCCTGGTCAGCTCTCAATAGTGGCCAAGATATTCAACCAGAACCATACCTTTCTTAAGTTTTAAGGTGGTATGGGAAGGTCAATTTGTTCCAGGAGTGACAACATAAGAAATAGGGCTTGCTTATAAACAAACTTTATTAAAACAAAATAAAAAATATTTAAACTTTTGAACTTCAATCCTAGCAATAAGAGATTACATTTAGTTTCTTAACCTTGACACAGGAGTGTCCATTAAACAGCACTTCAAATGAACATACAGCTCTCATTCCACTTACACTGGTAGACAAAGTGGTATTTGCATTTACAAAGTCATTTTCTGCTTTTAGTGAAGTTCCTTCAGAACTTTTTTGAAAGCCTGTCTCTGATGCAGCTTCCATGGCCTCTTTCAAAGGTGTTTCTAATCTTTTCCCTCAGCTGTTCAAATAGGATTCTTTCTCTGTCTCTTTGAGCTCCATCCAGCCATTCAAACAAAGGTTCACTCATGGCATGTCCAAACTTGAATGCTTCATCGTTATCTTGGCTGTGATTTCTCACTCTTGTTTATACAAGAGAATAAAGCAATGCAATTGGTATGCAACTAACCTCCAATTTACAGACAAAAGAGGCCATCAAACTCTGGAATGGGAATACACAGGATGCCCCGTTTCAGACAGGATGATCCACTCAAGATCCATTGTCCTTCGGGACAACGTTGTTTGATCAGCCATTAGCTCATCAGAGTCAGATGACCTAATTGTCCAGCAGCTGCGTATGAATGGCACAGCTCTATATTTTTGTTGAAACGGGAGTGGGAAATCAGACAGCCAAGATAATGATAATGATTCATGGCTGGCCTTCTCAGGGAGAATCTTTGTTTGAGGGGCTGGCGGAGCTTCGAGAGAAAGAGAGTGAGAAAGAATGATGTTCTGAACAGTTACAGGCAGAATGCTGTGGAAATCGACCAGAGAGGTCATGAAAGTTGCCACCGCGGAAGGCTTTGGAAAGGTGTTCTGAACAAATGTCCCTAACGGAAGAAAATTTGCTTCATAAATGCAAGTAATGCCTTGGCCTGTCTGTATAAGCGTCATGAGAGCAGCATGTTTATCTAAAAGTGATGGGAACTAGTGTATTAAGGTGAATAAACTGCATATAATCTATTAGTGTTAGAGCTGAAGTAAAAGTTTAAATATTGTTTTCTTTTATTTCCTTTTAGTAAAGTTTGTTTTTAAAATGACCAAACCCTATTTTTTATATTATCACTCCTGAAACACTCCTGGAACAAATCGATCTTACCCATCGTCTTAAAACTTTAAAAAGTTATGGCTCTGGTCGAGTCTCCTAGCTGCTGTTGAGAGCTGACCAGGCGTCAGTGACAATGTGCATGCGAGCGCGACTGTGTATTGAAGTGCGTGCGAGTGTGTGTGTGTTGTGTGCGAGTGTCCATTTGTTGTATCCGTGTTTGTTGTGTGTGTGTTGTATCTATGTTGTCTGTCTGTGTGCATGTTGTCTGTATTGTGGGTGTGTGAGTGTGTGTGTTGTGTGTGTTTATGCAGGTGCGAGTGTGTGTGTGTGCGTTAGTCGTGTCTGTCTGTATTGTGTGTGTGTGTGTGTATCTGTGTGTGTGTGTAAGTGTGTTAGTGTAAGTGTGCAAGTGTAAGTGTGTATGTGTAAGTGTGCAAGTGTATATGTATGTGCGAGTGATTGATTGATATTTATTGTCACATGTACTGAAGTACAGTGAAAAGTAGTTTTATGCAGCCAAGAGAACGTACACAGTACGTACATATTGGAGAAAAGAATAATCGACAGAGTACATTGACAGTGATGCATCAACTAATAGTGATTGGCTACAGTGCAGAAAAAGACCAATTAAGAGCAGCATAGGGCGTCGTGAATAGTGTTCTTACAGGGAATAGATCAGTCCAAGGGAAAGTCGTTGAGACGAGTAACTGTGGGAAAGAAGCTGTTCCTATATCTGGATATGCGGATCTTCAAACTTCTGTATCTTCTGCCTGATGGAAGGAGGCACAACCTGGGTGGGAGGGGTCTCTGATAATGCTGTCTGCCTTCCTGGGGTCATGTCCAAGGTTGCAGAGTTTGGTTATTAGTCTTGTTGGTGTTGAAGGCGGAGCTGTAGTCTATGAACAGCAGTCTAACATAGGCGTACTTGTTGTCGAGGTGTTCGAGAGTTGATGGTGTGTGTTCAGTTCCCATGTCACCAGTTCAGCATCGATTGTAATTCTTCCTCAGCGAGGTAATGCTGTTGATCACCTCCTTGTCCATAGAACAAAGAAGCTACAAATCTGCAAGTAAAGTGGGGGCTATGGTTCATAGAATCATTGAATTTACAGTGCAGAAGGAGGCCATTCGGCCCATCGAGTTTGCACCAGCTCTTGGAAAGAGCACCCTACCCAAGCCCACACCTCCACCCCATCCCCATAACCCAGCAACCCCACCCAACACTAAGGGCAATTTTGGACACAAAGGACAATTTAGCATGGCCAATCCACCTAACCTGCACATCTTTGAACTGTGGAAGGAACCTGGAGCACCCGGAAGAAACCCACGCGCACACGGGGAGAACATGCAGACTCTGCACAGACAGTGACCCAAGCCGAGAATCAAACCTCGGGCCCTGGAGCTGTGAAGTAAATGAGCTAACCACTGTGCCACCGTGCAGCCCAGCACATTACCCTACACAACAATAGGGACAAGGATTCATTTCCATAATTACCCAGCAGGAGAAGGTTCAAATCAATAGTCCATTCTGTACCTCTACTAATTTAGTTTTAATATAAGGGTAAGCTGTCCGTGGAGGTACAAACCGCACTAACAAATGATTGGAATTTGGACCTATTTTAGGCCATTGAGGTAGAAGAAAGACCCAGCCAAATCTTTACCCCATTGGTGTTAAAATTCACAAAATGAAATTTCTAATCAGCCAGTTACTGTTCGCGGGAGTTACCTGATGATTCTGTCACAACCATATGATGTTGGTCATCAGCGGAATTACTGGGCGCATGAATCTTGACTTCTGGCTGTGTGGACACATTTTCTGAAACTGGTGAGAAGATAAGAGTCATTCTCCCTTTCTTTTCACACAACAGTTATCAGCAGCGACTCTCAAAAAGGGACTGCCTCTAAGAAACAGTTCTCAAGGCGACAGGATGGAAATGGAATTCTGGTCAGGGGCGCACAGCGACAAATGGAACGGAATCCGACTCCACCAGCATTCCGCACCCATTCTTTCTTTCAATTCGTTCTCAGGATGTAGGAGTCCCCTGGCAAAGTTGGCATTTACTGCACATCCCTAGTTGCCCTGCGGTCGGCCCGTGGGTTGGATATTTCTTGATACCGAGAGTGTATGCTCAGCCAATTCGTAGGATATTGAAAAGTGAGCCGCATTGGTAAAAAACAGGCAGCGGGATTTTCCGCTGCGGGATTCTCCATTTTGCCGGCGCCCAGTGGTTTCCCGACGGCGTAGGGCTGCCCCACAATGCCCCATTGACCGGCCGGCACAACGGAGAATCCCACCGGCGGGTCGGGGCAGAAATGTGGCGCAGCGCGGAGGGACAGAGAAACCAGCCCAGAGACTCCAACAATTCAGGATTGCCCTCGAGTTTCCCGGAATTAAAGATTAACCTCCAGGACACTGTTGTGAGAAATTGTACGGGTGAAGAAACACGGGTGTGTTGAATAGAAAAAAAGTGCACACCTACGATTTTGTCTGAACACATTCATTTGTTCAAAAAGACATTGATTGGTGAAATGGCAGGTTTTAATCAGTCCGGAATCATCCTGTTGAGTAATGCACACTCTGTCTTCAATTGGGACGAGGAAACGGTCAACTACAAGGGTGGACATTCTGGGTGAGTAACAAAGGCCACAGGGCACGTACAGCAGCAGACGGCCTCCATCTCTGATGTGCATCCTGGGCACACACCGAGATGTAGCTCTCGACCCAGTATTTTAAGAAGGTTGAGGAACACTAAGTGGGCACAGAGGGGTGGGGGGGGGGGGGGGTGGGCAGGGGGGTGACCATCTGCAGCTAGAGATAGTGGAATGTCCACTATTGAAACATTGTGACACCTGATACATGTGAAGCCTCTGTCATGTTAATCTTCACAAAAGGCCTGCTCGCACCCCCACCCCCTTTTACTCTCCCAGTCCTGAACGCTTCGGTCCTCCAACCAAGCCCCCCACCCCCACCCCCCACCAACCCCTCGAGGCCCCCCACCAACCCCTTGAGGGATTCTCTCACTAAGAGATTGAAATAAATGCAAATGAGAGCTAATGATATACTCGCCATATCTGGGCGTGATCTGGATCTCGCCATCAGGATCGGACCAGTTAGATAGCAAACTGATTCACGCCCGGCGCAAATCTCGATTTTGGCCCTTCCCGCTATTTAACCAGCACGCCCAGATCGGCGCTGGACATGACCAAGTTGTTAAATCGCACCCAACAATTATACTACCACGCCATTTCATAGGATATCACAGAATGGTACAGGTCTCGCAGGCCCAGTATAGACTGCAGTCCTGTAGACATCGCAGAACGGTGCTGTTATCACAAGCTCAGTATAAACTTTAGACCAGATATCAAAGGCCGAAGCTTGTATTTGCAACTGTTTCTGACTGAACATAGTAACTGAATATGTGAGTGAACGGTTACACTTTACTTACCGTAATCTGGCTCCACACGGTCCGCAGATTCATTACTTACGAAACCTTCTGTCAACAGAGGAAATATTGGTCATGCGGAAGATCCTTTCATCAACTGCATTATAATCACATGAACAATAAATATCCCAGCAGTTTTTCACTTAAAAACTGTTCGCATGTCTAATGTACCTTAGAGTAGTTGGATTTTCACAGTGAGAAATGGGAGTTATTTAATAGCTGTATGACAGTGAGGGTGATAATAGAGAAACCAGTTGTTCGCTGTGGTGGTGGATGAGGGTTCAGGAAGGAGAGGAGAGACTCTCACTGGAACAAAACACTCACTGAGATGACACGTGGCTTGTTACAGCGAGTAAGATGACAACAGGGAGATGGGTGGCATCGTGGTAATGTCACAGACGCCCAGACGGTGACACAGGTTCAAATCCCACCACTGCAGATTAACAAAATCTGCCATTAAAAATTAGTCTCAGTAATGAGGTTCCCACGAAAGAACAAAAACAAGTCTAGGACAGGTTGCAGACCGACACTCAGGGATATATAACAATGCCTAAACCCAGGACACAATTCGGCTGTTGACCAGTCTGACTCCAGCGAAAAGCAAGCCAACTATCGCTATTACTGATACTCATAGTTGGATGTGCCAATCCCACAAGAGATTAGGGACTAGCTATCACAGACTGCTCCTCGTATCTATATATAGCAAACTTAGGTAAGCTCAACTCTGTCACTCCTCGTAATGTGTGACTGTCACTAAGTATTGATCGATATGAGAGAATGAGCTACGTTGGAGCAATTCATCGCATGTTCGTTTTTCCAGGATGTGGTTGGAGAGGTGCATTATCATAGGGGTCTGGAATAGCTAGTCTAAATACAGTAGTTACTGTGAACACGTGAACTGAGTCACTGATGTGGAGAGGCTGGAATAGCTTGAATTGTCCTCCAAACAGGCAAGTTGAAGGGAAGGTAGAATAGAGGTGTGCAAAATTGCGAAGGGTTTTGACAGGGTCAATGAGCGAGCATTTTTTATTGGCAGGAGGGTCAGTAGCAAGAGGAGATGAGATGTCTTTTTTGAATACAGCAGTTTGTTCTGAGCTGGCATGCAGCATCTGAAAAGGTAATGGAAAGAAATTCAACGGAAACTTTCAAAAATAAATTTAGTAAGTACATAAAAAGGAAATGTTTGTGGGGCTGGGAGGAAGAAATGAGTGATCGGGTCTAATTGGATAACCTTCAAAGAGCCAACGTGATATGATAAACTGAACAAACCCATCTACTCAAGATGTTGAAACAGAGGTTTAATAATAGCAACGTCATTTTGTCAGATTTATCCCAAAAATAGTAGGCAGTTGATTATTATTTATTTCCATGTATTGTGTATATTAGTGGTCACATCGTGCATAACGTATGTATGTAGATATAAAACAGTTGATGTTTTTTTCCTATCATCCTCCACTCCCTGGTATTAATCAATACTCAACGGCAGTCACACGTTACCAAGCTCAGTGACATAGCTGAGATTGTCCGATGCTTGATTTACACTGGGAGAGATGGTGGCACAGTCACTGGCTGGGAGTCCAGACTTATGCTCTGGAGACTGGGGTTCAAATCCAACCCTGGCAGCTAGTGGAATTTAAATTCAATCAATAGAACATAAAACTAGTCTCAGTAATGGCAACGGTGAAAACATCAACCATCATTGTAAAAACCCATCCGGTTCACTAGTGTCCTTTAGGGAAGGAAATCTGCCGTCCTTACCTGGTCTGGCCTACATGTGACTCCAGACCCACCCCAATGTGATTGTCTTTTAAATGGCCAAGCAAGACACTCTGTGCAGGGGCAATTAGGGATGGGTAACAAATGTGGGCCCAGCCAGCGATGTCAACACCCCATGAAAGAATAAAATGTGGATAACACTGGCTCTATACGATCATCTCGGCTAGCTTTGATCTGCTGATGGGGTTAGAAAGGGATTTTGTAATGGCTTGGCCTTTCATTTTGTCTCTGTGTCTGCCTCCCCCTGGTTGGTTGCAGAGATGATGGTGGTGGTCATGGGCAGCAGAAACAATGGAGGGTGGGGAACGAAGGCAGGATGTGTTCAATGCTCCAGTCATCAAGAGGTGTAGGGAAGACTTGAGTAGCTCGACGGTCTTTTCCTGTCCGTCATTTGACGTTGCAAATCCGGCATCCATCAACATCGCCAATTCTCCGCGGCAAAAGATGGGGGAGCATCTGGGGGCCCCCAGTATTATCTTCAGCCCGATGGGCCAGGCCTACCTGATGAGTACTTGCAGATGAAGTTGTGCTTCATGTTGCACCTGTCATCGTTCCACTGATAGAGGTATGGTCCACCCAGCCCAGGCTGAGCTGTCAGTTGGTGATACATCACCACACATGCCTCACTGCCACATGAAGGCTCGTCCGTGTACCAGTTCCTAGAGTGGCAGAAAGTAAAGAATTTAACAACTCAATGACTGCCAGTTGAATTCGAAAGCATTTTTGTTTGTTAGTCCTCATTTTTAATCCTGTTTTGTACAAAGCAATGTCCTCAGCTCCAGTTCCTCCATGTCACCGAGCCAGAGCCAAACTATTCAGGAGCAAATTAGGAAACACTTTGTCAATTGGAAGGTTCATAAAATTCATAGAATCATAGAATTTACAGTGGAGAAGGAGGCCATTCGGCCCATTGAGTCTGCACTGGCTCTTGGAAAGAGTATCCCTACCCAAGCCCACAACCCCACCCTATCCCCATAACCCAGTAACCCCACCCAACACTAAGGGCAATTTTGGACAGTAAGGGCAATTTATCATGGCCAATCCACTTAACCTGCACATCTTTGGACTGTGGGAGGAAACCGGAGCACCCGGAGGAAACCCACGCACACACGGGGAGAACGTGCAGACTCCACACAGACAGTGACCCAAGCCGGGAATCAAACCTGGGACCCTGGAGCTGAGAAGCAACTGTGCTAACCACTGTGCTACCTTGCCCCCCAAAGCGGATCTCTGTGGGGAGGGAGGGGGGGTTCCTTTAGTTAGGGGTTTTGAGGATGGGTCTCACCATTAAGGGGATCCTGCAGGATGTCTCTCTAGTTAGGGGGTCTCTGTAAGGGGGTCTCCATTGTTAGTGGGTCTCTGGGGGAGGGGGGATTGGAAGGGGAGGGATGGGCAGCTAATGCATTGTGGGGGAGAGGCTTGAGGGACTTTGGGGGAAACTCTGGAGGGATTTCCCCCTTGGCTCACCATGGGGACCACCACGTCAGGTACACGTTTGCAGTGATCTGTGCCCACCTGATTCCTGGCCCGAGGATGGGAGAATCACGAGGCCCTGGAGAATGTGGTTCCCGGCCCACTAAGTGGTTGTAAATAGGTCTCTCATTTGCACCCATTAGCAGCCTGCTGGCATGTGGGCACGAACCACGATCCCGTCACCAGAGGGGAGCTGGAGCATAGCTATAATTTCGGCGCCTGGCGTGGACCTCGATCTCGATCGCGATCCGCGTGGCAGGGTCCAGGGCAGAGAACCCAGCCCACCACCTCCTGCAAGTTCCCCTCTGAGTCACTCACCATCATGACTTGGAACTATCATAGCCGTTCTTCCACTGTCTCTGGGGCAAAATCCTGGAAATGCCTCCCTAACAGCACTGTGGGTGCACCTACACCACAGGGACTGCAGTGGTTCAAGAAGGCAGCTCACCACCACCTTCTCAAGGGCAATTAGGGATGGGCAAGTAATGCTGGTCACCCACACCCTGAAAAAAGTTTAATTTATTAGGACAGGTTGCATAGATCTTTGAGGAAGATTGAGGGTGATTATTTGATGCGTTTAAGATGATCAAAAGAGTTCAACTGAGAAACAATTTGCTCTGGTGAAGGAGTCCAGAACAATGGAGCTTAATCTGAACATGACATTTTGGTTTAAACCCATATTCAGCTAAGAGCTAAAAAAATTAATCATGAAATAAAATCCATAAAATCACCATAAGCCCCTAATTGCTTCTTAAGAGGACTGCTGTTGGTGGGAAAGGGCTAATTATAAAAGGTGAACAATTATAAAAAGGGTCTGAGGTTCTCTCAGCAGAGTGCTGACCCATCCACTATTCACCACCAGAGGACGCTGTCTGCACACTTATTGCTGTCATATCACTGCAGCAACTCAGTCATAGCATTTACAGGGCAGAAGGAGGTAATTCGGCCCATCGGGTCTGCACCAATCCTCTGAAAGAGCAACCTACTTAGGCACACTCCCCTGCCCTATCCCCGTAACCCAGTAACCCCGTCTAACCTTTGGACACGAAAGGGGCAATCTAACCTGCACATCTTTGGACTGTGGGAGGAAACCGGAGCACCCGGAGGAAATCCACGCAGACACGGGGAGAACATGTAGACTCCGCACAGACAGTCATCCGAGGCCGGAATCGAACCCGGGTCCCTGGCTCTGAGGCAGCAGTGCTAACCATTGGGCTGCCGTGCTGCCCATTTGTTGTCAACAGTTGTTTGGATTTGGAATGCGCTGTCTGGGAGAGTGGTGGAGGTGGATTCCACAGGAGGTTTCAAAGGAGAGCCGGATATATATTTTAAAGTGATGAATTTAAAGGGCTATGGAGATGGGGCTGGGGAAAGGGACCAGCTAGTAGCTCTTGCGAGAGCCGCTGGAGACACGGTGTGCCGAATGGCCACCCGGTGTGCTGTATAATTCTATGATTCGATGATTCTAACATGGCCTCCTTGCTGTCGCCAGTATATCTGCCATTGAAGAAATGCCAGAAATGCTCTTGGGAGGCACCACAAGAAAAGGCCATTGAGAGAGTAAACTAGCAGCTACTATCGTCTAATATTACGTTCATTACGGTCCCAAGAAGGAGCTCATAGTGACGTGTGATGTCTCTCCTTATGGAGTCAGAACGACTCTCTCGCATCATTGGAATGTCGACGGAGAACGGCCTATTGCTCATGCATCCAGGGCCCTTTTGGATGCAGAGGGGAGCTACTCGCAAATTGAGAAGGAAGGTTTGACGGTCATATTTGGGGTGAATAAATCTCACCAGTACGTCGATGGCACGTGTGACAGTGACAGACCACAAGCCTTTATTGGGCCTTTGTAAAGAAGATAGGACAATCCCTCCTATTGCCTCCAGCCGGATAAAGTGTTAAGCCATGTTATTGGAGGCCACGGACATTTCTTGGAGCATTATCCTGGATCCCGAATAGCCAGTGCTGGAGTCATCTCCTTCTGCCCACAGGCCTGGCTCCTTTGCCTGCGTTAGAAGAAGTCACGCTGACCTTGAAACCCTATCAGTATCGGCGAAGCAAACCAAGGCTTGAACAAAAAAGGACTTTCCACGCTAGTTCAGGTACACAGAGGGAGAATTCAGGATGTCCAAATTACCGAACAGCACGTCTTTCAGGACTTGTGGGAGGAAACCGGAGCACCCGGAGGAAACCCACGCAGGCACGGGGAGAACATGCAGACTCCACACAGACAGTGACCCAAGCCAGGAATCGAACCTGAGACCCTGGAGCTGTGAAGCAACAATGCTAACTACTGTGCTATCGTGCCGCCCAATGATGTGGAATGCGCTGCCTGAATGGGCGGTTTAAGCAGATTCAATAGTAACCTTCAAAAGGGTTTTGAATACGTACTTGAAATGGTAAAATCTGCAGGGGTGTGGGAAAAAAGGTGAGTGCGTCTAATGTGGTCGCTCTGTCAAAGAGCTGGCACGAGCATGGTTGGCAGAATGGCCTCCTCCAGTGCTCTATGATTCTGCAATTAAAGTATTTTTCAGACACCAATCAAGTAGTGATAGAGTAACACGCAAAGACACAATGGGGTGAGATACCCCCAATCACGATTAAGCGGAGCTGCCTTTACCTGAACTTTGCTGCATTTCCGTCTGTCCACCTGTAGAGGTCAGGGCAGCCGCTGAACGTGTTGGGAGACTGTCCCTCCCCGCTCCTCCTCAATCCAATCCAGAAATCCCCGTCCGAAAGCCCAGAGCCCGATTTGGTGAGGTCCTGCAGGAGGCTCTCAATCAGTCCTTGCTCAGTGGTCGAGCGGATGCTGACCAGGGCGCCCCCGTCCATCTCACAGGCCTGACTCGCCTCCTCGAAGCCAATGCGTCTGCTCAGGTCCTGGAAGTAGGCAATTTTGTAGCAGGGGAATTCCGGGCCGCCATAGCACACAGTCTGACCTGCAAGAAAGACAAGTCGCACCTTACAAGCCATCACGCAGTGCAAAAGAAACAAAATAAAACGCTGTTTGTCTGATCTTGACTCCAGCGGTAACTCGTGCCTCAGCGCAGCCAGGAATCTACCATAAAATACTTACAGTGCAGACGGAGGCCATTTGGCCCATCAAGTCTGCACCGGTCTAGGGCAGCACAGTGGCCTAGTGGTTAGCACAGCTGCCTCACGGCGCTGAGGTCCCAGGTTCGATCCCGGCTCTGGGTCACTGTCCGTGTGGAGTTTGCACGTTCTCCCCGTGACTGCGTGGGTTTCGCCCCCACAATCCAAAAATGTGCAGAGGAAGTGGATTGGCCACACTAAATTGCCCCCTTAATTGGAAAAAATAATTGGATAATCTAAAAAAAATTTTAAAAGTCTGCACCGGCCGTCCAAAAGACCGCTCTACCCAGGTCCACTGTGCCCTATCCCCGCAACATAACCTGTGCAATGAGGGGCAATTCAGCATGGCCAATCCACATCTTTGGACTGTGGGAGGAATTTGGAGTACCCGGAGGAAGCCCACATAGACATGGGGAGAATGTGCAAACTCCAACATGGTGGGTACCCAAGGTCTCAATTGAACCCGGGTCCCTGACGCTGTGAGACAGCAGTGCGAACAACTGTGCCGCCCAGCCGCCCAAATTCATGCCCCCCCCCCCCCCAGTATGAAAGTCATGGGTTGAAGTCTCCACTCCAGAGGTTTGAGCACAAAACCTCAGCTGTCACCCCCAGTGTGGTAAAGCTGGAGTTCCACACTGTAAGCAACATGGACAACATATATTTATATAACGCCTAGAGCACAGCAAAAATTCCCAAGAAGTGTTATCAATTTTACAGCAAGTCACTAAAGAAGATATTAGGCAGGTAAGGAGGTAGGCTTTAAGGAAGGCCTTAAAGTAGCTATTATGGGCCAGGGTTTAGAGAACACCAAAGTATATCATGGAGTTCACTTGACCCACAACTTTTAATAGATTTTGGTTATGGGGAGCACAAGGGCCCACTTTACAGAGAAGTAAAAGTATTTTTTAAACAAAAACAATGTTCATGCTATGAACCCAGTTCACATTTTATAAACACACAGTAAACATCTTATCAAATACCAACACTGATAACCCCTCAAAAAGATACAGTACTCTATAGGTAACCCTTAGTAACTTTCCCAACAACATCCATCAGTCAAAACACTTTTTAACAAAGTCTAGGTTTGAATTCTCTACAGAGGAGAGTTATCACTTTTGAATTATCAAGTGATCCAAACACCTTGTTTAACATACAGAGAGAGAGACCAATATACATCTGCTTGGTTTAAATGCAGCTCTCCAACTGAAAACGAAACTAAAACACAGAGCCAAAACAGCTTACAGCTCAAAACGAAAGTAAACAGCAGAGCCAGAGTCCAGCTCCACCCACACACTGACATCACTGCAGCCACTTGAGAAGACAAACATTTCTTAAAGTGACATTCACATGACATGGGGCTGGTTTAGCTCACCAGGCTAAATCGCTGGCTTTTGAAGCAGACCAAGGCAGGCCAGCAGCACGGTTCAATTCCCGTACAGGCGCCGGAATGTGGCGACTAGGGGCTTTTCACAGTAACTTCATTGAAGCCTACTCGTGACAATAAGCGATTTTCATTTTTTTCACATAGGAAAGAGAGGTAGAGAGATTTAGGGAGGCCATTCATGCTTTGGTGGCTAAAGGATGCCTTCCAAGTGTGCAATAAATAAAATTGAGGATATTCAAGAGACAATTACAGAAGCACAGATATCCTGGAGATTGGCGGGCTGGAAGAATTTACTGAGATAGGGGGCTGAATTCTCCACACCCCGACGCTGAAACCACGGCTGGCGCCGCGGGCAGAGAATCCAATTCCCCCACACGGAATCGGGACCGGTGCTGGTTTGCCGATTCTGCGGGCCTCGAAAAGCGGCGCACTCTCCAAGTACACCGCGCTGCATAGCACCTACCTGGGACGATTGCTGGAGGTCCGCTCCGCCATTCTCCGCCCCGGACGGGCCGCAGTCCCGACAGCGTGGATCTAATGCGGCCCTGCCGTTCGGGATACTAGCGTAGTGGCTGTGGACTCAGTCAACGGCCACCCTGATCAGGGGGCAGGCCGATCGGAGGGCAGGGGACCTTATACGCGGCCCGCCAATGTTCGGGCTGGTGGTCAGGGACGGGTGTGCGGCCGATCGGTGGGTCTATTTTTAGTGCCCAGCTCTGCTGTCTGAACCTACCGTGGAGCACGGCGTGGCCGCTGGAGGCCGCCGCCGTGCGCATGCGTGGCCTCCGAACAGGAAGTGCGGGGGGGCCCGTATCTGCAACGAAATCTGCTAGTTTTATGCCGTGTCCCTACTAGCCCCCTGCAAGGCAATGAATATGTGGCCCTTTCATGACAGTTTTTGTGGCATGAAAGTCCACAGTTTCTATGATGGCGTGGGGACATGGTGCCAATAACGGAGAGTCCAGCCGAGGGAGTGAAGCTGTGGAGAATTTTAAAAACAACAATCAGAAGTTCACAATCGACTGGTAGCCAGACAGTGAGCAGGGAGAAGGATAGTGTCAGCGAATAGCGATTGGAGTTGGTGATGATGGTGGGGGGGGGGGGGCATCAGAGATAATGATTTCCGTCTTCACAATCGACAGGAGATGCTTTCCTACATATGGCACTCCAAACCGGAACCCCGTCTGATCTTTCAGGTGGATGCAAAAGGTACCACCGTCGCTATTTCAATGAAGATTACAGGAGTTCTCTATGGTGTTCTGACCACTATCATAATCACAGGTGTGAATTGTCTCAAGCCAGGACGGTTGGTTTGAGACAATTTGTACCTCTTTAACCTGTGATGATCCCTCTCTCCAGTTGCTCTGTTTGGACTTTTAAAAACTTAATTACCTGCAAAGATTCGCATTCAAAGTATCGTCTTGCATCTTTGACTTTGTCTATATAAATGTTTCTGGGACCTACCTCTTCATTCACCTGAGGGAGGAGCTGTGCTCCGAAAGCTAGTGATTCAAAACAAACCTGTTGGACTTGCTAAGTGTCGACGCCGGAGTAAAAACCGGAGTGTTTTACTCCGGCGTCGGCGCCCGTTCAGGGACCCCATTCTGCAGCCCACAGGGCGCTAGGACTGCGCTGGAGCAGCCTCTGCCGCTCCAGCTGCCGATCCCAGCCTGAACCCGGCACCAACTAGCGCATGCACAGTGGCCTTCTTCCCCGCGGCGGCCCCGACGCCAAATGGCGCAGGTCTACAGGAGCCGGCGTGGAGGAAAGGGGGCCGGGACAGAGAGGCTGGCCCGCCGATCGGTGGGCCCTGATCGCGGGCTAGGCCACTATGGAGGCCACCCCCCCCCCCCCCCAGGGTCGGACCCCCTCCCCCCCACAGGCCACCACCAGACCCTTCAATGCCAGGGTCCCGCCGGCTCAGAGGATGTTAGAACGGCGCTGGTGGGACTCGACTTTTGTTGCCGGCTGCTCGGCCCATCCGGCCTGGAGAATAGGCGCGTCATCCCGTGCCAGCCCAGGATGGAGAGTTGGCCCCAACCAGCGCCGTGCTGACCACGCCGGCGCCGATGGTGCCGATTCTCCGCACCAGAGAATTGCGTCCTGGCGTCGTGGCGACGTGACGTGATTCGCCCGGCGCCGCGCCGATTCTCCGACTCAGCGGGGGGTCGGAGACTTGCGCCCCAGATTACTGTGCTAAATTTAAGCGTATAGTAATATATTGGTACAGATTGAGAATTGATTTGCGGACAGGAAACAATTGGAATAAATGGCCTTTTTCAAAGTGGCAGGCAGGACTAGTGGCGTCCCACAGATATCAGTGGCTGGGCCCCAACTATTCAAAGTGTGCATTAGTGATTTGGATGAGGGAATCAAAACTAATATTTCAAAGTTTGCTGACAAATGAAGCTGGTGGGAATGTTAGTGGTGAGGAGGATGTTGAGAGGCTTCAGGGTGATTTAAAACAAGTTGAGTGAGTGGGCAAATACATGGTAGGTGCAGCATAACTTGGATAAATGTGTAATTATCCACTTTTGATGGAGAAACAGAATGAGAAAGAGTATTATTTAAATGGTGAAAGATTGGGAAATGTTGATGTACAAAGAGGCATGGGTGTCCTTGTACACCAGTCACTGAAAGCAAATGTGCAAGTGCAGCAAGTAGTTAGGAAGGCAAATGGTATGTTGGTCTTGGTTGCAAGAGGATTTGAGTACAGAAACAAAGATGTCTTATTGCAGCTGTACATGCCTGAGTGATCCAATACCTGGTGTATTGTGTGCAGTTTTGGGCTCCATATCCAAGAAAGGATAAACTTGCCACAGAGGGAGTGCAGTGAAGACTGATTCCTGGTGGCAGCATTGTCGTACAAGCCACAATTGGGTCAACTGGGCCTGTATTCATTGGAATTTAGAAAAATGAGAGGGGATCTCACTGAGATGTAGAAAATTCGAACAGGGATAGACAGACTGGATGCAGAGATAATTCCTCCTCCTGGGGCGGGAGAGGGTGGAGGGGCACGGTCTAGAAAAAATCATCAGTCTCAGGAGTTGGGGAAGGCCATTTGGGTCTGAGATGGGGATATTGTTTTTCACTCGACTCTAAAGGCAGTGAACTTGTGGAACTCTCTACCACAGACGGCTGCGGAAGCCTAGTCACTGAATAAATTTAAGAAGGAGAAAAAGATAGAATTTCTAAGCTCTTTAAAAATGTTGGGGGGGTATAGAAAGAGCACATGTGCATGGTGTTGAGATAGGGGATTTGTCAGGGTGGCACGGTAGCACAGTGGTTAGCACTGTTGCTTCACAGCGAAAGGGACCCGGGTTCGATTCCCAGCTTGGGTCCCTGACTGTGCGGAGTCTGCAAGTTCTCCCCGTGTCTGCGTGGGTTTCCTTCGGGTGCTCCGCTTTCTTCCCAGTCCAAAGATGTGTGGGTTAGGTTGATGGGGCACGCTAAATTGCCCCTTTCTGTCCACACGTTAGGTGGGGTTGTTGGGTTGCGGGGATGGTGTGCAGGTGCGGATTTAGGTAGGGGGCTCTTTCAGGGGCTAGTGTTGACTTGATGGGCCGAATGGCCTCCTTCTGCACTGTAAATTCTATGACTTCTACGATCATGACAGAGTCTGCTCGAAGGGATGAATGGACACTCTTGCTCCTATGTTCTACGCTTATGTGAATTACGAGCAGGAGGAAGCCATTTGGCCCCTGAAGCCTACTCTGCAATTCACTAAGATCATGCTGATTGTAGCCTCAACCTCACATTCCTGTATACCCCCCCCCCCCCCCAAAACCTTTCACTTCTCTGTCAATCAAGAATCTATCCAACTCTGCCTTAAATACACTAAGAAGTCTTACAATACCAGGTTAAAGTCCAACGGGTTTGTTTTGAATCACGAGCTTTCGGAGCACTGCTCCTTCCTGGAGCTTTTTTGTACGGCTTTTTTGTGACCCTGCCACAATTAATTAGGCTGTGTCTATCTATGTCAGTAAACAGGTGGCAGTCCCCATCTCCATTCAAAGCTGTCAGTTCCTCAACTACAGCTGCTCCTTTGAGAATGGAAGCCTTTCTTCCGATGTGAAGTAGGCCCTGTGGCATCTCACATCATCTATATCTATCCTGGGACAGTGTTGAGGGAGCTTTACTCCATATCTGTATCTGCTGGCCTCCTTTTGCACCCGAGGGATTCTATGGGATTCTATCCATCTAATCCATGCTGTATCTGCTCTGGGGAGTGTTGGATGGGACATCGTCAAGGTAATATTACTCTGTAACTAATCCATGCTGCACCTGTCCTGGGAGTGTTTGATGGGACACTGCTGTGGGAGTGTTTCTCCTTATACGTTCTTGCTGGACATCAAGGCATCCATGCCTGAGCCTAACTGGTGAGTGTCTGCAGGCTATTCATGAACAATGTCTCAACCGAGTCCTGTTCTGTCCCATCATCGCTTCCCTCTCTCAAATTTATGCAGTTTCGATTGAGAGCAGCTGGCTCAATACAGGACTGCACAGCTCAGCATTAGTATACAATTACTGGTTAATATGATGCGTTATATTTCATAATCATTTACTCTGGATCTAGCAGCCACTATGTCTGGTTTAACATGCATTTTCTAAGCAGACTAAACTGGATAATAATGGGAGCATCAATCTGGTCTGAACATTAGCCGAGAAATGAGACTCGTGCTGCAACCCGTCAGCTCCCACAGCCTCTCTCCTGCATCATCAGCTGAGAAACGTAGACTATTCCAACAACAACCCACATTTGTGGAGCATCTTTAATGCGGGAATGTGCCTCAAGGGGGTTCAGAGGAGCACAACCTAAAATGAATGGTCGCAGAGACAAGGATGGATGCATCTGGAGGAGGGATTAAAAGTTTGGTCAAAGAGGTATGCTTTGGGGTGGCAGGTAGGTTCACACCCTCAGGGTCAGAAGCATATGTCTTGTTCCCTCACTCTGGAGACCTGAGCATGGAATTGAGGGTGAACAGTCAATGCAAGTCCGAGGGAGATGTGCAGGTTAGGTGGATTGGCCATGCTGAATTGCCCCTTGTGTCCAGAGACACGCAGATTAGGTGAAGTGCTACACTGTCAAAACTGTGGGTTGTTAAAAAGACCCTTCCTGTGGATTTCAAAGATCCCACTGCACTATTTCATTTATTGCCCATCGCTGCTCATAGAACATAGAACATACAGTGCAGAAGGAGGCCATTTAGCTCATCGAGTCTGCACCGACCCACTTAAGCCCTCACTTCCACCCTATCCCCATAACCCAATAACCCCTCCTAACCTTTTTGGACACTAAGGGGCAATTTAGCATGGCCAAACCACCTAACCTGCACGTCTTTGGACTGTGGGAGGAAACTGCAGCACCCGAAGGAAACCCACGCAGACACGGGGAGAACGTGCAGACTCCGCACAGTGACCCAGCGGGGAATCAAACCTGGGACCCTAGCGCTGTGAAGCCACAGTGCTAGCCACTTGTGCTACCGTGCTGCCCGTTACCATATGCCAGTGGTAGTCACTTTCTCCTGAAACACTGCAGTTTCTTACATTAACACTGCAATGAAGTTGTGACAATAAAGATTCTTATTATGTTATATTATTATGGTTGTAGGGTTTTAATATGTCTGAGTGGTGACTTGCAAGTCCACATCAGAGGACAGGTGGGACATTGGTGTGAGAGTGGAGTCATATAGGTTCAGATCAAGAAACAGTGGCAGCATTCTATGCCGAAAATACTTTTAAGAGCAATTTTACAAATTCCCACCCAGACGTCAAAATGAAAAGAGGTATCAGCAGCACTGCCCATGGTTCTGTCCTCAAGCGTGTAGCCTGTTGCAGCAGCAATTGGGACCGAGGCTGCTGACTAAGGCTAACTGATGTGGTTTGAGTATTGACTCCAGTTGAAATCGGCTACCTCAGCACAGAAGCGAGCCAGAAACCTTCCCTATCGATATGGTCCAGCTCTTTACTGTCCCATTACTGGTAAGTATGACGTGCCATATTTCAGGATGAATTACTGTGTACCGCAGCCAACTTCATAACTGCTCTGTCAATGCACAGAACTAGCCATTAAAGAACTGTAAAGTGAGGAACACTGTGATATAAATGTCAAATTGTTAAAGTACCTTTTACAGTGAGTAGAATTTTTTTTAAATTGCCAGCAGAAAATGACACCAAGATTTATCCAAATATGAACTCATTGAAAATTACAATCATTTTAAACCTACATTATTTTCCACCTTACAAGTCACTGACAACTGAGATTTTCTTATTTTCCAGCCGCAATGCTTACACACTCGATTTGAGACAGAAAAGAATATACGCTATACTGCACCCTGAGCGGAACAGCTACTGTCCCCCATTGGGAGAGGGCTATCAAGGATAAATGAGGGACGGGGGGGGGGGGGGGGGGGGGGGGGGGTACAGATTGTACTGTGGGCCATGCTTCTACCTGGTTTAAAAAATCAACAATAAAGGAAGTGAGTGAAAGCAGGCGGAAACAGGAGAAGTGGACCACACACAAAACCACTGACTGTTTTGAGAAGGAGTGAGGTTTGTTGTGCTAAACACACAATGAGAGGAAGATAATCACACAGATATAGATACGGGGCACAGAGAAACACATATAAAATAATATAAAACACATGGCAGTAATGTCAGAGTACAGTAATACACATGCATATAGTACGATAAACATACATATACGCTCACACACCCATGCACACATTCACACACTCACTCACACATGTGCACACCGATAGTGACAGAGAAATGCGCACACATATAGGAGAATATAGACACATACACAAACCATATTATCTCTCACATACACCCCCAGAAAGTGAAAGAAATCTACACACATAGATAGGTTTGGAACACATACATACTTACTCATGCACATCAATACAAGCACACTCGTATACACACACAAAGTGACAGAGAAAAATGCACAAACGTAGAGTGGGACAGACGCAAGCACACTCGCTAACTCTTACTTGCACACTCTCACTCACACACACTTACACTCACAAAACACTCCCCCTACGCATGCACCCACAGATAATGGCAGTGAAAAATACATGCGTTTGTATGTCACGCAATCTCTCATCCACACATAGACACATGCACACAAAGCCACATGTACACAAAGCCACAGTGACAGACAGAAATGCACACATACAATGGGATAGAGAAACACACAGACACATTCAGACAGTGAGGGAAAGAAATGTGAAAGATAGAGAGGCAGATAGTCACATAACTACATGAGTGGCACAAAGATGGAATTGAGTTAAATTACCCCATACAAATATACAGTGAGTGCAGGTAGACAGATATAGGTATATACACACACAATGAGGGGCAAAAGAACAATACACCGAGGCAGCAATATTCAAGTACACACCTGCAACTCTCCAATTGCCTTAACCATAGGTAAGTTTCATTAACCTCAGCAATGACCTCAAAGCTTCAAAGAGCAAACTTTTCTTTATTCATTTTATGTAAGCATTCCTGGTTAGACCAGCATTTATTGTCCATTTGTCCGTCACTTTTGACAACCCAGAATACTCCAAAGTTCTTCATATTCAATAACTGGTAATCACTATCGTGATTCTGACGCACAGCGGCGCACTTCTACACAGCAAGCCCCCACAAACAAGAATCTAATTATGGCAAGATAGTCTGGGTTTTGGGTGATTTGGGGATGAATGGTGGCCAGGGTACTGGTGAAAACTTCCCCCTGATCTTCTTGGATGGCGCGGGATCTTTTGGGGGGCGCCTTGGTTTAACATCTCCACTGAAGGGTGGCACTTTCGACAGCGCAGCACTTCCTGGGTACTGAGGGGGCAGCGCCAACCTGGATTGTGCGCTGAGGTCTCCGGAGCGGGGCTTGAACACACGATCATTTTTCAGCCCGGAGCTGACAGTGAAGAATGTATGACCTACCCCAGAATCATACAGGCCATTCCAGAGAGTAACACACATCACTACTGGATATTTGAAAGGCAGAGAGGGATTTGAAGCCTCACTTTATTCCACTTTAATCCTCCCCACAGCCTGAATCTCACTCAGACCCCGAGCCCGCGCCTTATAAATACGCAGCCGCGTTAAAAGGGATGAAGATAAACACTTGACTCACCGCTCAAGACCCGAGTGCCGGAGCCGCTGGCCAGGATTCCGCTCAGAATCAGAACCACCATCCGGCTGGACAGCGCCCGGGACAGGAGCATCTGGGCAGCGAGCCGGAGCAGGGGCTGAGGACAGGGGAGTGCCCAGGGCAACTCAGAGAGGTCCAGGGAGGGGGGAAAGGGGGCCCAGGGCAACTCAGAGAGGTCCAGGGAGGGGGGAAAGGGGGCCCAGGGCAACTCAGAGAGGTCCAGGGAGGGGGGGAAAGGGGGACCAGGGCAACTCAAAGGTCCAGGGAGGGGGGGGGGGGGGGAAAGGGGGCTGAGGGCAACTCAGAGAGGTCCAGGGAGGGGGGAAAGGGGGACCAGGGCAACTCAGAGAGGTCCAGGGAGGGGGAAAGGGGGCCCAGGGCAACTCAAAGGTCCAGGGAGGGGGGAAAGGGGGCTCAGGGCAACTCAGAGAGGTCCAGGGAGGGGGGAAAGGGGGCCCAGGGCAACTCAGAGAGGTCCAGGGAGGGGGGAAAGGGGGCTTAGGGCAACTCAGAGAGGTCCAGGGAGGGGGAAAAGGGGGCTCAGGGCAACTCAGAGAGGTCCAGGGAGGGGGGAAAGGGGGCTCAGGGCAACTCAGGGAGGTCCAGGAAGGGGGGGGGGGGGAAGGGGGCTCAGGGCAACTCAAAGGTCCAGGGAGAGGGGAAAGGGGGCTCAGGTCAACTCAGTGAGGTCCAGGAAGGGGGGGAAAGGGGGCTCAGGGCAACTCAGAGAGGTCCAGGGAGGGGGGAAAGGGGGCTCAGGACAACTCAAAGGTCCAGGGAGGGGGGAAAGGGGGCTCAGGGCAACTCAGAGAGGTCCAGGGAGGGGGGAAAGGGGCTCAGGGCAACTCAGGGAGGTCAAGGGAAAAAAGGTCGCCCATGCAATTCAATACATAGCGAGACTAACACAAGCAAAGCCCAGTGTGCAACACAAAACACTTTTCTAACTATTTTAAATTTTTTAAAGAAGTAACATAAATTGGCTGTCCTGGGAGGGCAGCCACAACAAGTTCACGCCGATCACAGTCTGACTTCACACAGACATTGAGAGTTAGAGTGAGGACAGCCTCCAGATGGATTCCTCTTCTCCTCCCCCTTTTCCCAGCTCAGTCTGCGGGGCTGTTGCAGGAAGCCGGGCTGCTGTTTTATACAGGGGGGCTGGCAGAGAGCATCATCACCATCACATCATCATCAGCAGCAGCAGCATCATCCGCACAGCCAATGCTCCCCCCCCCCCCCCCCCCCCCCACCCCAGCCAGGCGGTGCAGATCAAACCCTGCAGCTCAGCTGCTGAATTACAAACTGTGTGAAGCCAAAACTATTTCATTCAAAATCGCGCGGTGTTCGGACAGAGGGAAGAGAAACTTGTCCCGGGGAGGGAGGGAGGGTCAGTGACCAAAGCAAGGCAGCTTTCAGATAACTGGCACACACAAGGAATCAAAGAGGGCAATGTGTTTGGGGCTGAATGCTCCTCCTGACAGGCTGGAGAAGAAGCTTGAGTAGTACAGTAATACTCCAGAGAGAAATTTGATAAATGCCTGATATATTTTTGGAAGAGATAAAGGGCAAATCTCTCCCTTTGGGAGATTTACCGGCGCGATTTAATGGAAAAGTTTCCAAATGTGATAGTGCGCGAGAACTGACACGAGCTTCCCGACGCTCACCCCGGCTAGGCCGTCACAACTATAAAATGTTAATTGGTCCACTTAACGAAGTCCCACGGGCTTCACGCCAACGATGGTCCCAACGGCTGAATCGTCGGGACCACGCTCACCAGTCACCCACTAGCAATGGAGAGACACACTTAAACTGCTCCTGCAAACCTCCACATGGCGACAAGTCCACAATGGCATGGCCCAGGTGCCGCACCACCCCCTTGTTGAGGTGGTGCCTCCTGCGGCACACACTGTCCTTCATTTGTTCGAAAGACCAGTGGTGCCTGTACACATTGGACCATTGGTTCTCTCCCTCTGGTGCCTCGCTGGCCTGTTGGGAAGCCGGGTCCACAGGGTGTGTGGCGGGGCCCTGCACATGGCCCGCCAACTCGAACCTCTGTCAATGCTGCTTCTACCACGTTCTCCACCATCTGGCCACCTGGCCTGCCAGTGGCACCACTACTGCAGCTGCCTCGGGATCCATGAGATCGTCTGTACCATTTAATATCTGCAAGGAATTAGAAGAGGGTATGAGACTGACAACCAGTGGTGTCTTCCAACCTGGGACCCTCCAGTCATCCATTGCTCCCTCCATTGCTCCACCCACCTCACCTCCCGCCATCTGATATGCTCTGCCCACACACACCTGGCAACAGTGGGGGCCCCTGCTCACCGGACCCCACACCTTGTATTCCAGACACCCGCACAGTCCACGTTACCTGGACTGGGCACTGGTCCCTTCCCCGGTGTACATGGCCATTCTCTGGTCACCGAAATGTCCCCAGTGCTGGGACTCAACCCCTTGATATTCGGATGTTGGCTGCTGCATCCATGCTGTTGCCTCCCGCAGTGTTCAGGCAGAGTGTCCGATTGAGATGCTAGGCAATAACTCCCACATGTACATGACACACCTACTCACGGGATCCACTTGGGATGCATGAAGTGCTCACTTAACTATGATTTCCAATTCCCTATTAACAATAGCATCAATCGCGCGGCCAGAGTCCTCAGAGTTATGGGTAATCGGTGGGACAGGTGAGCTGGGGTTGCCTCCATAATGGGATCACATAGTCCGGGTTGGCATGGTGTACCTGCAGGTACTGAGAAATCCATCTCCCACCCCCCACTCCACCCCCCACCACTCCTCAGCCGAGGCCATGGGTGGCCAGCCCCCCCCCCCCCCCCACCCTGCTCCCCAACCCCTCCCCTCCCATAGCGGCCCACCCAAAGTGAGGCTGGTCTCCCGGGAGCTCCTCCACTCCCTTCCGAGCTCCGGGGCAGCAATCCCAATGCCGCCATGCTCACTGCCTCGGAGCGAAGATGGTTATTCACCTACTCAGGTCCCCACAGTAGTTCTTCGACCAGGTTCATGTTTTTAAAAAGGAGCACCAATCGGATCACGAGGCTTTCTGGTGAGGCTGTTAGGTCACGGGAGGCTAGTAGGTAAGGGGTCGTTCCTGTTAATTTTATGGAGATTGGGCGTAAGTGATGATTATTATCTTCTCACGAAGCTATGGCAGGATCCTGATTTTGCCAATGGGAGCAGACCGGTTAGATCGCAAATAGATAGGCGTCAGGCGCAGTTCTCAATTTTGGCCTCTCCCGCGATTTCATGGCCTTGTTGCACTCTCACCTAAGTGCAATGTGGCAATTAAATCACGCCCTAAGTGTTGACTTTAGGACTGAATTGCATGTAGTTCGCATTCCCATTGGGGGCGCTATTTCTGCAGAAATTCATGACATGCTGATGGGCCTGCACTCTGCTGGCATGAATTCTGAGCAGTTCTCGGCCCAGCGGGCATTCTAACTGCAGTTTGCACCAAAGAGTCTGGCAGCTGGAGCTGTTTTTCAGCACTCCACTTACCACATACTCACTGCAGCCACCAAGGTGGCTCACAGAAGACCTGCCTCCCGAGATCGGGAGTCCGAGATGGACCCACAGCTCCATGTTAGTGAGGAGCGGATGGACACCCTCTTCCCCAGCATGGGCCATAGACTCAAGTCTGCTCTCCTGACCATCATCTGGGAGGTGGTGGCAGAGGCAGTCTGTGCTGCCAGTCTCACCAGGAGGAGACCGTTGGTGAACCAGAGGGGTGGGGGGTCACTGGGGAGGCCTCTGCCCTGAGAGGGTCAGGGAACCAAGGAGGATTCAAAAGGCCGCGGTGCAGGTGTCCTCTGGTTGGGGTGTGCTCTGCTGATCCCCTGCTGATCCCCTGCTTCCTCTGCAATGGGGTAATGCTTCTGAGGAGTGCCAACACCGAGTGGGCCCCCGATTGAGATTGCCGTTCAATGATACAGCAGGGATAGGAGGGTGTCCAGAGGGGCGACCTGGGTGGGTCCCCCAATAACCAGAGGCGTTCTGACCATTTAAAGGACAGACAGCATTCAGCAGTGTGAGCAGCCAGGAGACTGTGAGAAGTACCAAAGGAGTACATTTAAATGACAGACTGCGGCAATGGCGGTCCGAGCCAGGCCATCCCAATCCTGAGGGGGACACCCCAAATTCATGGATTTGGCACCAAGTCAGTACCCGCTACTGCCCCCGGCCCGGACAGCCAGCCCCCAGCAAACCTGACAGTTTCCTAAGGTTTTTCAGTGTTATTTTAGCCCCTACTCCCTCTGCCTAGCCATGGCGCCCAGTCCAAGTTTGTAAATACTTGTAGTAATTCACACCATGAGACTTCTGCCTGAGAGGAGCAGAGCTTTGCGGAAAGACAGCGAATGCTGTATCCAACCCACTAATCACATTTAAATGCATGCAAATGCCAGTGTTACATGCCTCTGTCACGTGGCACAAACCTCATTATGGCCACCAGCGAGGGAAAGGAGCGTAGCACCTGAATTGGCACCGGGAGCAGACCCCAATATTGGTCAGACGTCAGATTCAGCGCACAATCGCAGTTCATGTTTGCGGTGTCACAAGGTGGAGAATTCTGCCCAAAATAAAAAAGGCTATGGGGAAAACAGGAAAGTGGGAATAAGGGGATAGCTTTTTCTGAGAGCTGGGTAAGTACAATGGGCTGAATGGTCTCCTTCTGTTTTGTTTCATTAGGCCATAAGACCATAAGATGTGGGAGCAGGAGTAGGCTATTCAGCCCATCTAGTATGCTCCGCCATAAAATGCGATTATGGCCTAAATTCACTGCCTCGCACCTGCTTGTAGGGAATCCCCTGTGCTACAGAGAATACAGTGGCAGTGAATAAAATGGGATCGGCGCGTTTCCAATGTTACAGGTCCCTGCAGTCATCGGGGTTGAGGTTTGCGCCCTGCAGTTAGTGGGTGGCCACCATATTCTCCAGGCCCACATGGCCCTCTGAGCCGGGAACCATGTGGGTAAGAATTGCTACTGCTATTGAAGCTTGGCCCTGATGCGGTGGGCCAAGGCGGTAAATCTTTAAGGGAGTTTCTCTGAAGTCCACCTGAGGTTGGGATTTCACCACTTTGAATAACTGAACCGTGGAGGTAAATGAATGGATCAAAGCTGCAGCTGGTTTGTGGAAGCTGTCAATCACAGCCCATGACTAGAAAGTTATTAATGGCTTGCAGCTAATGGACCAGATGTTCTCCTTCCAGGAATGGACTTCTGGAGCTTCAAGGTAAGTGTTACAGCTGTAATTTATTTCACTACCCCTGTCTGGGCTACTCTAGTTTCCAACAGGGATCTCTTTTCTGGGCTGGGGGTGGGGGGGGGGGGGGGGGGGGGGGACGGTTTGTGGCTGGAGGTGTGCTGTTATTCATGCGGTTTCTTTAGTCAGGGGATCCCAGTGGGAGGTCCACCTATCACAGGGGTCTCTGTGGGGTGTCTCCAAATTACAGGGGTCTCGGGAGGGGGAGCGCAATTGGATCACCCCTGTAATTGTTAGTGGGGGGGGCACTTAGGCATTCCGGGGTGGGGGGGCTGCTGTGCAGAAGGGTGGTGGGGTCAAGGCTGTTTTGTGGTGCTGGGGGGTAGTTTGGCGTGTTGTGTTGTGTGGGGGCGGGTAGCCCGCCATGGAACCTTGCTATTGGGCTGCCCGCTCAAGATGCTGAAATGCAGGTCTGGCAGATCTTGCTTGGTGAAGAATTCTCAAAACAAATTACATTCCTGTCTTGGTAGGTAGATGTTACTTTCTTCGGATGTCCTATGGGATTTCCACTGGCAACAAGGTTTTCTAGTGGTGCATGGATCAACTCTTTTCAGGCTAATTGGAGTTTGGAGTTGCGCTACGCAAGAACATGATACACGCCTTTGCCTCGTCCTCAACGGAATTAGGACCAGACAGCTTAATATTAACCCTGCAAAACGGCTTTATATCAGATGGCTAACCCTATTGGTAACCACGCTTTGCAGAGCCTCCTTAGTATGAAAACAATATCTCTCCAAGTTCATTTTTTGTTGCAATGAAGTCACGGAACCTCCTTGTCAGCTTTTCAACAAGAACGTGCTGGCAGGAGTACCGCATAGCAGTCTTCAACAGACTCAAACAGGCACATTCAGCCCTGCCGTGCTACAATACTTTGACATTCAAGCACCCGTACTTACATCAACAGACAGACTTGGCGGGGTCTGCAGCCAGAATGGTATACCAGTAGCCTTTGCATTTAGGGCCCTCACTGACATTAACACTCATGTGAAGATTGAAAAGGAAATCCTCGCTCTCATCTTCACCTGTCAGAAATTTAATTACTTCATATATATTTGTCCTACAACTGTTAAAACAGATCATCAGCCACTCATAACAATCCTTAAAAAGCCTCTCCACAATGCCTCTGCACCTCTGCAGCACATGTGCTGAAGTTACAATCTCAGTGTCATCCACAAGTGTGGTAAGGAGATGGATATGGCTGATGCCCTAACCAGAGCCCTACACCCCACTACAGACCAGGCAGACCGTGAGGAAGACATACACATCATGTTATTAGAGGTGCTGTCCTCTTGTAGCAACTAAGAAGTCAAAGGAACGTTACAGGTGACATCACATGCAGATAACATAGATACATAGAAGATAGGAGCAGAAGGAGGCCTTTTGGCCCTTCGAGCCTGCTCTGCCATTCATCACAATCATGGCTGATCATCCAACTCAATAGCCTAATCCTGACAACATCATCATGAGGAGCTGACCTGAGGCCTTAAGAAAGCTTTCCCACGAGCTCCACACATTCTTCGCCATCAGAGATAAACCAGCAAACAGGATATCCGACACAGCATGGCCAGCAATTCATCATCTCTATTTCTCTTCAGCTGTACACCCAGAAACTTCACCAGAGCACCCCCGGGTTGGAAGTAACCAGATACAGGGCCAAGGAATCATTATACTGGCCATTCATCTACCTCAAAATGGAGAGGGAAATCTCCCGATGTGCACCATGCAACGCACTCAAGCCGCATCTAGTCAAAGAAGCGCTGCATTTACATGAGGTCCCAGCCCTCCCATGGTCATTCATAGCAGCTGACATCTTTGAATGGAATGGTAAACAATATTTAGTCTTCGTCGACGTATTCCAGGTGTTTCGAACCCAACCAGTGGCCAAACATGATGAGTAAAATAGTTCTCACTAAGCTCAAGACATACTTCGCCACGGCAAACCGCAGAGATTTGTGACAGACAACGCTCGCCAATTTGTCTCCACTCAATTTAGAAACTTTGAGCACAAATGGGGCTTAGAGCATGTCACAAGCAGCCCCCTATACCTTCAGCCCAATGGCCTGGTGGAATACCCCAGGTCATCCACACTGAGGACACCAGCCTTAAAAATTCTACAGCACAGCCAACCAGCACAATCACAGTCTCGGAACCTGTGATCGAATCAAACACAAGGGTCCAGGACTAAATCACCAACTAGTCTACAACAGGCCTTCGAATTTCAACTTTACACAATGAAAAGATGTGGAGATGCCGGCGTTGGACTGGGGTGAGCACAGTAAGAAGTCTTACAACACCAGGTTAAAGTCCAACAGGTTTGTTTCAAACACGAGCTTTCGGAGCACGGCTCCTTCACCTGATGAAGGAGCCGTGCTCCGAAAGCTCGTGTTTGAAACAAACCTGTTGGACTTTAACCTGGTGTTGTAAGACTTCTTACAATGAAAAGAGGAAGGGAAAAAGGGGACGTGGTGGACTATGAACCAACTGCAACAGCTTAATTTGTGTTTGACCTTATGTAAATAGTTATGTATTGTTCACCTGCTCAATCTGCTCAAAATGGTTTGTACGCAGGTACTGTTCATGCACACATCTCAATACCACTGGTTTTCCCAACATAAACGAGTAAAATGTAGACCAACTGTTCACATGATGACGCGGCTACTAAAGGGTCACGTGACAAGGGCACAGGACTTCTGGGCAGCAAGGTAGCACACATGGCTAGCACTGTGGCTTCACAGCTCCAGGGTCCCAGGTTCGATTCCCGGCTTGGGTCACTACCTATGCGGAGTCTGCACGTTCTCCCCGTGTCTGCGTGGGTTTCTTCCGGGTGCCCTGGTTTGCTCCCACAGTCCAAAGACGTGCAGGTTAGGTGGATTAGCCATGATAAATTGCCCTTAGTGGCCAAATAGGTTAGGAGGGGTTACTGGGTTACTGGGATAGGATGGAAGTGAGGGCTTAAGTGGGGCAGTGAAGATGATGGGCCGAATGCCCTCCTTCTGCACTGTATGTTCTCTGTTGTTCTATGAGGCAGTAATGCTAACCACTGCGCCACCATGCTGCCCTATCATTTTTAAAATGTGATCATATAGCAGTCAGTAGCAATAGAACTGTATTCCAAACATAAAGTCACAATCCTCAGGAAGGAGGAGCAGAAATATGGGAAAAGAGTAAGAGCGTAGAATAGGATACTCCTCCAAGAAGAGAGCCAGATAGACATGATAGACTTTCTTCAGCTAATCCCATGGGTCCGACTCAGAGCTCATGTTGTGGACTACTTGTTGCCCGGATCGGATCACGGTAATCAGGGTACCTAAGCCATAATTTGATGGGTGTATGTATTAAAGGATGGGCCATTGCTTTCCTTGATCTGTATCCATAATGTAGGCTTGAGTTTGCAACACATGTCATTGATATTGCATCAATGCCACATGTCAAGGACTGCTCCTCGCACCCAAACACTTCTTAATATACTCACTGCTTACTCAGTATCAATCACCTATGGAAACCTTTGCCCAATGGATACAAAGCAAGTAACCAAACTGCCAAGGTGGTCACCTTCCCTCCATTTTGTCACCTGGCTTGATGTCAGATATTTAGTTTTCATCATGCTTAGGATCATTTCCTCACCCTTTCTAAGGAGTAATAATGTAATAATTGGACACAAGATGCCATCCTACCAACTTCGGAATCTCAACAAGGAAGCCGGAACCAAATGACGCTGATGTTTCCAGGGAGCGTTTAGAATTGTTGCCTGTTTAGACAATGCCTTTCCAGAGAAAGAGAATAATAGCTAAAATTATAAAGGCCCTAATTTCTTACCCCCAATTTTAGCCCAATTTATTGGAGGAACAAAAGTGAAAAGAATAGATCAATTTGAAACTGCTGAAACAGAGAAAAATCAGTCTGAATTTCCTACAAAGTGTATATCAACTTGGCTCCCATGATGGGAAGAAACTGCAAGGAAAGAATTGCTTTGTCATTTAAAAGTTACCTCCTACAATTTAGCCTCGTTATTGAAATGGAAGTTTAATTTATTATATTATAATGGTATTTCACATTATAAGCATGTGAAATGCTGATGGTAGATATGTAAGTAGTATTGACAAAGTGCTGGAGAAAGTGAGGAAGGAGATGTCTTTTTTTAATAAATTTAGAGTGCCCAATTAATTTTTTTCTAATTAAGGGGTAATTCAACGTGGCCAATCCATCTACGCTGCACATCTTTTGGGTTGTGGAGGAGACACCCACGCAAACACAGGGAGAATGTGCAAACTTCAGACGGACAGTGACCCAGATAGAACCTGGGACCTCGGCGCCGTGAGGCGGCAGTGCTAACCACTGTGCCACTGTGCTGCCCTGCAAGGAGATGTCTTGAGACTGGGAAGCAAAAGTAAATGCCAGCGGGTTCCTCCACAAATCACAGGAGAAGGTAAATATATCAGCCACGTTCTTCTCAAAGTTCAATGTTGCAGTTCATGTAGAATAGTTTCCACGTCACCAGTGACCTGAGCCGTGTCAAGTGCCGGAAATGGTCCTGACTCACAATTATTTTATAAGTTTAGAAAAGAAGGAGAACCCAGGCTGAAAGATTCCCATTAATTATGCCAAGCACAGCTCGCAGTGTGCACCACCAGAGGCGAACGCAAGGTGTTACGCCATCCTGGATTAGTGCACGGTCAATTCCAGCCCCACTTGACCCAGAGTCACAACACAATTGAAATTAACTCTTCATTTTAAAAGTACCCAAAGTCTTTGATCTTTGGCTGCCCAATAACTACAGTCACTAGGTTTGTAAATTGAAACAAATGTAACTTTTATTAATGTTATGGGCGAGGGTTTAGAGAACCCCAAAATGTATCATGGAGTTCACCTGACCCACAACTTTTAATAGATTGTGGTTATGGGGAGCACACGGGCTTACTCTGCAGGTGTGATGCAAACAGAGCTTTACAGTATTTTTAAATGAAAACAATGTTTATTTATGAAACTAGTTCACACTTTATAAAACTACAGTAAACAGCTTAACAACTATCAACACCAATAAATCCGCAAAGAATACAGTACTCGACAGATAACCCTTAATACATTCCCAAATAACATCCAGAAGACAAAATACCCCTTTTAACACAGAGATCAGGTTTAAATTCACTGTTGAGAGCAGCCAGCACTGTGAAATCATCCAATTGATTTGGAGACAGTCTTTAGTTTGCAGAGAGATCCATGCACATCTGCTGGGTTTCACTGCAGCTCTTCTCTCTGAAAACAAAACTAAAAACTCACTCTATACCAGCCTGCTCAAAAACGAAAGTAAAGCAGACAGACAGCCCGGCTCCACCCACTCTCTGACATCACTGCAGCTCTCTAATAAACAGCCATTTCTTAAAGGTACTCTCACATGACAATTAATAACAATTAGTATTATTAAATAGACAACAAATACAACTGGTTAACTACTATATAATTTCTAAACCCCCCTTTTACTCACCCCCGTTCTGCGCACGTGCAACTCAGAAAAACACAGAGGGGAAAGAGGGGTGTAAATAACAATATTAAAAGTAAAAGGATAAAGGTTCCTGTTTCAGATGGATGTTTCCAGTTAGATTTTCCTCACTCTAGAACTCCAGTTGGATGTCTTTGCTTTCAGTCTGTAATGGTTTTAATTGTAGACTCTTCAGTGTTGGATTTGGGAGGTACCCCAAAATGGAGAACTCCTCCCAGAGGTTCCCAGGTAAGGCTTTAAGTGGCAATTGCCCAGAAGCGCTAACGTCCCCTGTCACCAACTGCAAGAAATTATCTGTGCAGACCTGGTTGTCATGTGACTACCTGATGATGTGATCACGTGGAGCATCATGGGGGTTGGAGTTTGGTAGAATTCCCCAGGGCCTCGGGCAGAGTAGATGTGTTAAGAGTTTGTATGTTTAGTTAATAAATCTCCTTCATGTTGAAAGTACCTTGTGCAGTTGTTGATTTGACAGACCTCATAGAACTGACAAAGCGACTTAAATCATTAACTTCAGGTGGTTCTTCCACACTCATGGTTTATGTTCCATGTTCTATGGTTACTCTAAAAGAGTTAGGCGAGTAAATCCCCCCCCCCCCACTAACTTCATAGTAGCTATTTTAAACCCCTAGACCAAGCCACGCGTGGGACACCCCCCACCCCCTCCCACACTCCTGACCTCCCCCCTCCCCCACACCCAACTAATAAACTCCCAGGGCTTTACCAACCTGCCCACCACCGCCCTATGGAGTGTACCTGATCTGGGAGTGGCTCCAACCCCTGCACCCCGGTCACAGGGCGGACCTGACTCAGGAGAGGGTGGGTTACATGTAATTGTCTGACAAACCGTGGTCACAAACTGTACCATACTGAATATATATTGAGTATAAAGTTTGAGGGCGGGATTCTCCGACCCTCCGCTCTGAAATCGCGCTCGGCGCGGGGGCAGAGAATAACCCAAAATAGGCTCCCACGCCGGCACGCTATTCTCTGGCGACTGGAAAATCAGCATCAGTCAAGTGGGCACAATCGACACGGCACCGGTCGGGGGCTGTTGAAAGCAGTCCCCGTGGCGATTCTCCACGCTCGATGGACCGAGTGCCGGCCGAGTCCCGCCAGTTGGGACCACGCCGGCGTGGTTCATATGTGGTCCCATCTGGCGGGACCTCACCGGGGGCCGTCCTGGTGGGAGGGGGAGCGGGGGGGATCCAACTCTGGGGGGGGGGGGGGGCAGTCAGCACGGTGGGCTAGTGGTTAGCACAACCGCCTCACGGCGCTGAGGTCCCAGGTTCAATCCCGGCTCTGGGTCACTGTCCGTGTGGAGTTTGCACATTCTCCCCGTGTCTGCGTGGGTTTCGCCCCCACAACCCAAAAATGTGCAGAGTAGGCGGATTGGCCACGCTAAATTGACCCTTAATTGGAAAAAATAATTGGCTAATCTAAATTTATTTTTTTAAAAACTCTGGGGGGGGGGGGGGGGGATCCACGGTGGCCAGACCAGCAACCGGTGGCTACCGATCAGCGGGCGCGCTCATAGGCGCGGGCCTATGTTACTCTGTGCCGGGCCCCTGCAGGGCGCCTCCATATTACGATGGGACCGGTGCAAAGACGGCCGGCATGCGCACGCACGGCCGCGCGGGCGTAACTGCAGGGCCTGGACGGCAGCCGGAGCTGGGGACGCACGGCAGGGTCCTGCCAGCCCCCTTGAGGGCGGCGAATCACCCCGGACTTTCTCGGGAAAAGTCCCGAGTGATTCCCGCCCGTTTCCTGGCGGGCGTGGGATCTTAGTCCCCCGAAGGGAGAATCCCGCCCCATGGGTGGGACTTTCCGGCTCCTTTCGTGCCAGGACCTTCCGTCTCACCACAGTGAATGGAAGTTTGAATGGCCTCCACGTGCACCATGCCCGGAGCTGCTGTGCCAGGACTGAAAGATCTCAGCCGAAAGGTGCTTTGCAGAATCTATATGAAATAATTTGACCCCACTCTGACTATGGTCCCCATCTCTGGCACTTGAAAGATGTGAAGGCGTTCAGAAGGGTTCAGAAGACATTCAGGAGAATGGTTCCAGGTTTGAGGGATTACAGCAAAGCTGAGGTTGTTCTCAGAGGTAAGAAGCTCTTGGTCCCAGAGGTGGGGGAACCTCAGTTCCAGGGTTGGAATGGCTAATCTGGGATATAGATTTGATAAACATCAAAACATAGAAAATAGAAACAGGAGGAGGCCATTCCACCCTTCGAGCCTGCTCCACCATTCATTTTGATTATGGCTGATCATCAGGTTCAATACCCTGATCCGGCGTTCCATCCCATATCCCTTGATTCCTTTTTCCCCAAGAGGTAAAGGTGTTCAAAACCATGCGGCATCTAAACAGGGGAGAGAGGGAGAGGGAACGAAAGAAAAACTGTTGCCATTGGCGGAAGGGTGAAGAACCAGGGGACACTGAATGGCAAAAGAACGAATGGCGATATGAGGAAAGTGTTTTGTTACGCAGCAAGGGGTGAGGATCCGGAATGCACTGTCTGAGAGTGAGGCGGGAGCAGATGTAGTTGAGGCCTTCGCAAGAGAACTGGACCTGAACGTGAAGGGCAAATGTTCACAGAGGAAAGAGCAAGTGAGTGGGATTAGCTGATTTGCTCTTGCAGAAAGCCAACAAGTACACCAAGGATCAACGTGCTGAAACCATTCTATGTTTCAAGGTGCAGTGTCCACGTCCCCTGTCATGGTTCCTATGGGCTCCGCTCCTTACTGGGAGCTGTGGATCACCTGTTACATTACATTCTGCTCACTGCTGTAAAATAAATGACTCACTTTGGGGAAAACAAATGGCAGAGGCTGGAAACTGTAAATCACAAAGCAATATGTGTCCAAAGTCCTAATTTTAAAACACTCACCCAGCCTGACCAGCTTTTCAAAAGTCATCTCTCTCTTTCTCTGCCTCTCTCTGTCTCTCACTCTTTGTCTAATGCTGACCATTTCGCAACAGCACTAAGTATTTATTGACAGACTCCATGTTTAAATAATGAGCTCCCTTTGCCCCCGCAATCATGCGCCTCCACCCGACCACACATAATTGGACCTGTTCCCACCAGTTAACTGCGTGAGGCTTTCTTCGTTGTTCCTCCTCAATCATTCTGGCATGAAGCACTCATTTCTGCAATTCCAGCTTGAGAACCAAATTCATTTGCGTCGGACTGCTGGCTGAGTGCTGAGGTGGAGGATTCTTTCTGAAGCTGCCAGACTGGAATTCAAGCCCAAGTTAAGGTTGGGGATTGGAAGGGGGTGTGGAGTGTGGAATCATCTGCAGAACGGACTAAAGAGAAGACTTTGCCAGCTTGTATGTGACTCTGGCAATGCCATAGGTCAGAGGGTCCTGGTTAAAGAGGTAAGCAAAGGGTCACTGACAGGGGTTCCCAGAACAATTGGTCCACAGCCTTTCCTCTTCACAGTGTCCATCAATGACTGAGAGTTCGTGACAGAAGCAAAGTAATCTGAGTTTGCAGAAGACGCCAAATTAGGAGTGGGAAGGAGATGAGCAGGATTCAACCAAAAGGGAAGACACAAGCTAAATGGATGGTGGGCTGATAACAGACAGGTAGCATTGGGCGGCACGGTAGCACAGTGGGTAGCACTGTTACTTCACAGCGCCAGGGTCCCAGGTTCGATTCCCGGCTTGGATCATTGTCTGTGCAGAGTCCACATGTCTCCCCGTGTTTGCGTGGGTTTCCTCCCACAAGTCCCGAAAGACGTGCTGTTAGGTAATTTGGACATTCTGAATTCTCCCTCTGTGTACCCGAATAGGCGCTGGAATGTGGCGACTAGAGGATTTTCACAGTAACCTGATTGCAGTGTTAATGTAAACCTACTTGTGACAATAAGGATCATTATTATTATTAATGAAGGCATATGAAAGATGATGAGAGAATGCGAGAGAAATAAGGAATGGGAATATAAACCAAAAACAATCTCCACTACAGGATATAGAACAGGTGAAGAATCCAGGAGTATTGTTGGGTATCTCACTAAAACCAATCAGGCTGTAGGTAACAATGAGGGAAGCTAACTCAGCTAGTCAGAGGATAGATGGCAATAAATATCCCAGCCATAGCTGAAGTACTGTGTATCGTTCTGAGCTCTGTCCTTCAGCAAGAATGTCTGGGTATTGGAGGCAGTTCAGAGACAGGATACCCAAACTGAGCTAGCGGATCAGTTTGAAGAGCCAGGGTTTGAGAAGACCGAGAGTCAGGGATAAGATTCAAGTATTCACGCCTTTGAGGATAGACTCACTTCGAAAGGAGTGCCATAAGCACCAGAATCAAAGGGCATGGGTGTTACGTTCTGCTGCTTGGCTGATAGGAATCATACACACGAGAATGTCAAATGTTTATTGTATAACAATTACGTCGATTAGATAAATATCAGAATTATCAAAAAAGACTAACTATAATAAATTATCTAAGAGCTACCTCAAATATGACCATCCACTATGACGACTATCTCCAGACTCCTCGAGGTAACAGTGTCATGTGGCTGTTCTCTACTGCCAACTGCTGGTTGGAGGTCGTATACATTTCTATTTACATGATTGCTGATGCATATCATCACAATGTTGGCTTCAATTTAAAAGCAAGAAGGTGCAAGTAATAGCTCAGGAGGCCCAAGAGGCTAAGGTAAACAGTATTTAATAAAGCAATAAAAAGTAAATCTCGCAATGCAGCTTACAGTCCAAAGCTTCCAACTGGGACTACCGAACACGTCGGCCCCAGTCTGGGACCATTTCTGTTAAGCAGATTTATGATCCCCAGCTGGGTGGTCTTCATTCCACTGATCAGGGAACTCGTATTGCGGAATCCCATAGGGAGATCAATTGAGGTGTCCCCTCGTGACTTTTATTACAGTGCACAAGAGAGTTTTGATTAAATTATTGCAGACAGAAGAGGATGAATGTGATTGGTGAATGAGGCAGTGGAGTCAGGTAATGTGGAAAAAACAGCAAGCAGAATTTAAAAGGGTTTGGAGGGTGGCCTGCAGTAATCCTGATATGGAGCATGGAGACTGCACTTTGAAATGTGGAATCATAGAATGGTTACAGTAGAGAAGGAGACCATTTGGCCCATCCTGAGTTTTGCCAGCTTCCTGCATGCCTTTGAACCAACTTGATAGATTGCATAGTCAATTTCTGTTCTCAGGTTTTGTCCATTTCTCTGTCCTTTGTAGATATAGAGGAATGAGACACACACAAATCTAACTTGTCTGTATTGTACATCTCAAGGACTGAGACATATAAGAGAATGAATTGATCCAATTTTCAATATGTATTGTACACATCAAGAACTGAGACAATGCAGAGAGGAGTGAATTGACTATTTCAATTCTTTGAAGATGTAATTGTTTAATGTATCCAACGTCGCTGCTTCTACAACCGAATGCCTTTTGGCATCATCTCTGCCTCAGAGGTATCTCACCGCATAATGGAACAGATGATGGAGGGCATCGAGGGGGTGCGAATGTACGTCGACGATGTCATAATCTGGTCCTACTCAAGAACACATCGATCGCCTCAAGCGTGTGTTCCACAGGAGCTACGAGCATGGCCTCCGACTCAACAGGGCTGAATGCTCATTCGGTCAATCAGAAATCAAATTCCTTGGCGACCACATCTCACTGCAAGGCATGCAGATAGATGCTGGCAAGGTTTTTGCGATCAACCCCATGAAGACCCCAGAGGACAAGAAGGTGGTCCTCTGCTTTCTTGGGATGGTCAACTTCCTTGGGAAGTTCATTCCCAACATGGTGTCCCACACCACAGCCCTCCGCCATCTCGTCAGAAAATCGACGGAATTCCAGTGGCTGCCCGCTCATGAGAAAGAGTGGCGTGAGCTGAGGGCAAAACTCACCAAAGCCCTGGTGCTGGCGTTTTTCGCCCCCGCCAAGGAGACACATATATCCACTGACGCGAGCCAGGACGGTATTGGGGCGGTGCTCCTCCAACGGGATGACTCCTCCTCCGGGGCCCCAGTTGCGTATGCCTCAAGAGCCATGACGCCCACTGAGCAACGGTACGCTCAGATTGAGAAGGAATGTCTGGGCCTCCTGACAGGAATCGACAAGTTTCACGACTATGTATATGGCCTCCCTAAATTCACAGTTGAGACGGACCACAGGCCATTGGTCTACATCATCCAAAAATACCTCAATGACATGACACCACAGTTACAACGCATCCTTCTCAAGCTACGCCGCTACGATTTTGAACTGGCCTACACCCCAGGCAAAGAACTAATTGTTGCAGATGCCCTTTCCAGGTCTATCACCACACTGTGTTAGCAAACTGACATCGTATGTCAAATCGACGTGCAGGTACAATTCTGTGCCTCCAACTTTCCGGCCTCTGATGAGAGGGTCATTCAAATTCATGAGGAAACGGCCAGGGATCCTCTGCTCCAGCGGGTGACGCAGCACCTCATGAATGGCTGGCAGAAGGGACAGTGTCCCCAGTTTTACAACGTCAAGGACGATCTGACGGTGGTGGACAGCATCCTCATGAAGCTCGATAGAATCGTGATTCCGCAGAGCATGCCAGCTGTGGTGCTCGGCCAACTCCACGAGGGTCACCTGGGGGTCGAGAAATGTCGATGCAGAGCTTGGGAGGCAGTCTACTTGCCAGGCATCAGCCAGGACGTTGCAAACACGGTCCTCAACTGCCCTAAAATTGTCAAAACTTTCAGCCAGCTCAACCTAAAGAAACTCTGCAGCAACATGAGATAGTGACCTTCCCATGGACCAAAGTCGGTGTCGACCTTTTCCACTATGTCCTCCTGGTCGACTACTTTTCCAATTACCCCAAAGTGGTGAGACTGTCCGACCTCATGTTGGCGGCGGTGATTAAGGCATGCAGAGAAACATTTGCCAGACATGGGATACCACTCATGGTGATGAGTGACAACGGCCCCTGTTTTTACAGCCAGGAATGGTCTGATTTTGCCCGGCTATACAACTTTCGGCACGTCACATCCAGCCCCCACTACCCGCAGTCAAACGGGAAGGCTGAAAAAGGGTTCCACATCGTCAAAAGATTACTATGTAAGGCTGCAGACTCAGGCTCCGACTTCAACCTGGCGCTGTTGGCATACAGAGTGACCCCGCTGTCCACTGGGTTGTCTCCAGAGCAGATGCTCATGAACCGCACTCTGCGAACAACGGTTCCAGCCATCCACATTCCAGACCTTGACAACTTCTCGGTCATACAGAAGATGCAGCAGTCTCGGGCCCAACAGAAATCAGCATACGCCGCTCATGCCACGGATCTCCCCGAGCTGGTCCCAACTGATCATGTTCGTGTACAGTTGCCTGACGGCGGCTGGTCCGCCACGGCTGTGGTGGTCAAGCAAGTGGCCCCGAGATCGTTCCTCGTTGGCATGGCTGATGTGTCTTTCCTACAACGCAACAGGCGGGCGCTGCGCAGACTTCCACGCCCGCCACCCAACCGTGATGTCCCACCTCACACACTGCTTCCTCCGGACGCACCCTGCCACGAGGCCACCGATCTGCCAGCAATCCTGCCGACCTCTGCGAGCATCGCATTGGCGGCAGTCCTGCCCATCAAAGTGCTGCCGGCCCCTACTCCAGCCGTGAGGTGGTCAACCAGAATTCATCACCCGCCACAGAGACTAAACTTATAGACTGAATGTTTGAACAACTTTGTTTCCTCAGCATTCTGACATATGTAAATATTGTTTTTTTACCGTTTCATCTGCCCTGTATCTGCACTAGCGATACCTTCCTATGTATATAAGTCCATTTTAGCATATTCTGTATATAGTCACGTACATATACACATCTTCACGCACATGCACCTTAATATTTATTATCTGAACACAAAACTTCAAAAAAAGGGGGATGTGCATAATGGAGTGCAGACAGGCAGTGATTGACACACAGGATGACCAGTGAGCACACAGAACACAGCAGCCAATCACCAGACAGGACACAACCACTATAAAGCCAGAGGGCACCAGTTTTCCTGCTCTCTCGGGATCCAGCCTCTGAGACAGTCAGAGTTCGTGAGCATAGCCCATGCAAACACCATGTGGTAGCCAGTAAGCCTGGTCAGGCTAGCATCAGGTCTCCAGTCAAGTCAGCATCGTGTCAACCCACAGTTGAACATGTAAAATAATTAGATGTTAAATAAAATCGTGTTGCATCTCATCAAGTGTTGGAAGTCTGTCTCTCGCTACACTGCATCAAACGCAGTCCACATAGACCCAGCCTGCCCGACACATCAGGCAACATCCTGGTAAACCTTTTCTGTACTCTCTCCAAAACCTCCACGTCCTTCTGGCAGTGTAGTGACCAGAATTGGACACAGTATTCCAAATGTGGCATAACCAACATTCTATAGAACTGTAACATAATTTTCGAGCTTTTATACTCGATACCCCGCCTGATGAAGGCAAGCACACCGTATGCTTTCTTTACCACCATTTCCACCTGTGCTGCCACTTTTAAGGATCTATGGATCTGCACGTCCAGTTCTCTTTGTGTGTCTCTGCTCCTGATGGTTCTGCCATTTATTTTATAGCTCTCACCTGAATTGGATCTACCAAATTGCATCATCTCGTATTTGTCCGTGTTAAATTCTATCTGCCATTTCTCCGCCCAATTTTGCATCCTATCTATATCCTGCTGTATTCTCTGACAATCTTCATCACTATCTGAAACTCCTGCAATCTTAGTATCGTCCGCAACGTGCTCACCAGACCAGCTGCGTTTTCTTCCAAGTCATTTATATATATTACAAGCAGCAGAATTTAAGACAGAGATGAAGAGGTTCTTCTCTCAGAGGGTCGTGAATCTGTGGAGCTGCTGATTATTTCCAGCATTTGCTGCTTTTAAGTCATCTGTAGAGGCTGGGTCATTAGGTATGTTCAAGGCTGAGAGAGACAGATTTTTAATCAGTCAGGGAATCAAGGGATATAGGATAAGGTGGGAAAGTGGAGTTGAAGATTATTACTTCAGGTCAGTCGTGATCTTATTGAATGGTGGAGCAGACCCGATGGGTTGAATGGCCTACTTCCGCTCCTCGTCTTTATGGTCTTATGGTCCTCCAAGGGTACTAGCCTTCTCCATCATTCTGCAAACATCACTTTTCTTCAATGACTATTAATTCTCTACAAAGTCTGAGAATGCCCATGACTTGAATCCTGCTCTCTCCTCTGGAAAGGGTCATTTATTATTTCTCTCACATTTAAATAAGAAAAAGCAATCTGATCATCGAAAGACTCACCTCTCTTTGTCCTACTTTTAGCTCTATCTGTTTTACACTCCAATTCTGTGCTCTTCCTAACCACCTTCTCTCTCTCTTTCTGCCACTCAAATAGCCATCCAATCCTCGCTTATTCCCACCTGCAACTTCATTGCGTTGAAATCAAGAGTTACTGTATCTTTTCCACTCATACTAAGCTTCTCCCAGGATTGGTAAACTGCAGACTTAATTCCCCCCCCCCCCCCCCCCCCAGTTTCTTGCAGCAGCAAGTTGTTACAATTTTCTCATTAAATAGCAATTTCTGCAGGTCCACTTAGATCCTCAACCACCTTTCTCGCTAATAAAACTTCTTATCTGTTCAGTACTGAGCATGGGTCAGCTATCGGCTTTTAATGTAAATAAAAATTTGAAAGTGCTGGAAAAATTGGACCAGGTCCAAAATGTCCCTTATTCGTTTCGGAATAGATTTGAGTCATATTAGACTCGAAATGCTAACTTTGTTTCTCTCTGCAAATGCTGCCGGAGCTGCTCATTATTTCCAGCACTTTCTGCTTTTAAGTCATGTCCACAGCATCGGCAGTGTTCTTCTTTTATGCCAGTGTTTAACAGCAGGGGTTACCGAGACTGAACCATATTGACTCGCTAGTTCTGCATCAATTTCTCAATCAGACAATGAGACACCTTAAATAAGGGATCTTGCACCACCAGGTTAAAGTCCAACAGGTTGGTTTGGAATCACTAGCTTTCGGAGCGCAGCTCCTTCATCAGGTAATTAAGTCTTTATATATCCAGATGGTGTAACTGGAGAGAGGGATAATCACCCCCCGCCATCTGGCCTGGGCTTGCAAAATCCTGCCAACTCTCCTGGCTTGAGGCAATTCACACCTCTTCAACCTGTGATTATCCCTCCCTCCAGTCGCACCGTCTGGACCTGTAAAGACTTAATTACCTGCAAAGACTCGCATTCATAGTATCATCTTGCATCACTGACTTTGTCTATATATGTGTTTGTGGAACCCACCTCTTCATTCACCTGATGAAGGAGCTGCGCTCCGAAAGCTAGTGATTCCAAACAGACCTGTTGGACTTTAACCTGGTGTTGTAAGACTTCTTACTGTGCCCACCCCAGCCCAATGCTGGCATCTCCACATCATTAAATAAGGGGCACATTGGAATTTGCCGTTTTGATCAAAAGGCATGCCCTCTGAGATGTCCAGAGAGGCCTAGGCCACTTCCAGCTTTTGATGCCCTGAGCCATAACCAAAAAAATGAAGATGTGTAAAACAAAATAGGGCACCAAACAAATGTGACACATAATGCTCCTCCTGCAGAATGTTTGAGGTGAGGGACGCCGTCAGTGTCCCTGCTGATTTCATCTGTGGGAAGTGCACCCAACTCCAGCTCCTCAAAAACCGTGTTAGGGACCTGGAGCTTGAGCTGGATGAACTTCGGATCATTCGGGAGGCAGAGGGGGTCATAGATAGGAGCTTCAGGGAAGTAGTTACACCAAAGACTGTAGATAGATGGGTAACTGTAAGAGGGACTGGGAAGAAGCAGTCAGTGCAGGGACCCCCTGCGGTCGTTCCCCTGAGTAACAAGTATACCGTTTTGGATACTTGTGGGGGGGACGACTTACCAGGGGTAAGCCATGGGGTACGGGCCTCTGGCACGGAGTCTGTCCCTGTTGCTCAGAAGGGAAGGGGGGAAAGGAGTAGAACATTAGTAATTGGGGACTCAATAGTCAGGGGCACAGATAGGAGATTTTGTGGGAGCGAGAGAGACTCACGTTTGGTATGTTGCCTCCCAGGTGCAAGGGTACGTGATGTCTCGGATCGTGTTTTCCGGGTCCTTAAGGGGGAGGGGGAGCAGCCCCAAGTCGTAGTCCACATTGGCACTAACGACATAGGTAGGAAAGGGGACAAGGATGTCAGGCAGGCCTTTAGGGAGCTAGGATGGAAGCTCAGAGCGAGAACAAACAGAGTTGTTATCTCTGGGTTGTTGCCCGTGCCACGTGATAGTGAGATGAGGAATAGGGAGAGAGAGCAATTAAACACGTGGCTACAGGGATGGTGCAGGCGGGAGGGATTCAGATTTCTGGATAACTGGGGCTCTTTCTGGGGAAGGTGGGACCTCTATAGACAGGATGGTCTACATCTGAACCTGAGGGGCACCAATATCCTGGGGGGGAGATTTGTTAGTACTCTTTGGGGGGGTTTAAACTAATTCAGCAGGGGCATGGGAACCTGGATTGTAGTTTTGGGGTGCGAGAGATTGAGAGTAGAGAGGTCAGGAGCACAGTTTTGACTTCGCAGGAGGGCGGCAGTGTTCAGGTCTGTGGTTTGAAGTGTGTCTATTTCAATGCCAGGAGTATACGAAATAAGGTAGGGGAACTGGCAGCATGGGTTGGTACCTGGGACTTCGATGTTGTGGCCATTTCAGAGACATGGATAGAGCAGGGACAGGAATGGTTGTTGCAGGTTCCGGGGTTTAGGTGCTTTAGTAAGGTCAGAGAAGGGGGCAAAAGAGGGGGAGGTGTGGCGCTGCTAATCAAGGACAGTATTACGGTGGTAGAAAGGATGCAAGATGGGGACTCTTCTTCCGAGGTAGTATGGGCTGAGGTTAGAAACAGGAAAGGAGAGGTCACCCTGTTGGGAGTTTTCTATAGGCCACCTAATAGTTCTAGAGATGTAGAGGAAAGGATGGCGAAGATGATTCTGGAAAAGAGCGAAAGTAACAGGGTAGTTGTTATGGGAGACTTTAACTTTCCTAATATTGACTGGAAAAGATATAGTTCGAGTACATTGGATGGGTCGTTCTTTGTACAATGTGTGCAGGAGGGTTTTCTGACACAATATGTTGACAGGCCAACAAGAGGTGAGGCCACTTTGGATTTGGTTTTGGGTAATGAACCAGGCCAGGTGTTAGATCTGGAGGTAGGTGAACACTTTGGAGACAGTGACCACAATTCGGTGACCTTTACGTTAGTGATGGAAAGGGATAAGTATACCCCGCAGAGCAAGAGTTATAGCTGGGGGAAGGGCAATTATGATGCCATTAGACATGACTTAGGATGTGTTGGTTGGAGAAGTAGGCTGCAAGGGTTGGGCACACTGGATATGTGGAGCTTGTTCAAGGAACAGCTATTGCATGTTCTTGATAAGTACGTACCAGTCAGGCAGGGAGGAAGGGGTCGAGCGAGGGAACCGTGGTTTACCAAAGAAGTGGAATCTCTTGTTAAGAGGAAGAAGGAGGCCTATGTGAAGATGAGGCGTGAAGTTTCAGTTGGGGCGCTTGATAGTTACAAGGAAGCGAGGAAGGATCTAAAGAGAGAGCTGAGACGAGCAAGGAGGGGACATGAGAAGTCTTTGGCAGGTAGGATCAAGGAAAACCCAAAAGCTTTCTATAGGTATGTCAGGAATAAAAGAATGACTAGGGTAAGAGTAGGGCCAGTCAAGGACAGTGGTGGGAAGTTGTGTGTGGAGGCTGAGGAGATAAGCGAGATACTAAATGAATACTTTTCGTCAGTATTCACTCAAGAAAAAGATAATATTGTGGAGGAGAATGCTGAGACCCAGGCTATTAGAATAGATGGCATTGAGGTGCGTAGGGAAGAAGTGTTGGCAATTCTGGACAAGGTGAAAATAGATAAGTCCCCGGGGCCAGATGGGATTTATCCTAGGATTCTCTGGGAAGCCAGGGAAGAGATTGCTGAGCCTTTGGCTTTGATTTTTAGGTCATCATTGGCTACAGGAATAGTGCCAGAGGACTGGAGGATAGCAAATGTGGTCCCTTTGTTCAAGAAGGGGAGTAGAGATAACCCAGGTAACTATAGGCCGGTGAGCCTAACGTCTGTGGTGGGTAAAGTCTTGGAGAGGATTATAAAAGATACGATTTATAATCATCTAGATAGGAATAATATGATTAGGGATAGTCAGCATGGTTTTGTGAAGGGTAGGTCATGCCTCACAAACCTTATCGAGTTCTTTGAGAAGGTGACTGAACAGGTAGACGAGGGTAGAGCAGTTGATGTGGTGTATATGGATTTCAGTAAAGCGTTTGATAAGGTTCCCCACGGTCGGCTATTGCAGAAAATACGGAGGCTGGGGATTGAGGGTGATTTAGAGATGTGGATCAGAAATTGGCTAGTTGAAAGAAGACAGAGAGTGGTAGTTGATGGGAAATGTTCAGAATGGAGTTCAGTTACGAGTGGCGTACCACAAGGATCTGTTCTGGGGCCGTTGCTGTTTGTCATTTTTATAAATGACCTAGAGGAGGGCGCAGAAGGATGGGTGAGTAAATTTGCAGACGACACTAAAGTCGGTGGAGTTGTAGACAGTGCGGAAGGATGTTGCAGGTTACAGAGGGACATAGATAAGCTGCAGAGCTGGGCTGAGAGGTGGCAAATGGAGTTTAATGTGGAGAAGTGTGAGGTGATTCACTTTGGAAAGAATAACAGGAATGCGGAATATTTGGCTAATGGTAAAATTCTTGGTAGTGTGGATGAGCAGAGGGATCTCGGTGTCCATGTACATAGATCCCTGAAAGTTGCCACCCAGGTTGATAGGGTTGTGAAGAAGGCCTATGGTGTGTTGGCCTTTATTGGTAGAGGGATTGAGTTCCGGAGCCATGAGGTCATGATGCAGCTGTACCAAACTCTGGTACGGCCGCATTTGGAGTATTGCGTACAGTTCTGGTCGCCTCATTATAGGAAGGACGTGGAAGCTTTGGAACGGGTGCAGAGGAGATTTACCAGGATGTTGCCTGGTATGGAGGGAAAATCTTATGAGGAAAGGCTGATGGACTTGAGGTTGTTTTCGTTAGAGAGAAGAAGGTTAAGAGGTGACTTAATAGAGGCATACAAAATGATCAGCGGGTTAGATAGGGTGGACAGCGAGAGCCTTCTCCCGCGGATGGAGGTGGCTAGCACGAGGGGACATAGCCTTAAATTGAGGGGTAATAGATATAGGACAGAGGTCAGAGGTGGGTTTTTTACGCAAAGAGTGGTGAGGCCGTGGAATGCCCTACCTGCAACAGTAGTGAACTCGCCAACATTGAGGGCATTTAAAAATTTATTGGATAAGCATATGGATGATAAGGGCATAGTGTAGGTTAGATGGCCTTTAGTTTTTTTTTCCATGTCGGTGCAACATCGAGGGCCGAAGGGCCTGTACTGCGCTGTATCGTTCTATGTCTATGTTATAATTTGAAGATATTTTTTTAATTTGACAAATGCTTTTCTAGTCTTTTTCTGTGCAAACGCACTAATTTTTGAGGAATAATCTAGCTTTCGTGTAATGTCAGTTGATATTAAGCAGGGCGAGACCATTCAAATGCTCTTGTCCCAGAGCTGAACGATGATTGTTCTTTACCTGCTTCGACACAATGAAAGTGCGTCCACCTGAAGCTGCTGATGCAGACATACTGACCAAATTTCGCCATGAAATTGTGATTTTTATTTTTTTTTATAAATGTTTTTTATTGAGTTTTCATATTTTATATATGATAAATTACAAATTATTAAAGAGAAAAAAAGAAAACACAAAAATTTAACATGAATATTTACAGGTAAGCATCTTCATAACAACAATTGTGGCCGCCCCCTTTAGCCAGCATACATATTTTACATTCCCCAATATGGCCGAGGCACATGTTTATAGGCATTTATTTATAGTTTGGTTTTGTGCCTTAGCTTGCCATCAAACCCCCATAACGAGCCCGTAACCCCCCCCCACCGGCTACCTTCCCCCAATTCCCGTCCATTTTCCACTGATTCTTGGCCACCCGACTATTCTTCCTCTTGTACGTTGGCCACAAACAGGTCCCAGAACAATTGCATGAATGGCTCCCACGTTCTGTGGAAGCCGTCGTCTGACCCTCGGATGGCGAATTTGATTTTCTCCATTTGGAGAGATTCTGAGAGGTCGGACAGCCAGTCTGCAGCTCTGGGCGGTGCTGCTGACCGCCAGCCAAACAGGATTCTACGGCGGGCGATCAGGGAGGCAAAGGCAAGGGCGTCCGCCCTCCTCCCCAGGAATAGATCTGGCTGGTCTGAAACCCCGAAGACCGCCACTATCGGGCATGGCTCCACCCTCACCCCCACCACTTTGGACATAGCCTCGAAGAAGGATGAAATTGTGATTTTAGGAACCACCTAGTGCCCAAGTTTGAGTATTTTCTGAAGCAATTCGTGCAGCTTGCAATCCAGAGAAGAGTATTTTTCATTCTTCGGACTTTATGTTGAAAATTTGTCAATTATAAAGAGTTACTCTGCACTAATAATATGACAACCGTGCACCAGCTCTGCTTTCTCAACATATACACGCACTTATGCCCTCCTTCACCTGATAGTAAAGACAGGCTGCGCAGATGCTGCCTGATGTACAGTACGGAACAGCAAAACTTACTTTATTTTCCTGTATCATTTACTTATGTGCATAAACACAAGATGCGAAGCTTATCAAATGCCAAAAGAAATTGACAAGTGTCTAAATGCGAGCCCCCCTTGAGCTTGAGGCACAGGCCAAATGTCCCACATGCATCACCCTACCCCATCCCCGCTGTTTGATTGGCCCTGTCAACAAGGCATTCACAAAAGGAAGGCTTAAGAACTGCCAAATTGCTACTCATTCCATGCACAAAAGCCAAAGCCTGTGATTTAGCAAATTGGTATCAAAATGGATGAGAGCATTTTTTCTTTGCAATTTCAAAGCTTTATGACTTAAATGCAGACAATTCATGAAACATTTTAGTTTGCAGTCCCCTCTGATCGCCCATTTCAACTCAGACCAAGAATAGAAAGTGCACTCTGTCTTACACAGCACACAAAAAAGCTAAGTTAACAACTGCGTCAATACAATATTGAGCAACCGTTTCAGCATCATTGATAGCTATTGTATTGACGGTGTGATTGTCTATCACTCACCCCACTCATTGTAAATTGAACCATCGCTATCATGAGTATTAAAGATTGTCAATATATTCTGAGAGAAAACTGCTGCTATTACTTAATGTGCATCTTAATATTGATCTTCTAGACCTGGTTCAAAATGTTGCACTTGGAGGCATTCAGTACAAACATTTGGAATGTGGTATTTCTATTGTAATGCTTCAATTGATTAAATAACTTTTAAACGGAGTTTTGCAAGATACTCATAAGACGATAAGATATAGCTGCAGAATTAGGCCATTCGTCCCATCGAGTCTGCTCCGCTATTCAAACATGGCTGACATGTTTCTCATCCCCATTCTCCTGCCTTCTCCCCCGTAACCCTTGATCCCCTTATTAATCAAGAACCTATCTCTCTCTGTCTTCAAGACACTCAGTGATTTGGCCTCCACAGCCTTCTGCGGCAAAACGTTCCACAGATTCACCACCCTCTGGTTGAAGAAATTCCTCCTCAGCTCCTGTACTTGTGAGATGACAATTTGGCCGACCCTCAGTTGTAGATAGTTTGTGAATTTATGTTCATGTTAAAAAGGCGTTAATTTCCAGGATGCCTACCCGGTAAAATAAAATGGAGTATTTTTATTTTAAATTTCTCTGCATTGTTATTGCTGAAAGTTTGTCTTTATCGGATTTTGGTTTCATACAATAGATGGACCTGAATATTACACTCCGCTGTGCACCAGATCAGTGAGCTGAGGGACAGATGTCATGTCTGCTCCCACCCAACACCCAGCAGCCAATATCAATGACATATTGGCTGGCCAATTAGTGGCTCTTCCATTAAGCGGGGGAGGGTATAAGAGGACAGGCAGTAATACGCAAGAACGCTGGGGACACTGACTGATTTTGGAGTTGTGTTCAGCAGCAGAATCCTCTTGAGTGACAGCCAATCCTACACGACAGGCAGCACCCATGCAGGACGAATTTGAGTCACGGCTGCTGGAGGACAAAGCTAAGCTTTGGAAATCTGCAAACGTACATGACCCCTCGTTTCTCCGATGGCTGCTTGTGGTCATGCCTACGACTCGGGTGCAGTGTCAGAAGAGGGTCAACGGCCTTCTCCGCTCTGAAAAAGTGAGAAAGGAAGCCACTTTGCATTTTGAACGATTGTACACAGGTGGGCATGTATTGGTGGGGCCGGATGGTGTGCAATCACCTCCAGAGGCAAAGGAGACATGTGCTCAGCAAGGCTGTTTGGGACCAGTTAGGATGGCAGGCATATCTGGAAAGAAGAAGATGTGCAGTGTGCTGGGAACATGGATTGGCGATGTTTGGAAGGAGCATCTGGAACATGTTGATGTCTTCACAGAAGAAGAGGAAGCACAATGTGTTGAAATACAACCACACTGATAGTGGAACTCCAAGCCTGCCATACTAACATCGATAGAGGAGGGCATTTTAGAGTCGGCATGTGTACATGGGGTGAAATCTGTTGATCAAGGAGAGGTGCGGTTATTTCAGAGAGTGAAACAGACATAGATATGGGGGGGGGGGGGGGGGGGATCAAGTATGAATGGTTCAGTGGTAAAGAATATAAGGTTATTTGTAAATTGTGACATTCCCATATACAGGATGATGTAGCAGCAGCTACTTAATCTGCTTAGAATTTTCATAGAATAGAACTGCTGCAGTGCAGAAGGCGGACATTCAGCCCATCGATTCTGCACCAATCCTCTGAAAGAGCATACTACCCAGAACCACTCCCCGCTCGATTCCATGTAAACCCATTACCCCACATAAACTGCACATCTTTGGACACTAAAGGGCAATTCATCATGGCCAATCCCACTAACCTGCACACCTTTGGACTGTGGGAGGAAACCGGAGCACCCGGAGGAAACCCACTCAGAGACGGGGAGGAAGTGCAAACTCTGCACAGTCAGTCCCCCAAGGTTGGAATTGAACCCGGTTCCCTGGCGCTGTGAGGCAGCAGTGCTGCCCATTGTGCCACCATGCCATCCTTCAACACTCAGGCATACTCACTGTTATTTCTCATCCATTAAGTGGTTCATCGTCCAGAGCAATTGAGGATCCAGACATCAGCCATTGATATCAGATGCTGCAGAATCTCACCACCTCAGCTGCTGACACCTCACTGGGTTTTTAAGAATTCATTCAAGAGATCTGGGCATCGCTGGCTGGGCCAGCAATTATTGCCAATCCCTAACTGCCCTTGAATTGAGTGGCTTTGTTAGGGCATTTCAAAGGGGATTTAAGAGTCAACCCACTTTCACGTGAATCTGGAGTCACATGTAGGCCACACCAGGTAAGGACGGCATATTTCCTTCCCTAAAGGTGAACCAGATGGGTTTTCATGACAATCAACAATGGTTTCATGGTCATCGTTAGACTTTTAACTTCAGATTTTTGGTGAGCGCACCCATACAGATGGTCGCACAAGCTGGGTACAGCTCATTAAATTGACCCAAGCAGCTTCAATGCTGAGAGTTCCTGGGTCTCTCACAGCCGGAGAAGTGCTGGAGATCAGTGTTGCCCCGTCTGGACGTGCAAAGACTTAATTACCTGCAAAGACTCGCATTCAAAGTATCATCTTGCATCACTGGCTTTGTCTTTATATGGGTTTGTGGAATCCACCTCTTCACTCACCTGGGGAAGGAGCAGGGCTCCGAAAGCTAGTGATTCCAAACAAACCTGTTGGATTTTAACCTGGTGTTGTAAGACTTCTTACTGTGCCCACCCTAGTCCAATACGGGCATCTCCACAACATGAAGTTCAGGAAGGTGCAGGACATCAGGCAGATAATGAGCCCTGGACTCATCCATCAGACGGCGAATGCTGGATGTTCAACAGGGGGGGATGTGGAGATCTGGTGGGGCTTCTTGGTTGATGCAATGGAGGAGACACTGTGGGTCATGAGTGCTGTGGTCAGCGTCTCCTCTGAACGCATACCACCGTCCAGTGAGAAATTTGCGACACCCATGGAGAGTCCAGCAGCTCAATCAAGGGTTTCTGGTATTGCATTCAGCCCTGGAAGCCCTCACACAGCAGGGCTTTGTTAATGTGAGGGGTGGCTGAGTCACCTGGTGTCTCTGCTAGATGCTCATCCATCCTCGGTGAGCAGGGAGGTCCAATCAAACCTCATGTTTGCGGTTGAGTGGCAGCTCCATGAACCTGGGGGCTTCTCTCAGGGCACGCCAGCTGATGACAGCAACTCTTCTGCCCTTCTGCCAGTATTGTTTGAAGATATTACAATGACTGAGGTCCCGCCACTGTGTAGAACGCTTGTGCCCAGTCAGGTCCCTCATAGCCTCCAGATACCAGAGGACGACCACCAAGGTGATTCAGGCAAACGGGCGTCGGAGTTAGCATCCTGCCTCCAATGCATCTGGCAACGATTTGGGAGCACCAAGGTGTGGCATTCATAATGAAAATGAAATGAAATGAAAATCGCTTATTGTCACGAGTAGGCTTCAATGAAGTTACTGTGAAAAGCCCCTAGTCGCCACATTCCGGCGCCTGTTCGGGGAGGCTGGTACGGGAATCGAACCGTGCTGCTAGCCTGCTTGGTCTGCTTTAAAAGCCAGTGATTTAGCCGAGTGAGCTAAACCAGCCCCTTAAATGGTTTAAGAAGTGACACTCAACACAGAAAAGCAACCACGGGTGATATACTTAATTGTGCGACTTGTGTTTTATTCTTCCACATCCGTTTATTCGACTGAGATTTCATATTATATGTTCCTCTTGAACTGTGAGTCGTGCGAAGGTTGGAGGCCTGCAACTCAATCCCTAAAAGCGGGTCTCAGGAGGGGTCCATGGGAGCGGCAAGGTAGCACAGTGGGTAGCACTGTCGCTTCACAGCTCCAGGGTCCCAGGTTCGATTCCCAGCTTTGGTCACTGTCTGTGTACAGTCTTCATGTTCTCCCCATGTCTGCGTGGGTTTCCTCCGGATGCTCCGGTTTCCTCCCACAGTCCAAAGATGTGCAGGTTAGGTGGATTGGCCATGCTAAAATTGATCTTAGAGTCCAAAAAGGTTAAGTGGGGTTGCTGGGTTATGGGGAGAAGGTGGAGGTGTGGGCTTAAGTGGGGTGTTCTTTCCAAGGGCCGGTGCAGACTCGATGGGCCGAATGGCTTCCTTCTGCCCTGTAAATGCTACGATTCTAAGTGGCCTCAGCGATTATCTAACTTCAGCTTTACAATGATATGGAATGGGGTCTTTGGAAAGCGACTGGAAGCTCCTTTGAATTAGATCTTCCTGAGGCTTCTAAAAGCTGCTGCCCTGCTGGCTCCTCAACATGGCCCAGTGGCAATATAGGTTCATCCTCGGAGTCTGTGTTGGATTTGCCGTCAAACTTTCTTGGTGTCCATCCTAGTCTTCCTCCTCTATCAGATCTCCCTAAGAAAGAGTCGGATTGTGCAGGGCACAGCTCACATCACAAATGAGAGACACGCAATCCGGTGCATGTTGAAGTGATCGCCCAGATCAGTTCAGGACAAAGAGCCTCATTATGAGCAGGTTGATTGTCAAAGAACAAAGAACCAAGAACCAAGAACCAAAAACCAAGAACCAAGAACCAGGAACCAAGAACCAAGAACAACATAGGAACAGGCTCTTCGGCTCTCCATGTCTGTACCAGTCATGATACCACCCTTGGCCAAAACCCTCAGCACTTACTAGTGCCATATCTCTATCCCACCCTGTCTTCTCCATTAAGACCCTCATGGAGGCATGGCTTCTGGTGTACCCCTGTTCAGTGGGGGGGGGGGGGGGGGGGGGGTTAGAATGTCTAATTGGTGTCCTCAGCCATCTTTACAGAGGGTACCCTTTATCCCTTATCAGCCAGCTATCCAATCGTGTCGGGGGGGGGGAGGTGAAAAGCTTTGGGACTTGGGAGTGCCGGAGATTATAAAAGCCATGGCAACTCCCTGGATACCTTGCACAAGCCTGGAGGCCCACCGATGATCACATGCGAGCTGGATGCTGAGCGAGTGGAAGCCTTAATGATTCACAAAGGCTCCAAGCTCTCCGACAATTGCTGTTATCACCACACAGGTGCAACTAAGAGCACCCTTTGCAAAGCCAGAAATAGCTGCAAATCCTCCCTGCTCTGCCTGGCTATCCTCATCTATTTGGGAAAGTGTAAAGGTATTCGACTTTCTAAAGAGTGCACCGATGACAAGCTTTAGTCAGTGGTACGCTTCAGATTGCGACTGCAAAGATCCTCGACAGAAGCCTGATGAACCGAAAGCAAAAGTTTTGAGGTCATTAGTCACTTGCAGTGCTGTAGGTGTAGGATACATCCCAACACATTTGGATACAACCTTAGGGCCAATCATCTCACAGATGACTTTCTCCTTCACTGCACCTTCTGCCATGTCCAGATAGTTGGATCTTACTCAGTATACTGGACCAGTGGAGTAATGGTTTCTGCTGGCCTCTCCACTTTAGCAGGCCTCGACCCCGTTAGAACGTGCTGCTTGTTATTCTGGCGGACACAGTGTTGCTGTCCACAGCCAGATGGGTCTCCTCATCTGAGAAAGAGCCACCACCATCTGACATGACAATCCCCATTTGTGATCAATGGGATAGCTGAGATGCAGACTGACCAATGTTATGGCCAGTCTGTTTGTGGTTCTTTGCGAACAGGAGGCGGCCTACCTCAAAATTAAATGGAATAAAATGGTTCAGAAAACAATCCAGAAAGTTATCAATAGATACTTACTCTTACTTCCACACTCCTTCCTCTGCTTACAGTCTTATATCCCACCCTGAATTGAGTAAACGTTCATTGTGAGTTCCGCAGCCAGGCCGCCCAGCCCACATACCAACTGTAAAAAAACACGAGTTGTTTAACATTGCAATATATTGCCTCTTTGAGAAAGATGTTTCATTCCAAACATCCATAACATCAAAACTTAGTCAACAGTTTGGACAGTTTTTCCCCCATTAAACCTGCCCCCCGCGCCCATGACGAACAGCTCCTGAAAGAAAGTCATGAGCGGCGTCAATCACACCTCAAAACTCTCTTCTGACCTTCGCAGTACGACTAAATCTTCTCCAGCTGGAGAAAGTCAAGCAAGTCCCCCAGCCAGGCTGCCACCCCCAATGGCGCATCCGGCCTCCAATTCAACAGGATCCTTCGCCAGGTGATCAGAGAGGCGAAGGCCACGACATTGGCCCCCTTCCACTCCAGCAGCTCCAGCTCCTCCAAAACCCCAAAGATCACCACCAGAGGGCCTGGCCTGACCTCAGCCCCTACTATCCTGGATATAGTCCTGAACACTGCCTCCCAAAAGCTTCTTCTCCGGCTTCTCACAACTCCAGATCACGTGAGCATGATTCGCCGGCCCTCGCCCACACTTCTCATAACCATCAGTCACGGCCTGGAAGAATCCACTCACCTTGAACTGCGACCACCAAGCTCATCCTCGCGCAGGAGGAGGTTGAGTTCACCCATCGCATCGCTTCACATCAGAGCCCCCCCCAACCTATTTCCCTCCCCAACCCCTTCTCTCACTTAAGCTTTATCCTCACTACCTGTGCCTTGCTCTGCTCCATCAACCACCCGTATATGTCCCCATCCTACACTCCCCCAAATCATCAGGAACCACAGTTGCTCCAATAGTGTGTACTCCTGCAGCTGCCACACCTTTTGCACAAAGTCCCACAGCTGTATGTACCTAAACTCACTACCCCTTAGCAGCTCAAAAGCAGACCAGGGAAGGATGACAGATTTCCTTCCCGAAAGAACATTAATGAACCAGATGGGTTTTTATGACAATCGATTCATGGTCACCTTTAGACGTTTAATTCCAGATTTTTATTGAATTCAAATTTAACCATCTGCCATGGTGGGATTGGAACCAGGGTTCCAGAGCATTACTCTGGGTCTCTGGATTATTAGTCCAGCAACATTAGCACTACAGCCCTGCACCACCCCCCCCCCCCCCGGCCCCACTGCTCCGCACATCACAGAGACACTCAACCAGTGCAGCACGATTCAGCCCAAGGAGCAACCCTGCAAACCACAGTCTGATGTCAGAGGTCAGCTATTTAATTTTGTGTTTGGTTCATTAGCAAATTCTGTCTCTTGAGTCAGATAGCAGTGATTTTAAGCTGCTGAATGTGAGCATGATGCTACTTTATTAGAGGATTGAAGTAGCATCGCATTATCCAAAGTGATGCCCTTTATACAAGACACTGTTCATGTGGTCATTAAAGTTTCCATAGCACTATTTCAATGAGGATCAATGTGTCCTCCCAGTCTCTTAGACATCATAAATCCCTCAAGGAACACCATTAAAACAAGTTTCCCAGTAGCTGGTTCATAGAACGACACAGCACAAAACCAGTTAGGGCCATTGTCCTTATTGTTGGAGTATCTCTATTTTTTTGTAGGACCCTTTCTGAGCACAAGTTGGCAGCCATATTTGCATCCATAACAAGTGACCAGGTTTGAAAAGAAATCAAAGAACAAAGAACAATACAGCACAAGAACAGGCCCTTCGGCCCTCCAAGACTGCTCCGATCAAGAGTCCCATCCAGACCAACCGCCTGTATCCTTCTATACCCCGTCATGTGTCAATCCAGATAAGTTGTAAAGGGCGCTAACATATCTGCCTCAACCACCTCACTTGGCAGTGCATTCCAGGCCACCACCACCCTCTGTGTAAAGTATTCCCCACGCACATCTCCACTGAACCTAGCCCCCCCTCACCTTGAACTTGTGCCCCCTTGTGATTTTCAATTGCGCCCTGGGAAAAAGCCTCCAACTGTTCAGCCTATCTATACCCCTCATAATTTTATAATCTTCTATGAGGTCGCGCCTCAGCCTCTGTCTCTCTAGGGAGAACAATCCCAGTTTATTCAATCTCTCTTCATAGCTAATACCCTCCATACCAGGCAACATCCTGGTAAACCATTTATGTACTCTCTCCAAAGCCTCCACATCCTTCTGGTAGTGCAGTGACCAGAATTGGACACAGTATTCCAAATGTGGCCTACCCAACATTCTATATAACACTAACATAATTTTTCAGCTTTTATACTCGATACCCCGTCCTATGAAGGCAAGCACGCCATATACTTTCTTTGCCACCATTTCCACCTGTGCTGCCACTTTTAAGGATCTATGGACCTGCATGCCAAGATCTCTGTGTCTCTCTGCTCCTGATGGTTCTGCCATTTATTTTGTTGCTCCCACCTGAATTGGATCTACCAAATTGCATCACCTCGCCTTTGTCCTGGTTAAATTCTATCTGCCATTTCTCTGCCCAATTTTGCAGCCTATCTTGTTGTATTCTCTGACAATCTTCATCACTATCCGCAACTCCTGCAATCTAAGCATCATCCGCAAACTTGCTAATCAGACCCGCTACATTTTCTTCCAAATCATTTATATATATTACAAACAGCACAGGTCCCAGTACTGATCCCTGCAGAACACCACTAGTTACAGACCTCCATTCGGAAAAACAACCTTCCATTACTACCCTCTGTCTTCTATGGCCAAGCCAATTCTGAATCCATCCAGCTAGTTCACCCCTGACCCCATGTGATTTAATCTTTTGCACCAGCCTGCCGTGACAGCAATTTTACTGTCACTGACATCAAGCTCACTGACCTATAGTTACCCAGATTATCCTTGCAACCCTTGTTAAATAACGGTACAACATTGGCTATCCTCCAATCCTCTGCAATCTCACCTGTGGCCAATGAGGGCACAAAGATTTTTGTTGGAGGCCTAGCGACTTCATCTCTTGTCTCCCTCAGTAATCTGGGATAGATGCCATCTGGCCCTGGGAATTTTGTCTACTTTAATGCTTTTTAACACACCTAATACTTCTTCCCTCGTAATAATGACTTGGTCTAAAGTGTTTACACATCCTTCTGAGACACCACCAATCAACGTGTCCATCTGCTTTATGAATACCGATGCAAAATACTCATTAAGGACCTCACCTACTTCCTCTGGTTCTACACATAATTTCCCTCCTTTGTCCTTGAGTGGGCCAACTCTTTCTCTAGCTACCTACCCTCTTGTTCCTAATATACATATAAAATGTCTTTGGATTCTCCTTAATCCTGTCTGCCAAGAACATTTTGTGACCCCTTTTTGCCCTCCTAACCCCCTGCTTCAGCTCTTTTCTACTTTCCTTGTATTCCTCAACTGCTTCATTCATTTTTAATTGCCTGTACCTCACGTATGGATCTTTTGTCTTTTTGACAAGATTCACAATTTCCCCGGTCATCAATGGTTCCCCAATCCTGCCTTTCCTGTCCTTCCTTTTTACCGGCACATGCCTGTCCTGCACTCTCCAACAAGAGAGAATCTAACCATCACCCATTGACATTCAATGCAAACACTATCGCTCAATCTCTCACAATCAACTTCCTGGGGGTTACCATTGACCAGAAACTGAACTGGACCAGCTGTACAAATACATGGCTACAAGAGCAGGTCAGAGGCTGGGAATTCTGTGGAGAGTAACTCACCTCCTGACACCACAAAGTCTATCCACAATATTCAAGGCACAAGTCAGGAATACACTCCACCTGCCTGGATAAGTGCAACTCCAACAATACTCAAGAAACTTGACACCATCCAGCAAAAGGCAGCTCACTTGAATGGCACTCCATGCACCAAATTAAACATTAATTCCCTCCCACACTGATGTATAGTAGCAACAGTATGTACCATCTGCAAGATGCACTGCAGTGACTCAGCAAGGCCTCTTGAACAGGGCCTTCCAAACGAGTAAATTCTACCACCTAGAATGGCAAGGGCAGCAGACACATGGGAACATCACCACCTGCAAGTTCCTCTCCAAATCACACATCGTACTGACTCGGAAATATATCCACCATTCCTTCACTGTCACTGGGTCAAAATCCTGGAACTCCCTTCCTAACAGCACAGTGGGTGTACCTACACCACATGGACTGCAGCGGTTGAAGAAGCCATCTTCCCACACACTTCCCAAGGGCAATTAGGAATGGGTAATGAATGCTGACCTGCCCAGTGATTTGCACATCCCATAAACAAATAGAAAAAAACAGTACAAAGCATTTGTAGCACCAAATTACATCATTTGAACTAACAGGTCCCTACCAGTGTTTATACTTCACAAGAATCTCCTGCCACCTTTCATCATGTAACCTTCCAACTTATCTAGCTTCCTCTTCCATGCATCAATGCTACTTACCTCAACTACTTCACGTGAGAGCAAGTTCCACATTCTAATCACTCTCTGGGTAAAAACGTTTCTGCTGAGTTCTGTACTGTTTGGCTGCAGAAGGCTGCGCAGGGGTCAAGGATGATGGGGAGGGATGATACATGTCAATAATGATGCACTGAATATCATTTGCACTGTGGGTAGGATTGCTTCAGTGTTGTGGAAGAGGTGGAAATCAAACTGGAGGCTGGAAACAAAATGTCGTGAGATAGGTGGCCCATGCAGCTAAACAAACAACCTCAGAAAGGAAGGGGTGGCTGAAGGTGGAGCAAGTCTGGTTTATATGCTAGTTGCCTTCTACACGTATGTTGAATATCATAGTTACATGCTGAGGGTCGCAAGAAATTTGGCCACATTTAAAGGCCTTAAAGGTAATCTGTCAGACAAAAGTTCCAAATGTCATTCATAAGCAGTGCATGAGTCAAATAAACGTTTCAAACGAGATGCGTTGACACCCACAGTTGTGGCAGGAAGGCGCCCAATGGTGAAGACATTCCACTTAAATGGAGGTACTGTCATTAACTGGGTCATTTCACACATTTGCTGCTCAGGCAAATAAATGGGAAGCGACCAGAAGTTGATGGGCTGCAGAGACGCCCATTGATTTAACCATCACGGAGTCAATGTCCCGTGTGCAATATTCCAATTCAACAGCTCGTTTGCTGCCATTAAAAATAAATGCCTGTGCTTCAGATAGGGCTGTTTGCCAGTGCCTGTTGAGTGATGAGTGTTGGGGGAGCAATATGTTGAAGGCATGTTGCCACACTGCTAAGTGACGATTTGTGCCAGATATGATGGTATTGTGTTGTCAGATTTACTCAGTACTAAAGTCATCGTGTCCGAGAAATTGGAAGGATAATAGTGATAGGGTATAGGGAAGGGGAACCACTCCCAAACATGCATGATGGGCCAAATGGCCCTTTTCTGCGCTATACCATGCTATTGTTCTATGAAATTGGATGATATAGGACTTATTTTTCAGATACTGTAAGGGACCAAAAATGGTGTCTGAGATGCACCCAAGCATTTTCAATGGGAAGTGCGATACACTCATTCAGTCGAGTTACTCATACCTCTGTTATCTCGAGACTTGGCTTTTTCATCACATTCATGGCTGGTCTCCCATGTTCCACCATCTGTAAACTTGACGTCATCCAAACTTCTGATACCCGTGCCCTAACTCCCACCAAAACCCCTTCCCCTGTCACCCCTGTGTTGTTGATCCACACCGACTCCCTGGTAAGCACGATCGTGATTTCAAAATTCTCATCTTCTCATCCTTGTTTTCGAATCCCTCCATGGCCATGAAGTAATGAGTAAATCTGACAACACAATACCATCATATCTGGCACAAATCGTCACTTAGCAGTGTGGCAACATGCCTTCAATAGGCCATCTAATTCCAGCCTGTCGTGAATCCTGGATTTAATTGCTCTGCACCTGAAGCTGCCCTCAAGCCCTCAGCGATGAAATACCCTCCTGACACTATCTTGTTATGCTCTTGGCATAGCATAAGCTGCTTCCTTGATGTTCACTCTGACAAAGGAAGGTTCAGACGTGGAGATAACTTCAATACGTTTATTAAACTATTTACAATTCTCCTACTCAGATTCGCCTCTACTGTTAATCCTGCTATAGCTACTCAGACTGACGAACCAGTCTGCTACAATCCACGTGGTGGGTGTGATGTTGAATCAACCTTGTGTCTGTACTCACTGAGTGTTTCCACTGGAAAGAGGAATATCATGTATGCTGTGTCCTTTATATATAGGTTGGTGTAATGCCCCCCTGTGGTAGTGTCACCTCTGTGTGTATCGTGAATGCCCATTGGTCGAGTCCTATCTTACTGGCCTATTGGTTGAGTGTCCGTGTGTCATGTCTCTGGTGCTCCCTCTAGTGTCTAGCTAGTCTATGTGTACTTACATTAACCCCTTGTGTATCTACAGTGATGCATATCACCACAGACACCTCTCTGCCCCCCCCCCCCCCCAAACCTCCTCCCACCTAATTTTCCTCCTTTAGAACACTCTATAAAACATACGCCCAAAGATGTGCAGGTTAGGTGGTTTGGCCATGCTAAATTGTCCCTGAGTGTCCAGGGATGTGCAGTTTGGCTGCGGTTGGCGGGATAGAGTCGGGGAGTGGGCCGAGGTCGGGTACTCTTTCAGAGAGTTGGTGCAGACTCGGTGGGCTGAATGGCCTCCTTCTGCACTGTCGGGATTCTATGATGATGAGACCTCTTTTGATCAATCTCTTGGCCACCTGACCTAATACATCCTCTGTGGCTGAATGTCATTTTTTGTTTTATAATGCCTCTGCGAAGCGCCTTGGAACATTTTGTGATGCGATAAGCACGATCTAAAGATAAGTTAGTATTATTGTAGGCAATAAGGTTTGTGAGAGGAACAGATGGTGGTAAAATATATTATTATGGTTTCCCATGCTGTGTGCAGAATGTTCTTGACTTCATTCATCACAACATGACGCTAATTAGACCCTTTCCCTTACCTCACCATTGATATTAAAAGGGCTCACACAGGATGTGCGGGCTCGATCCTGGATTGTTCCTTCTGGCGTCAATTTGACTTCTGGGGGTTTTTGGCATATTTTGAGCACAGTTCACTGTTCAATTTGTCTTCACAGAGAGAGAGAGAGAGGTCTGGCTGCTTACATTCCTGTCCCTTTATTCGTCCCAAGTAATCTGTCATCAAATATGGGTACTCTTATGAGACTGCTTTTGGGAAGAGACAGTGGGCGGGTTTCTCCGTCCAGCCGCACCAGATTTCTGATGCGTCACGCCCCCATGCTCCATCTCGCCAGCTGGCCAATGAGGTTTCCCATTGTGGGGCAGCCCCACGCCGTCGGGAAATCCCCGAGTGCCGGCACAACGGAAAATCCCAACAGCGGAGAATCCAGCCCCATATCTGCCCATGATAACTCAGCAGCACGCCATTTTATGTGGTCACAGTTCTCTGTGGTGCTATGCCTATGGGTTAAATCATAGTTGGATGGTGTGCAACCTCCAACCAGCAAGTGGCGGTACAGAAACACCATACGGTCGCTAGACCCAGGTCATGTGACCGGTGACTCCCATATAAGGAGAGACACATCCGGCCATCTTCAGAAGAAGGTTGAGAGGGTAATAAAACATACAAGTGAATGGTCAGTGCAAGGTCCAGGTTCCAGAGGAATAACAAGCAGACTCCATGATAATGTGCTCTGTGATGGATTGCTATCTTACCACACGAGACTCAATAAAAGATTCAGGTTTGAACAAGTCAAAGTGTTTGGTGGATTCCTTCGTAAGGTATAAAGGACCAAACACAACATTCTCCTTCCTCAACTTCACTGAGTATGAAGTGGCTTGGTTTTATGAACAAGGTTGTTACTGAGCTAAAACTGCGGCGACCACAACTCAAGCCCTGCACTTTGGCACGGATTGCACTGCCGGTGGCCGCTAAGGCCACTATCGCCCTCGGCTTTTATGCCATGGGCTCCTTTCAGGCCTCAGCAGGTCCCGGTTTGCAATGTACCAGGGAGATCACTGACACCGTCCACCATGCTAAACACATCTCTGACCTTACTGACTGAGGAGCAGGAGGAGAGAACACCAGGGGAAGGATTTTTGTTTCCCTAATTGGGTCAAATGGAGGTAGGTGCCAAAACGTTTTGTGCTGATGTCATTCACCACGACATCCCATCTCTGTCCTTGAGTCGCCCGTCACGAGTTAGAGTAAAGAGCAGCAGGCGAATGGGAAAGTGAAGTCGCCTTCTTTATTAATTGGTTGTATTTAGTTAATTGAGCATAAAAGCACATTACTGCGGATGCTGGAACCTGAAACCAAAAGGAAAATGCTGGAAAATCTCAGTAGGTCTGGCAGCATCTGTAGGAAGAGAAAAGAGCTAACCTTTTAAGTCCAGATGATCCTTTGTCTAAGCTTTGATAAAGGGCACTAGGGCTGTGTAAAGGTAAACAGCTCAGGTCTGCCAGGTACATGATCATGCAGGAGAATGGCGATGAGAAACATATCAGCCATGATGAATGGTGGAGCAGACTTGATGGGCCGAATGGCCTCATTCTGCTCCTATATCGTATGGTATAGGCAGCAAGGAAAAAGCTTTATTTGATTGAAACAAAGTGGAAGTTTTCAAGAAAATCGATTCCACTGCAATGGCATTTAATAACATTTTCTTCCCCTCTCCCGGATTCCAGCTATCAATTGCCCTGCCGAAACAAAGTGTGTGCTGTCCACTCAGGCACCCTCCTCACAACCACCGCCCCCCACCCCCACCACCACCCCCCATCCATCCCAGCCCCTGCCATTAACGCCCCCATCCCAGCCCCTGCCATTAATTGCACATGATCGTTACTTCCACCAGAATCAGAAACTTTTTCTGCTTCCTGACGGTAGGGCGTGTTTGTGATCTGGGAACAAACCCACCTCCCGAACCTCGCCTTCTCAACCAAAATATGGCCCATGGACACTCCTGTATGGCAGGCTGCCCCTTTGTGCAAGTTGACACTGACTGCACACTCTGCACATCGCCTTGGCTGCTGTATTTATCAATCACAGGCTCATCCACTTCCACAACACGTATTTGGTCTGTGACCACAGGCACCGCTCTACTCCCTGTCCCAGGGGGGGCTATGGTGAATCAGGTGGAGGGTTTTCAAAATTCTGGAGCCCTTTGTGAGGGTAAATAGTGCAAGGTTATTTCTATTGGCCAGTGAATTAACATGGACTGAGTATCACTGGGAAAAATGAAGGTAAAGATTAGAAGAATTTTGTTTAAATACACTGACCATTAGATTATGAGATGCTTTGGCGAGAGTGGTCATTTGGCAGTGACTGTAACAGCACTTAATAAAGGGAATATTAAAATCAAATTAATAGGAGAGGTTGAAATAAAAGCAGCGGGAAATATGATTAAAGCAGATACCTCCTGTTGATGAGCTAGCAGTGATACAGGAGCAAAGAGCCAATGGCTCCCTATCTGTACTGTGATGGCTATGATTCAATGGTGCACAACCTGCTGAGAGCAAGGCTGGGATTCGGGGAATAATATCTGGCGAGGGAAGCAGGCCAGACTTGGATTGCTGAGATGTGAAGGTGGATGAATATTCTGATGCTTTAGCTGATTAACTTTAGGGATTGATGTGATCTTTCCTTCAGAGAATTAAGCAAACAACGTGGAGTATATGAGATTAAATGGGTTGGGTATGCCAATGACGTGATCTTGATCACATAGAGGCACTGCACTCAAACCTATTTGTATATGGTTTACACAGAAGAAAGTGTTTTACTGTCTCCTTCTTGGCAAACAATAGTCCCTAATAAATGCAACATAATTATTTCAAGTCCCAGAGAATCCATTGAGCTGTACATGTTGAATGGTTTGCATTTTTCAGTATTTCAGTTTGGAGAGTGTCAGGACCTCTGCTGTGTTCTGCTGCTTCGGATAACACAGGCTGCTACTTGATGCAGTCTTAACTAAAGAATGCTCCAGACTCTGAAATGAGTTCAGCGTGTTTATTGAACTATTAACACGATTCTCAAATGAGTTCAACTCTCTGCTAATCTAACTTTAGTAACTCAGTCTAACTGTGCCAGCTTACTCTCAGCCAGGTGCTGGGGTGTGATGCTGCTGATCAACCCTGTCGAACTCTCTAGATCAGTGCATCTCAAACTATGTGATGTGGCGTACCGGCAGTTTTTTTTTTCAATGTGCCAGGGACCAGTGAGCGAAACAAGCCAATCCAGGGTTACTGTCTCTTTCCTTTCTGGAAACACTCCAAGTACCGGCAGATGATGGCTCGCGTACCGGCACCAGTACGCGTACCACACTTTGAGAAGCACTGCTCTAGATGTCTGTCTGTGGAAAGAGGCAGGGTGTGAGTGCCTCGTCCCTTTTATAGTGTTTATGTCATGCCCCGTTGTGGTGGTGCCACTTCTTAGTGTCCTGACTGCCCATTGGTTGTGTCCTATTCTGAGTGTTCATTGGTTGCATGTTTGCATATCGACAACCTCCACTGAAAAATAAATTTGAAGAGAAGCATTTCTACAGCACCTTCATGAGCTGAGCATTTTATGGACAATTAAATATCTTTGAAATGCTGTCACTATTGTAATGTGCACCTGATTGTGCACATTTAAGATCCCACAAATAGCGATAATGACCAGGTGTTGTGTTTGGAATTAGGAGTTAATTATTCACAGGGATAACAGTGCCTTGGATTCTACCTCAAATCGCGTTTGAAAAAGGCATCTGCAAGTAAAACGTCCAACACTCGTACCCCCAGGACTGGGAATTTCCTCAAGGAAACTGTTTTTACTGAAACCCAGGTGTGTTTAATTCCCGTCGGTATTGACTCCATGCTTATCCTGTCAGTGAAATGGATTTGATAAGTGAACGACTTACGCAAAGCAAGATGATTGATCCAGGATTGAGTATAACCAACACTGACATCTTGAGCAGTACTGACGACTCCTTCTGGGGTGATTAGTCCATCAGGGCTGAATCTTGGATGACCTCACTTAATGATAATGCATTAGATTTTCATTCAATTAAGTGTAATTTATCCCTTTCCCCTGCCTGTGTTACAACCTTTGGCCTTTAGATGAACTGTGAAGCTTGATGTCAAAGGATTCGCAGCTGGGCATCTTACCTGCTTCAGAGGGTTTGGTGCGAAAGAGGACAGAGTCGAACCGGTTGGTCTGTCAGTCTACAAAGTTATCAAGTTGACCGTGCGCGCAAAGGACAGATAACGCACTGCCCAGGTTTTAACCCTACCCGGGAGGTTGAAATTAGGCCTTCACTATTCCAGCGCTGCCCATTCCTCCCTCCTCCCCGACGTTGTCTGAGTGCAACTCCACACCTTTACAAAAATAAAAAATTGCGTTTAAGGAGTGCGATGTGCATTGTACCATTGGTAAAGGAAACAATCGAGATCTCTTTTCAGGCAGGTGGTGGAGGCTGGATGAGCGATTTAAGTGCTTCCTGAAACTGATGCTCCCAAGTGTAATTTCGACAAACGGGGAGAGGGCATGGTTCGGGGGGGAGACTGTGGTGACTTGTCTTTGTTCTCTACAGCACCTCCTTCCATCGAATGGACTCCTATTGATCTGAGGAATGAATCTCTAAAGGAAGTAAATTGCCTCCTGCACTTGGGGGCTGTCATTCAGCACTTACACTTAATTACAAAGCAGGCAGAGGCCGCAGCTTGTGTAGAGGAAGTGAGCTGAGTGCCTTGGGTTCTTGTTTACTTCATTTTAAAACACAGACATTTGAGAATTTTACAGCAAAGAAGCCGGCCATTTAGCCCAGCTGGCTTAGAAATATAGGAAATGTACGGCACATTTGGCCCATTGTGTCGGTACCAGTTGCAAAAGAGCTACCCAGTCTAATCTCAATTCCCAGCTGTCAGCTCGAAGCCCCAAAGGTTATGCCACCTTAATCTTGTACATCTCTATCAAAACCTCCCTCAATCTCCTTTGTTCCAAGGAGACCAACTGCGGGGGTTTTTTTTTTCCAAAATAGCCTTGAAACTAAAATCCCCCATTCATGGAACTATTCTGGTAAATCTCATCCTTCCTAAAGTGCGGTGACCAGAATTGGACGCAATGCTCTCACCCGTACTTTATGAAGGTTTAGCATAGCTTCCCTGCGTTTGTACTCCATGCCTCTTTTTACGAAGCCTAAGATCCCATCACAGCTTCAAAAGTCAGATCAATCTTCCAGAAAGTGAACCCTCGGATAGAAATGGATCCTGACGGTGTCCCTGGTCGTGCACTCAGTCCCTGTGCAGACCAACTGGCGGGTACATTCGCAGACATCTTCAACCTCCCCCTACTCCCTTCTGAGATTCCCACCAGCTTCAGAAAAGTACCATCATACCAGTGGCAAAGAAGAACCAGGCAATGTGCCTCAATGACTGCCATCCAGTGGCCGGGACATCTATCATTATGAAGATGTTGGTCATGAGATACATTAACTCCGCACTGCTAGAACGCCTTGATCAACTGCAATTCACATACCGCCACAACCAGTCCACAGCCGATGCTATCTCCCTGGCCGTACACTCATCCCTGGAACATCTCAGCAGCATGGACTCCTATGTAAGACTCCTATTCATTGACTACAGCTCTGCGTTCAACACCATAATCCCAGCCAAACTCATGTCAAAACTCCAAAACCTAGGACTTGCCTCCTCTCTCTGCAACTGGATCCTCACCTTCCTGACCCAAAGACCACAATTAGTAATGATAAACAACAATGCCTCCTCCACAATAGTTCTCAATATCAGGGCTCCACAATGGTGCTTGCTTAGCCCTCTACTATACTGCCTATACACATATGACTGTGTGGCAAAATTTGGCTCCAACTTCACCTACAAGTTTGCTGATGACACAATTGTAGTGGGTCAGATCTTCAGCAATGGTGAGTCAGAATACAGGAGGGAGATAGAGAATCTAGTGGCATGGTGTAACGACAACAATTTCTCCCTCAACATCACCAAAACTAAGCAGCTGGACATTGACATCAGGAACAAAGTATCGTACATGCTCCTGTCTAAATCAATGGTGCCGAGGTGGAGCTGTTTGACAGCTTGAAGTTCCTAGGTATGCACATCACCAACAATCTGTCCTGGTCCACCCACGTTGATGCTACGACCAAGAAAACACAACAGCGCCTATACATCCTCATGAAACGATGGAAATTTGGCCCATTGTCTCTTACCATTTTTACAGCCTTTCTGGCTCTATTATAACCTGGTATAACAACTGCTCGGCCCAAGACCATAACATACTACAGAAAGTTGTGAACACGGCCCAGTCCATCACGCGAACCCGCCTCCCATCTATTGACTCTGTCTCCACCTCCCGCTGCCTTGGGAAAGCGGACAGCATAATCAAACACCCCTTCCAACTTCTTCTATCAGGCAGGCAATACATAAATCTGAGAATTAGCACTAACAAGTTCAAGAACAGCTCTTCCCCGTTGTTACCAGATTCCTGAATGACCCTCTTATGAACTGAATTGATCTCTCCACACATCTTCTCTACTGAGTAGTACTACACTCTGTATGCTTCACCTGATGTCTGTGTCCAAGTATTTACATTGTGTATCTGTTGTATGTTTTCATGTATGGAACAATCTGCCTGGACTGTACACAGAACAATACTTTTCACTGTACCTTGGTACACGTGACAATAAATCCAAATCCAATATTCACTCTCACCACTACCGAAGCACAATGGCAGCAGTGTGGCATCTACAAATGCACTGCAGGAACTCACCAAGGCTCCTTAGGCTGCACCTTCCAAATCCACAACTGTTGCCACCTAGAAGGACAAGGACAGCTGATGCATGGGAACACCATCACCTGCACGTTCCCTTCTAAGCCACGCACCAACCTGACTTGGAAATGTACTGCTGTTCCTTCACTGTCGCTGGGTCAAAATCCTGGAACTCCTTCGCTAACAGCACTATGAGTGCACCTACACCACATGGACTACAGTTGTTCAAGAAGGCAGCTTACCAAAAGCTTCTCAAGGATTATTAGGGATGGATAATAAATGCTGGCCAGTGATGCCCACATCCCATTAATGAATTTTTAATAAGTACACTCTACAGGGGCCTCCTCCTACCTAATTCCTATCAGCATATCCTTCTATTTCTTTCTCCATGGTGTACTTAACTAACTTGCCCTCAAATTCATCAATGTTGTTCATCTCAACCACTCTATGTGGAAACAAGTTTAACAATCTAACTACTCTCTGAGTAAATACGTTTATTCAGAATTCCTTATTAAATTCCTCTGCCAATATCTCGCATTCAAGTTTTGTACGTCCTCCCAAGTGGAAACATCTTCTGTATGTCTACTTGATTGGACTCCTCCATAATTGTAAAGACCTCTGTCAGTTAAATCCTCGACCATCCCTTTTCTAACTGTGGCGATTGTTCCTTTATGGGTAACACAGCAGAGTAAGGGTCATTGTGACTCAGAAAGGGGATGGAGTTCTCTTTGGCAAGAGGCATTCTAGAACTAGCTGCAGAATGTTGTTGCTCTTCTAGATACTTGTAAATAAATTGTGGAATCATAGAATCATAGAATTTACAGTGCAGAAGGAGGCCATTCGGCCCATTGAGTCTGCACCAGCCCTTGGAATGAAGACCCTACTTCAGCTCACGCCTCCACCCTATGCCCGTAACCCAGTAACACCACCTAACCTTTTGGACAATAGGGGGCAATTTAGCATGGCCAATCCACCTAACCTGCACATCTTTGAACTGTGGAGGAAATCGGAGCACCCGGAGGAAACCCACGCAGACGCGGGGAGAAAGGGCAGACTCCACACAGACCTGAGGCCGGAATTGAACCTGGGTCCCTGGAGCTGTGAGGCAGCAGTGCTAACCATAGTGCCACTGTGCTGCCCTTTGTTGTTCACTAATGAAGCTTTTGAAAGTGCATCATTACACTACAGAAAAGACCAAACTTATTCAATCTTTCCTAATAACCTTGAAAGCAGCTGACAGCGAGACAATGTTCGAATGGTATATAACTGATACAGAAGTGCAATATGTGTTTCAATGTAGGAAACACTGCAGCTAACTTGAACTCCACAGGATCCCAGAAGCAGCAATAAAATACTGACCATTTAATCCATTTTAGTGATGTTGCTTGAGGAATTAATATTGACCTGTGACACAAGGGATATAGCCCCTCCCCTTCTGCACATGCCTCGGTAGCCGGATGGGTCACCCGTTAGTGACTCGTGATAGCATCTCCAACTGTGCGGCACTCCAGCATCGGCCCTGGTTAACTGAATAAACCTCAACAGTTGGGCTGAAATCCGTAACCTTTCCACACTCCAGAAGCGCAGCCACCAAGCAATGCAGGGGAACACAATCAAAAGGTGAATTCAAAGCTGTCCCCAGGAGATTCGTGGGATAAAAGCGGAATCAGCAGGATGGAAAAAACACCTCTGGTTCGCGCGAAGGAAGCAAACACTTCCATTGGAATATCAAGCCGGAGGAGCAGGAATAATTCCCTATCTGACATTTTGAAGGACCCTCATGATTGCAACAATATGCAAAAAAGTCAACATCCTGCATTTCTCTGCCAAACAAAAACCACGTTTCTGGTTTTGTCTGGGCAGCACGGTAGCATTGTGGATAACACAAACCCATCACAGCGCCAGGGTCCCAGGTTCGATTCCCGGCTTGGGTCACTGCCTGTGTGGAGTCTGCACGTTCTCCCCGTGTGTGCGTGGGTTTCCTCCGGGTGCTCCGGTTTCCTCCCACAGTCCAAAGATGTGCAGGTTAGGTGGATTGGCCATGATAAATTGCCCCTTAGTGTTAGGTGGGGTTTCTGGGCTATGGGGATAGGGTGGAGGTAGGGGCTTGGGTAGGGTGCTCTTTCCAAGAGCCAGTGCAGACTCGGTGGGCCGAATGGCCTCCTTCTGCACTGTAAATTCTATGAAATACAACACCTTCATCGCAGTGAAACCTCTCAAACTGCTTTGCCAGAGCATGATCAGAAAGAATTGCACAATGAACCAACCATTCGGTCAATTTTAGAAGCCACTCAAATTTCACTCCATTGATTAATCCGAACGTATGAATTCGGAGCAGGAGTAGGCGATTCGGCCACTCGAGCCTGTTCTGCCAATTCATTCTGCCGCGTTAGTTCAGAATCCATCTACTTCTGCCTTAAAAATATTCAATGGCCCTGCCTCCACTTCTCTCCAGGGAAGACAGTTCCAAAGACTCCCAACCATTGAGAGAAAAACATTTCTTCTCATCTCCCTCTTGCGTGGGAAGCCCCTTATTTTCAAATTGCGCTCCCTATTTCCAGTCTCTCCCTCAAGGGGAGAAATCCTTTCCGCATCCACCCTGTTGAATCCCCTGAGGATCATATCTACGTTTCTTACAGAATCACCACTCCATCTTCTAAACTCCATTGGTACCAGTCCAAACCTTCCTCATATGATAACCACTCCCCTCCTCTCCCTCCCCCCTCCATCTCAGGTGTCAGTCGCGTGAATCTTCTATTATTATTTAAACCATAAAGACTATTTGAATTCATATAGCACCATTAATGTTGTAAAAATGTCCAAAGATACTTCACAGGATCAATGGCCAAACTAAGTTCGATACTTAAGCCACATAAGTGAATGTTAGGAAAGGTAATGGGAGCTTGGCCAGTGGTGAAAGTTTAAGGAGCCTCTTGAAGGAGAAGAGAGAGGGATCGGGAGATGGAGAGGGTGAGGAAGGAAATTTCAGAGCCCGAGGGGCTGGTCAGCGTGAGGGCACGGCTACTAAAGGTGGATTAAAGAAAATCAGAAATGCTTAAGTGATCAGAATTGGAGGAGTGCAGAGATCTGCGAGCAGGAGCTGACAGGGATAGGGAGGGGAAAAGCCATGGAAGGATTTGAAAACAGGGGAGGAGAATTTTTAGATGGCAGCATAGCTTGACTGGCAGTCAATGCAATTGAGTGAGCACAGAGGTGGTGGGCGGAATGGGTTTTTGTTGTAGTGTAGTGATGCACTTTCAGAGGCTTCTGGTTCACTCATGTCCTTTAGGTAAGGAAATCTGCCGTCCTTACTTTGTCTGACCTGCAAGTGACTCCAGATCCACTGCAATGTGGTGGCACGGTGGCACAGTGGTTACCACTGCTGTCCCACAGTGCTCGGGACCCGGGTTCAATTCCGGCCTCAGGTGAATGTGTGGAGTTTGCACTTCCTCACCACATCTGTGTGGGTTCCCTTCGGGTGATCCGGTTTCCTCCCCCAGTCCAAAGATGTGTGGGTTGGGTGGATTGACCGTGCTAAATTGTCTGTAGTGTCCAAAAGGCTAGGTGGGGTTTCTGGGTTACGGGGCGAGGGTGGAGGCGTGGGCTTCAGTAGAAGATGGTCTTTCCAAGGGCCGGTGCTGACTCGATGGGCCAAATGGCCTCCTTCTGCACTGCTGGACTCTTAGGTGCCTTTGAAATGGTCCAGCAGGTCACTCAGTTTAAAGGCAATTAGGGGCGGGCAATAAATTCTCAGATTTTAGAGGCAAGACCAGAGATAGGCAATGTTCCGGAGTTGGATATAGACATTCTTGGTAATGGACGAGGGATAGGGTCAGAAGCTACACTCGAGTGTGCAGGAAATCATAAACTTCAGGGGAGGATACACAGGGGAAGAAACAAATGTTTCGGGTCGAAAGAGGATGGAACCAGGAAAGATGCTGTACATGAGGCAGAAAAAAGTGTGGCGAAATTTAGAGTTTAGTAATTAAATACTCATTAAAGATCTGAATATTCATAAGAGAGTAGAAGCAGGTGGAACTGAAGTTGAGAGTACTTTAAAGGGAACGCAAATACATTTAGGGGTCCCGTGGTGTTCAAGCTCATTAACCACCGAAGCAGAATCGGAAGATAGGGAAATAGCTGATGTTCTATTTTAAAAATAAAACACTTTTAGTTCTTATCAATCTCTCTGCCCTCTATTCTGAAGGCTTCATTACTTGCTAATGGATGGCACCAGTAAACATAACAGCACAAGAATGAGAAATAAGAGCTGGGGCAGGCCATTTGGCCCCTCATGTTTGCGCAGGGAGGTCATGGCTGATCTGACTGTGACCTTAACTCCACTTTCCTGTCTGCCCCCCCCCCCCCCCCCCCATAACCCTTAACTGCCCTGTCAATCAAAAATCTGACGAACTCAACCTTCGATACATTCAATGATCCACAACCTCCACTGCTCTATGGGGAAGAGAATTGCACAGACTTACGACCATCGGAGAGAAGAAATTCCTCCTCATTTCCATCTTCAATGGGAGATGCCTTCATTTGAAACTGCACCCCGAGGTCTAGACTCCCATACCATGCAAAACATCCCCCTCAGCATCCACCCTTAGAATCTTGTATGGTTGAATAAGATGACCTCTTATTCCGCGAAACTCCAATGAATATCGGCACAACCTTCCCAAGGAGGCAATGGCCTACTGGTGTTGTGTTATTAACCCTGGGTTAACATGGACTGTAACTGGACGCAGTTGTCCTGGAAAGTAGACACCAAACTTAGACATTAGTTCAATACGTTTTATTGAACTTCTGGAACAGTGCATACAGCTTGCTGTGGATTGACACTCTATTAATCTAAGTGTGCTAACTATAACTAACTACACCAGACTACCTCTGAGCCACGTGTGGAAGGTGCTAACTGATATATACACCCTGACTGTCACTACAGTTGTCACCAGTGGAAAGAGGCAGCGTTGATGCCTCGTGTGTTTTATAGTGGGAAACCCCCCTCTAGTATTCTGTCTGGTGATTGGTTGTGTACTGTCCTGTGTGTTGATAGGCTATACTGGGTGTCTGTCACTGCCTGTCTGTATCTCATTATGTGCATGAGTGCATATCATGACAACTGGTATTGTCACTGGATTAGTGATCCAGAGACCCAGGGTGATGCTCTGGAGACTTGGGTTCAAATCTCACCATGGCAGATGTTGAAATTTAAATTCAGTAAAAATCTGAAATTAAAAGTCCAATGATAACCATGAAACCATTGCTTATCGGCACAAAAGAAAACATTTGGCACGAACGTCATTTAGGGAAGGAAATCTGGTCTGGCCAAGATGTGACACCAGGTCCACAGCAATGTTGTTGACCCTTAAATGTTCTCTGAAAAGGTCAAGCATTTCGTTCAAGATGGACAATAAATGCTGGCTCAGTCAGCGACGCCCACATCTCATGAATTTTTAAAAAAACTTATCTTATCAGACAAGCCCCTCATCCCGGGAATCAGCCTAGTGAACCTTCTGTGAATTTCTTCCAGTGAAAGCATGCAAACTTTTCAATGCCTCACTGCAGTTGAACTCAAGAGGAATATCAACGCATCAGGGCGGGATTACTCGGTTTCTGCATTTCCTGTATTGCAACAGTGATTACACTTACATTAAAAAAAATGTTGTTGGCTTTGAAGATCTTTAGAATTTTGCGGGGGGCATAATAATAATAATCTTTATTAGTGTCACAAGTAGGCTTACATTAACACTGCAATGAAGTTACTGTGAAAAGCCCCCAGTCGCCACACTCCGGCGCCTGTTCCAGCACACTGAGGGAGAATTCAGAATGTCCAATTCACCTAACAGCACATCTTTTGGGACTTGTGGGAGGAAACCGGAGCACCCGGAGCAAACCCAAGCAGACACGGGGAGAACGTGCAGACTCTGCACCGGCAGTGACCCAAGCCGGGAATTGAACCCAAGACCCTGGCGCTGCGACTTGTGGTTGGCGCTGTGAAGCAACAGTGCCAACCACTGTGCTACCATGCCATCCCTGAACTGCGTTACACAAAGGCAAACTCTTTCCTATCAGGAAGAGCTAGGTCGGAATTCTCCGTCCATTCGCTGACAGCGGGCATCGCTAGTCCCACCGGCAGCGCACCCCCGCCCGTGGGTTCCCCAGTGGCGTGTGGTGGCTTCAATGGGAATCCACATTGACAGTGGCAGAAGCAGAGGATCCCTCCAGCAGCGAACTGTACTCTGCCTCCCGCCACCGAGAAACAGGTAGCAGGGATGTCGAGGAATCCCGCTGCCAGCACGGCGCGCGGCCCAGGAAAACGCAGCCGGCAGACCGGAGAATCCCGCTGCCGGCACGGCGCGCGGCCCAGGAAAACGCAGCCGGCAGACCGGAGAATCCCGCTGCCAGCACGGCGCGCGGCCCAGGAAAACGCAGCCGGCAGACCGGAGAATCCCGCTGCCGGCACGGCGCGCGGCCCAGGAAAACGCAGCCGGCAGACCGGAGAATCCCGCTGCCAGCACGGCGCGCGGCCCAGGAAAACGCAGCCGGCAGACCGGAGAATCCCGCTGCCGGCACGGCGCGCGGCCCAGGAAAACGCAGCCGGCAGACCGGAGAATCCTGCTGCCAGCACGGCGCGCGGCCCAGGAAAACGCAGCCGGCAGACCGGAGAATCCTGCTGCCAGCACGGCGCGCGGCCCAGGAAAACGCAGCTGGCAGACCGGAGAATCCCGCTGCCAGCAAGGGTGTGCGGCCCAGGAAAACGCAGCCGGCAGACCGGAGAATCCCGCTGCCAGCAAGGGCGTGCGGCCCAGGAAACGCAGCCGGCAGAACAGAGAATCCCACCCACTGTTGTCTATTGTAAAGAACACAGTGCAAGAATGTTGTAACAAGAATAAATGCACTGATTCCAAGGTGATGCCAATTTACAAATTGCATGTTATTCTTTGCCGGCCTTTGAGAGTCAATTTGGGAACTAATGGTCTGATTTTAAATTTATTCATTCACTGTACGTGGGTGTTGTTGGCTGGGCCAACAACACTTATTGCCCATCCCTAATTGCCTTTGGAAATCTTGAACCACTGCAGACCCTGTGGTGTAGGTACACCCACAGTGCTGTTAGGGAGGGATGATGGGGAGATGCCGACGTTGGACTGGGGTGAGCACAGTAAGAAGTCTAACAACACCAGGTTGTTTCGAATCACTAGTTTTCGGAGCACTGCTCCTTCCTCAGGTGAATGAAGAGGTGGGTTCCAGAAACATATATATGGACAAAGTCAAAGATGCAAGACGGTACTTTGAATGCAAGTCTTTGCAGAAGGGAGTTCCAGGATGTTGACCCAGTGACCATGAAGGAACAACGATATTGTTCCAAGGCAGCATGGTGTGTGACTTGGAGGGGAACTTACTGGCGGAGGTGTTCCCATGCTTCTGCTGCCCTTGTGCTTCTAACTGGTCGGGGTTGTGAGTTTGGTGCTGTTGAAAGATCTTGTGACAAATGTAATAATCTTGTGTGACAAATACACGCTCGGACAAGTAGATTACCCAACTCCTTTGCCTGACGCATTGAATTGTTTGGATACAGTGCAATGGGGTGGGGAAGAGGAGCTTATACTGCCACAAGTAAACCTATCTGATTTTCAGGTAAATGAATTGAGAATTGTTTAGCTGACAGGAAACGGAGAGTGGGAATAAATGGGTATTTCTTGAAGTAGCGGGCAGTGGCGAGTGGGGTCCCGCAGGGATCAGCGATTGCGCCCCAACTGTTCACAATAGACATCAATGATTTGGATGAGGGAGTCAAATGTAGTTCTTCATACTTTACTGATGAAACAAAACTTGGTGGGAATCTCAGTAGTGAGGAGGATGTAAAGAGGCTTCAAGGTGATTTAGACAAGTTGAGTGAGTGGGCAAATATGTGACACATGCAGTATAACGTGGCTAAATGTGAAGTTATCCACGTCAGTACGAAAAGCAGAATGACAGAGTATTATTGAAATGGTGATAGGTTGGGAAAAGCTGATGTACAAAGGGACCTGGGTGTCCTTGTACACCAGTCACTTGTACCTGCAAGCATGCAGGTACAGCAAGCAGTGAGGAAGGCAAATGGTATGTTGGCCTTCATTGCAAGAGGGCTTGACGACAGGAGCAAGGATGTCTTACAGCAGCTGTACAGGGCCATGGTGAGACCACACCTAGAGTATGTGATTCTCTTTGGTGGTTTGAATTAATATTATTAAGGCTGCGGTGTTGCTCCAAAGAACATGCAGACTTTGAACTAAATCAAAGTCAATTTATTTACACTACACTATTAATTGAGAATTCTTAAGTACACCGATAAAGCTAAGTATTAAATCAAATAACTACAATACGCAGAACTACTGTATTGTAGTCTCCAACCCTCTCCTAACTCAGTCCCCCAAGATCACGTGAACCACTGTGTAGGTTCATAGAATCATAGAATTTACAGTGCAGAAGGAGGCCATTCAGCCCATCGAGTCTGCACCGGCTCTTGGAAAGAGCACCCTACCCACTTCCACACTTCCACCCTATCCCCCTAACCCAGCAACCCCACCCAATACACTAAGGGCAATTTTGGACACTAAGGGCAATTTAGCATGGCCAATCCACCTAACCTGCACATCTTTGGACTGTGGGAGGAAACCGGAGTACCCGGAGGAAACCCACGCACACACGGGGAGAACCTGCAGATTTCGCACAGACAGTGACCCAAGCCGGGAATCGAACCTGGGACCCTGGAGCTGTGGAGCAATTGTGCTAACCACTATGCTACCGTGCACTTCCTACATCTAGTGGTTGGATGCTGTAATTACACTATTCCACATGATCATTCATATGTACAAAGACGATATACGAGATATCATTGCAGACTATTGTGTGCAGTTTTGGTCTCCTTATCTAAGAAAGGACACACTTGCCATGGAGGGAGTGTAGACCAGGATCACCAGGCTGATTCCTGGGATGCCAGGATTGTTGAATGAGAAGAGATTGGGTCGACTTGGTCTGTATTCACTGGAATTTAGAAGAATGGGAGGGGATCCCTTTGTAAAGTATAAAATTCTGACAGACTGCATGTCGGGATGATGCTAGAGATTTTGCTGGAGGGTCTGGGAGGCAGGCTCGCCGGCTCAGGATACGGGGCAGGCCATTTAGGACTGAGATGAGAACTTTCTTCACTCAGAGTGCTGTGAACCTGTGGAATTCTCCACGACAATAGGCTGCCCACACAGGGGGTTGTGAAAGGGCATGTGGCATTGAGAAGAACTCTCTGGCCGTTAGCTGGCGGAGGGATTCTATGGTCCCGCGAAAAGCAGACCCCCACCCTCAGGTTTCCCAGCAGAGTGGGGTGGCTTCATTGGGAGATCCATTCTCTAATCCTGCCGGCAGAGAACGGCAGGGCCAAATTCACCGTCTACATGGCCCTATTTATGTGACTTTAAATATGAAATTGTATCTTGTCACCATCTCCCCTGCATGCTTTTTGTCACACTTCCCCGAGTCCTTTTCAGTCTGACAGTACACTTCTATAGGTGGGGTTGTCAATGTTGTATATAGGGGCCTCAATCAAGTGTTCATAAAAGACCTGCAGCTAATGTAAAAGCCACCAAGGTCCGGTAAAGGGATGTAAAGTGGGTAACAGATTGGCCATTCTATTAGAGGAAACAAAGTGGCAATCAATGATACACGCTGTAGCTAAACAGCTGTGACCAGCAGAGTGCCCCAGGGATCAATCCTGAGACCTTTGCTGCCCACAAGGCTGTGCTATTAAATATGTTCAAAGACAAGCAGAGGAACTGATGCATGGATTACAAAGAGCAGTAATTATTGATCGATATAAGGAGACGCTTGAAGATAAATACGCTATATTCATTGAGCATGGGAAAATTCAGTACTGAAAATAGAGAAGGAAAGCCATCATGAGACAGTGCAAAGTGGATTGGATTGGATTGGATTTGTTTATTGTCACGTGTACCGAGGTACAGTGAAAAGTATTTTTCTGCAAGCAGCTCAACAGATCATTCAGTACATTGGAAGAAAAGGGAATTAAACAAAATTCAAGAAAATACATGAGAATACATAATAGGGCAACACAATATAAACAATGTAACTACATAAGCATTGGTATCGGGTGAAGCATACAGGGTGTAGTGTTAATGAGGTCAGTCCATAAGAGGGTCATTTAGGAGTCTGGTGACAGTGGGGAAGAAGCTGTTTTTGACTCTGTTCGTGCGTGTTCTCAGACTTCTGAATCTCCTGCCCGATGGAAGAAGTTGGAAAAGTGAGTAAGCCGGGTGGGAGGGATCCTTGATTATGCTGCCTGCTTTCCCCAGGCAGCGGGAGGTGTAGATGGAATCAATGGATGGGAGGCAGGTTTGTGTGATGGACTGGGCGGTGTTCACGACTCTCTGAAGCTCCTTGCGGTCCTGGGCCGAGCAGTTGCCATACCAGGCTGTGATGCAGCCTGATAGGATGCTTTCTATAGTGCATCTGTAAAAGTTGGTCAGGGTTAATGTGGACATGCCGAATTTCCTTAGTTTCCTGAGGAAGTATAGGCGCTGTTGTGCTTTCTTGGTGATAGCGTCGACGTGAGTGGACCAGGATAGATTTTTGGTGATGTGCACCCTTAGGAATTTGAAACTGCTAACCATCTCCACCTTGGCTCCGTTGATGCTGACAGGCGTGTGTACAGTACTTTGCTTCCTGAAGTCGATGACCAGCTCTTTAGTTTTGCGGGCATTGAGGGAGAGATTGTTGTCGTTACACCACTCCACTAGGTTCTCTATCTCCCTCCTGTATTCGGACTCATCGTTATTAGAGATCCGGCCCACTATGGTCGTATCGTCAGCAAACTTGTAGATGGAGTTGGAACCAAGTTTTGCCACGCAGTCGTGTGTGTACAGGGAGTAGAGTAGGGGGCTAAGTACGCAGCCTCACGGGGCACCGGTATTGAGGACTCTTGTGGAGGAGGTGTTGGTGTTCATTCTTACTGACTGTGGTCTGTTGGTCAGAAAGTCAAGGATCCAGTTGCAGAGTGGAGAGCCAAGTCCTAGCTTTTGGATCTTTGATATGAGCTTGGCTAGGATTATGGTGTTGAAGGCGGAGCTGTAGTCAATAAATAGGAGTCTGATGTAGGAGTCCTTGTTTTCGAGATGCTCTAGGGATGAGTGTCGGGCCAGGGAAATGGCGTCTGATGTGGACCGGTTGCGACGGTATGCGAATTGAAGTGGGTCAAGGCGTTCCGGGAGTATGGAGGTGATGTGCTTCATGATTAGCCTCTCGAAGCACTTCATTACAACTGACATCAGGGCCACCGGGCGGTAGTCATTGAGTCACGTTGCCTGGTTCTTCTTTGGTACTGGTATGATGGTGGTCTTCTTGAAGCAGGTGGGGACCTCGGAGTGGAGTAGGGATAGGTTAAAGATGTCTGTGAATACCTCTGCCAGCTGGTATGCGCAGGCTCTGAGTGCACGACCAGGGATCCCGTCCGGGCCCATCGCCTTCCGTGGGTTCACTTTCAGGAAGGCCGATCTGACTTCGGAAACTGTGATGGTGGGTATGGATGAATTATGGGAGGACATTAGGTCAGCAGTCTTGCTTTATATGTCAACCGAGATATTAAATGCGGAAGACATGCATAATGGGATAGATAGCAGGTCCAGGACTGTCTGCTTACAGTGTCACTCAAAGTTAATATCTATCCAATGGTCTGTTAGAGCACAGAAGAAGACCAGCTGGCCGATCGTATCCATGCCAACACTCTGAAACTGCTATAGGAAAGAAAAAAGGACTTTCATTTATATAGCACCTTCCATAACCTCAGGACATCCCCAAGTGCTTTTCAACCAATACAGTGAAGCAGAGAGAGTGTTGCAATGTGGGAAGTAAAACAGACAATTTGCACAAAGCACGGTCCCAGAGAATGCTGATAAATCCTTTGCCCAGGACACCAGGCAGAACTCTTTTTATCCAGAGGTTTGTTGTGAGCAATAATCTGAATTAAGCAATGATAGTATCACAAGCGATAAAGTGGCAACTTAGTGCAAAATTATTTAGACGACCAGATGGCTCTATTTACGTGACTTTAAATAGGATACTGTGGGTACCATTCGCCCAAACAATTTCTATGTGTGGTTTTGGCCGAAGTGCCGACAAACATTTTGCTATTCAGTAGCACTTTGCTCTTTCTTTTGGCCTCAAGGATATTTTCTCGGCCGAGGCCGCACTTACAGGGATTTCCTTCTGGTGAGCTAAAGCCCTAATCTATTGCACCCCTGCCCCTTTCAGGCCCCTTTCCCAGCCATTTCCGACCACACCCTCATCCCTCCCCCTCAACCTTGGGGAGCCCCCCCCCAGGAAACCCCCTCATCAACAGTAACCCCACAGGACATTGATTGTGGGGGAATTCAGCGATGGTAATACCATTGAATGTCAAGGGACAATGGTTAGATCCTCTCTTGTCGGAGATGGTCATTGCCTGGCACTTGTGTGGCGCAAATGTAACTTGCCACTTGTCAACCCAAGCCTGGATATTGTCCAGGTCTTGCTGCATTTGGACATGGACTGCTTCAGTATCTGAGGAGTTGAGAATGGTGCTGAACATTGTGCAGTCATCTGTGAACATCCCCACTTCTGACCTTATGATGGAAGGGAGGCCATTGGTGAAGCAGCTGAAGCTGGTTGGGTCCAGGACACTACCCTGAGGAACTCCGGCACTTATGTCTTGGAGCTGAGATGATTGACCTCCAACCACCACAACCGTCTTCCTTTGTGCCAGGTATGACTCTACTCAGCAGAGAGTTTTCCCCCTGATTCACATTCACTCCAATTTATCCTTGATGCCATACTTGGTCAAATGCTGCCTTGGTGTCAAGGGCAGTCACTCTGACCTCACCTCTGGCATTCAGCTCTTTTGTCCATGTTTGGACCAAGGTTGTAGAAGGTCAGGAGCTGAGTGACCCTGGTGGAACCCAAACTGAGCATCCATTAGCAGCTTATTGCTGAGTAAGTGCCGTTTGATAGCACTGTTGATGGCTCCTTAGAACATAGAACATAGAATACTACAGCGCAGTACGGGCCCTTCGGCCCTCGATGTTGCGCCGACCTGTGAAACCATCTGAAGCCTATCTGACCTACACTATTCCATTTTCATCCATATGTCTATCCAGTGACCACTTAAATACCCTTAAAGTTGGCGAGTCTACTACTATTGCAGGCAGGGCGTTCCACACCTTCCATCACTTCACTGATGATGGAGAGCAGAGTGATAGGGCGGTAATTAGCTAAGTTGGATTTGTAGGTTTCTTGTGTACAGGACACACCTGGGAAATTTTCCGCATTGCCGGGTAGATGCCAGTGTTGTAGCTGTACTTGAACAGCTTGGCTAGGTGTGTGTCAAATTCTGGAGCACAAGTCTTCAGTACTATTGCCAGAATATTATCAGGGCTTGTAGCCTTTGCAGTGCCTTAAGCCGTTTCTTTACATCATGTGGAGTGAATCGTATTGGTTGAAGACTGACATCTGTGATGCTTGGGACCTCCGGAGGATATCGCGATGGATCATCCACTTGGCACTTCTGGCTGAAGATTGTTGCGAATGCTTCAGACTTATTTTTGCACAGATGTGTTGGCAGCACGGTAGCACAAGTGGATACCACTGTGGCCTCACAGCGCCAAGGTCTCAGGTTCAATTCCCTGCCGGGTCACTTTCTGTGCGGAGTCTGCATGTTCTCCCCGTGTCTCCGTGGGTTTCCTCCGGGTGTTCCCGTTTCCTCCCACAGTCTAATAACGTGCAGGTTAGGTGGATTGGCCATAATAAATTGCCCTTCGTGTCCAAAAAGTTTAGGAGGGGTTATTGGGTTACGGGGATAGTGTGGAAATGAGGGCTTAATGTGGGTCAGTGCAGACTCGATGGGCCGAATGGCCTCCTTCTGCACTGTAAGTTCTATGTTTCTCCATCATTGAGGGTGAGGATATTTGTGAATCCTCCTCCTCCAGTGAGTTGCTTAATTGTCTGCCACCATTCACGGCTGGATGCGGCAGGATTGCAGAGCTTAGTTGTGGAATTGCTTAGCTCTGTCTATTACTTGTTGCTTATGTGTTTGGCACACAAGTGCTGTGTTTGTAGCTTCACCAGGCTGACACCTCATTTTTAGGTATGTCCGATGTTGCACCTGGCATGCCCTCCTCCACTCTTCATTGAACCAGGGTTGATCCCCTGGTTTGGTGGTAATGGTAGAGTGGGGGATATGCCGGGCCATGAGGTTGTAGATTGTGGTTGAATCCAATTCTGCTGTTGCTGATGGTCCATAGTGCTTCATGGATGCCCAGTTTGAGTTGCTCGATCTGTCTGTCCCATTTGGCATGGTGGTAGTGCCACACAACACGATGGAGGGTATCCTGGAGCTGTATGGCTCATTTAAATTTGCTGATCTGGCTCACACCCAGCGAGGGCACGTTCCATCTCGCGAGATTAGCGGCCTCGTCCTGACACCAAGTCGGCCGTGATGAGGCCGTGAATGGCGTGGCGTATCTTGTCATCCTCTCTCCTGTATGCTGTGTGTCAGACTCCTCCGAATCCTTGTCAGTCTGACCGTGTACTTGCATAGGTCGGGTTTTCAACATCTCACCCAATGCTGTAAATGTGGTTTCAATCAAGTGTTCATAAAATCCTGCAACTAATGTAAAAGCCACGGTGATTAGGAAAGGGATGTAACCTGGTTAAGAGATTGGCTATCCTATTAGAGGAAACAAAGTAGGAATCAATGATACACGCTGTAGCTGAACAGCTGTGAGTAGCAGAGTCCCCCAGGGATCAATCTTGGGACCTCTGCTGCCCACGAAGCCGTATTTTGGTTTCTGGTGGTGGATTAAAAATATCCAGGGTCCTTTTTCCTCCTCGTAACAGTGCCCTCGGATCTGAGTCCATCTGAGAGAGCAAAGAGGGCCTTGATTGAATATCTCATTCAAAAGACATCACCTCCTACACTGGGGCACTCACGCACTGCTGCACTGGGGGTGTCACCCTAGAACACACTGTGCTCAAATCTATTTGGCAAGTTCCCTTTGTCCCATGCATGCTTTTTGAAAGGCTGCTTTGATTTATTCTTCCACCACTAAGTCTTGTGGGTCATCCAATCCCCTCATCACCCACTGCAGAGAGAAAGTGCCCTTCCTTAGATTGTATAAAATCTGAGGAAATAATAACTACATACACCCAACTGAAAATAATAAAACATTCAATTCTTGACCTCTGAGGCTGTCATTGACACACGCTTCTTATGTCCATGTTATGGTGGCCACAAATGACATGGAGGATCATCAATACATCTCCACGTGGCATTGTGGAATATAAATTCGAGTGGGATTGGGGAGGAAGCTCTTGTTCAAAGGCACTCAGTGTCCAATCAAGGGTCCCATCATCAAAAGAATGGGGTTCAGCTGAGAACCATGCCCCCAACCTTTGCTACCGACCTCTTCCTCCTCTGCAACCCCCACCCTGTGGACCCCCCACCATCACTCAATTCCGGCCTGGGTCCACCCTCCATTATAGGCCTCGTGTGGGTGTCACGTCAGCAGGAGCCACTGGCCTATCAAGTGCCTGAGTGTGCGCTTAATTCAGTGGGCCTTCCCTAAGGGAGGAGATGCAGTGTTCCTGTTGGCTCTTCAGCCATCATGCAAGATCCCCTTTGCCTCCATTAAATATCCCCAAGGAAATGGGCACATAATATTAGAGGCAGTTTCCTCACAGAAGGCACAGGGTCAACTCTCGCAACAGAGACTTGAGTGGAGCTCTGGCCAATATTTATTCCACAACAAATGACCTGGTCATTATCAAACTGACTTTTGTGGGATATTGTCATGTGTAAATAGTTACTACATTGCAACAGTGAACACGGTCCAAAATGCAATAATTGGTTATGAAGCGTTTTGGGGTATTCTGAGCCTGCAGGCTCATAACATCCTGGTTCCCCAGCATCGCCTTTAGGGAGTACCACAATGCATTGGGGAGTCCCTTTAGGAGGTTCATGTGTCAGGGTTTACCCGGCAATTGCCCAGAAATGCAAACTTCCTCTGGACAATTGAGCTTGCTGGGCACTATCTGAGAGAATCAGTTCAAATCACAAACTTCGGCTGGTTCTGCCAGTCTTACCCTGATACTTAATCTGAAAAAGTTAGAAGAAAATAATTACTTCTAACTCCTGGGTAACTTTTTGAGCACCCAGATCCAGCCTCGGACAGGGCACCGTCCCCCACGCGACCCCCAGGGGATCCACAACACCATCCCAACCCCCAAAGCACACCCTGCACCCACACCCAGCCTGACACAACCTCTCCCCCACCCCTCCCCCAAACTGAGTCCCTCCCCCGGCCCACCCGCCCCCCTCCTCCCCACCATCTGACCCCCTCCCTCCATCAACCCACTACGCCAACGGTGGCCTGTCCAAACCCAGTTCCCCTCCCTCACCTATTCAGTCTGACACCCTCTCCAATCCATCCTCCGATCTGACACCCCCCTCCCAGTCTGACCCTCCTCTCCCAGTCAGACACTCCCCCCCCCCAGTGCAAACACCCCCTCTTGGACTGGACGCACCTCCTGTCCCACCCGCCATGCCCTTCGGTCCGACCCAAACCAACCCCACCAGACCGACCCCGGCCTCCTGGTCTGTCCGCCCCTCCTCCCAGTCTGATCTCCCTCCTAGACTGACACCCACGCCCCCCCAGATATGAGCTGAGCCGGTCCAACACTCCCCTCCAAGAATGACATCACCCCACCATCTCTTATCCGAACCTGCCTCTCTCCCGGACTAACCCTTATCCCATTCGGTACAATGAGGTCAGCGTGGTGTGGAGCATAGACTGGCAAAGATCTAGGCATGGAGACAGCTCCTAGCCTGTACCCTTTATCGTACATGTGTAAATAGTTCCAGTTGTTAATTAAAATGTACAGCTGAAGACAATGAAGGCTTCTTTAAGACACACTCTTCTGTAACCAGCACCATCCCAACAGAGGTCACGATGCTATGGGTCAGGCTTGTCTTGGGGCAAAGATCTCAAGAGGCAGAAACCGAACGGTACCCTGATTATCGGAGTAAAAACATCACCTGTCTGTGCTGGGGATGTGGGCCATAACTAAATAGGTTTAGTCCAAGTCCTTTTTTTTGTGTAATCTCTAATGTCCACAGCTCAGCAAATATTGGCATCAAGGTAACAACTTCACTCAAAATCTAGTAAAAACGAATAGTGTGGTGAAATTCCAGTGTAAGGCTTGCAAATATACTAAAAACCCTCATTCTTAGGAGACAGATGTTAGTTTGTGCAACAAACTTGTGAAATTACTTGGGAAAACAGAGGAGCAATCAACGGTATGAACTTTGGTTAACACTGCTGCCTCACAGTGCCAGCGACCGGGTTCGAATCCCGGCTGGGGTCACTGTCTGTGAAGAGTCTGCACTTTCTCCTCGTACCCACGTGGGCTTCCTCCGGATGCTCCGGTTTCCTCCCATAGTCCAAAGATGTGCAGGTCAGGTGGATTGGCCATGCTAAATTGCCCCTTAGTGTCCAAAAAGGTTAGGTGGGGTTATGGGAATAGGGCAGGGGAGTGGACCAGGGTGGGGTGCTCTTTCAGAGAGTCAGCAGGCTCGATGGGCAGAATGGCCTCCTTCTGCACTGTGGGGATTCTATGAGCTTTGGCTGGACAGCACTGACCATCGTAGTACCTCAGGGGTCAGTCAGGGGCCTCCACTGATAACAGACTTTATTTCAGTTCATGGAGATGTCACTCCTGTCCCATAGGACCATCGGCTATTCTCGCCTTTGAGAGTTGACTGATGATGATTTAACCTGACAGTCACCACATCTCAGATGAGGTCGCGAAAGCAGGGCCTTCGGGAATAACCTCACTTGCAATGGCTTCCCTTCCTGCTCCTGCACAGTTACATCCGGTGTCCCACCGTGGGTCAACCCTTCCTCTTTCTTATCTACACGCTACCGTTCAGCAACATCACCGAAAAACACAACACTGGCGGCACACAGCTCTAACTCACCATCATCTCTCCGAACGTCTCCACCATTGCAGCAATGCAAGTCGCTATGATGTGGAAATCCCTGCCCGAATGGACGGTGGGAGCAGATTCAGCAGTCACTTTTACAAGGCAATTGGAGAAATACTCGAAAAGGAAAGATTTCCGTATCCATTGAGAAAGAGCAGGGGGGAGTGGGACTGATCAGTTTCAAATAGCTGGCCCAGGTAAGGTGGGCAGAATGGCCTGCTTCTGTATTCTATCATTCAACAATTCCAATTGGATAACTTTCAAAGATCAGGCAGCGGAGCGAGGGTCCATGTGCCCTCCTCCTACGCTAGAAGATTCTATAGCCTTGCATGTGTGACTGAGATGTTGACAGTACATGCATGGAGCATGGCAGGTGTAACATTGCATTCCTGATCCTAGTATAATTGCTGCTCGCATTTAATTTTCCCCGAATAATCGCTGCCTCACTGATTGCATGGTCAAATGAACAGAGAACTTTTGAATGTATTTTGTAATTAAGAATGAATTAATCCCTTGCTCAGGGGGACAATTGAACCAGCAGATGCAGCGGAGGCAACAGTCACAGTTCACATATATAATTAGTCCATTGTGTGAATTTGAATGGGAAAGGTGTCTGCGAGGGATTATCAGCAGATTGACGTACAAGACTGCCGATCTGCAAATGGCTCATTCGCTTAAAAGGGGGGAAATATGGTTTTACGGTAACATCCCACACAAGTAACAAAACAGCAGCAATTTGTATTTCGACAAATTCTCACACAGATAAACATGAAGAGAACAGGCTGCCTGAAAGGAACCAGATTCGATAGCAACTTTCAAAAGGAAATCGGATAAATGACCGAAAAAGAAAAATAATTGCAGAACGATTGGGGAGATGGCAAGAGAGTAGGGAAAATTCAATCGCTCTTTTGAAAAGCCAACGCAGGCAGAGTAGAATGAATGGCTCCCTTCAGTGCTCTATGATTCTGTCAATAAACCTAAAGAGTGTAGTCATGCAAAGATGGTCATGGACTCAAAGAAGGAGAGAGAGCAAGTGAGGTGATGAATAAATCTACTGCAAAAGAATGAGAGGGGATGGTGTTAAAAACTCCAAAGTGTATTATGGAGTCCACCTGACTTACAACCTTTATGTTGAATTTGGCTTGGATGAGCACAAGAGCCTTCCCTTCAGGTATTTTCAACGGACTTCTTAGACTTCTTAATCAAAAAAACAAACTTTATTCCAAGAACTTAGTTAACACATATATTTAAACACACAGCAAGAAATTTTATCAATTACAAACATAAATACCCCACACAGCTACAGTAATCTATGTATAACCCTAAATGAATTCCCCCTTTAACTGTATTAATTCAATAAGAAACTCCAAGCAAAACCAGAAACCCCTTTTCAAAGGTGTGGCCCAGCACACGGCATTCTCACTGGTATAAAACTTGTTATTGATACTCTGGGTTTGATTCTCCACTCCCCACGCCGGGTGGGAGAATCGCGGGAGGGCCCGGCGACTCATGGTTCACGACGGCGGCAACCACACCTGGTCGCTGCCGTCGTAAACATGGGCGCCAAAGGCCCGTTTGAAGCTTGTGGGGGGCGGAGAGGGGAGTGAGCACCACGGCCCTGCTCGGGAGAGGACTGGCCCGCGATCGGTGCCCACCGATCGTCTGGCCGGCATCTCAAAGCGATGCACTCTTTCCCCTCCGCCGCCCCGCCCGGCGGCCGAGAGTTACGGCACGGCCCTCCTAGCCCCCGGGGGGAGGGGGGGGGGGGGGGAGAATAGGGGGCAAGGAGAAGCCTCCTAGGCCGTCGTGAAACTCGGCCGAGTTCACGACGGCCTTCTCGATTTTCCACGGGAGCGGAGAATTCCGCCCTCTGTTCCCCTTTTCAAACAGCAGATTTGAATTCCTTCCAGAAAGCAATTATCTCTTTTAAGTTACCAAGTAGTCTGGAACAGCTTTTAAAATGAAGGTAGAGAGGCGTGCCAATAAAAACATCCGGTCTTGCCCGAAGTTGGAGACGTTTTGGGGCTCCTCCTTCAGCACCATGTCAGCAATTCTACATGCGGACTTAGAGCCCAATCCCCTGGGGCCATATTCGGGGTGTCGGACTTACCTGAGTTGCAGATGGGCGCGAGGGCAGATGTTTTAGCTTTTGCTTCATTGATTGCCCGCAGGCAGGTCCTGCTGGGGTGGAGGTCAGCTTCCCCCCCCCCCCCCCCCCCTCCCCCCCTTGTGCTTTGGGGTGGCTGGGGGAGATAAAGGAGCTCTTGTACTGGGTAAAAGTAAAATATGCTCTGAGGGGCTCCATAAGAGATGGGATTTGTTTATATTACATTTTGGTGAGCTGGTTGCCGCGGACTATTAGGGGGTAGGGGAGGGGGGGTAGTTGAGAGGGGTTCTGGTTTTTCTTGGTTTGATTTTATTTTTCAAATATTATGTGCTGTATGTTTCATTGTTAAAATGTTGAAATTTGAATTAAACGTTTTTTAAAAAAAGAAGTCATATTGAGCCCTCTGAGAGTTCTGAGGATCCAGTTATCATGATTTAAATAGGTCCCAATGACATAGATAGAACCAGGAAAGAGGTTCTGCTCAGGGGGTATGAGCAGCTAGGGGGATAAATTAAAAAGCAGAATCTTAAAGGTAATAATCTCTGAATTATTACTGGAACTACATGAGACCATGAGACATAGGAGCAGAATTAGGCCAGTCGGTCCATCGAGTCCGCTCTGCCATTCAATCGTGGCTGATATTTTTCTCATCCCCATTCTCCTGCCTTCTCCCCATAACCCCTGATCCCCTTATTAATCAAGAACCTATCTATCTCTGTCTTAAAGACACTCAATGATTTGGTCTCCACAGCCTTCTGTGGCCAAGAGTTCCATAGATTCACCACTCTCTGGCCGAAGAAATTTGTCCTCATCTCTGTTTTAAAGGATTGTCCCTTTAGTCTGAGATGGTGTCCTCTGGTTCTAGTTTTTCCTACAAGTGGAAACATTCTCTCCACATCCACTCTATCTAGGCCTGAGAATATCCTGTAAGCTTCAAAAAGATCCCCCCCTCTTCCTTCTAAACTCCAATGAGTACAGGCCCAGAATCTTCAACCATTCCTCATACGAGAAGCTCTTCATTCCAGGGATCATTCTTGTGAACCTCCTCTGGATCCTTTCTAAGGCCAGCACATCCTTCCTCAGATACGGGGCCAAAAACTGCTACAGTACTCCAACTGGGTTCTGACCAGAGCCTTATAAAGCTTCAGAAGTAGATCCCTGGACCATAAGACCATAAGACATAGGACCAGAATTAGGCCACTCGGCCCATCGAGCCTGCTCCGCCATTTAATTTTGGCTAATATTGTTCTTGTATTCTAGTCCTTTCGACATTATTACGGGTCAGGGTTTAGAGTACCCGAAGTGTAGCATGGAGTTCACCTGACCCACAACTTTTAATCAATTTTAGTTATGGGGAGCACAAGGGTCTGTCTTCACTGTGGAAGACACCAATTACATGGCAGAAACACTTGTAAATAAGGGGCTGAAAAGGAGGGAGGAACTTAAAACAATTACAATGAGCAGGGAAAGGAAACCAAGAAAATTAGAAATAAAGGCTGTTAAGAACCCTGAACATGATGGGCTTCATCCTAGGGTCTTAAAAGAGGTGACCGCAGAGATAATACATTCATTGGTTGTAATTTTCCAAAATTCCCTAGGTGTTGGAAGGATCCCATCAGAATGGAAAATAATGAATGCAACTTTTCTATTGAACAAAGGAGGGAGATTGAAAGTGGGAAACTACAGGTCAAGTTAGCCTAATATCTTCCATAGGCAAAATTCTAGAATCTATTATTAAGGAGATTGCTACAGGGCACTTAAGAAATCTTAACATAATCGAGCAGAGTCACCATGGTTTCGTGAAAGGGAAATAATGTTTAACTAATTCATTAGAGCTCTTAGAGAAACATAAAGAGGAATCTGTAGATGTGTGTGCTTGGATTTCCAAAAGGCATATGAGAAGGTGCCAAATCAAAAATACATTGGCAGTAATGACCAGACCAGTGACTTTAGCACTGTGCCACTATCTCCCCTGAGCTTGCAGCCAGCATGCTAGATATATGTGAGGATAACTTCCAACGGCATTCCAAGTCATGTCTGGGAACTGGATTTTCCCACGGAAAACAGGAGAGGCAGGAACCTGAGAGAGGCTGGGTTCCGGAGGCCCGAGACAGCCAGAGCTCAATGTCCAGAGAGGCAGTGCCATGGCCCAGCAGCGGGAACAAGTAACAGAGTGGAAGAAAAAGGAGGAAAATGGCATTTGTATGTAGTCGGATCTTTGATGCCAGCGAGCTCACGATGGACCAAATGGCCTGCTTCTGTGCTGTAAACATCTGTGAATCCATGAATCGGTGAGAAGAAGTCAAGCGGAAGCTTGCATTTCTTTGGTTCCTTTTGCAACTTCGGCTGACCCAATATGCTCATCGACCAATGAAGTATGTTTGAAGAGACCTCACTGTTGGATACAGGATGCAGGGCAGCCAATCTGCACGCTACAGGTTCCCACAAACAGCAATGAGATAAATGGCCAATGAATCCTGTTTGTTTGTCATGATATTAGTCAAGGGATAAATATTGACTCCGGAAACTGGGAGAAATCCTCTGCTCCTCCTTGAATTGAGTTACGTAATCTTCTCCATCCACCTGACAGCCAGGGCCTCGGTTTAAGGCCTCATTTGAAAGGCTTGGACTGATGGGGTAGGCACAGAAAATTACACAGGATGCCATACATACCTTTGACCCAATGACCGTGCAGCTCAGGCTAAGCTATTAATAAGCATTTATTGCAAGAAGCAAATTTTCAAAGAGACAAAAAAGAAAAAGTCAGCAGATGAGAAGGACAACATGGAGTTCTTCATCTTCAGCACTGATTGAAATGTTTTTTTTGTGATAAACCCTTCAAATCAGCCCAAGAGCTCAATTCTTTTTAATGTACTTCAATCTGCGGCTCGATAAGGCAGAAAAAGAAGCAGTGATTTGAATGTACAGCTTCCAAGATAGCAGAGGACCTGACAAAAGCATATCTAATTTCTGCCCAGGTTCAGGCGCCTGCTGGATAGAGAGCAGTCAATTAAAGTTAGAACAAAGAGGTAATGGGCGGTAAGTGTGGTTAATGAGCCGTGACACCCAATTCCTGCAACACTCAGGAAATGCTCATTCTCACACAATCTCACCTGCTCCATTGTACAAGCACTGATCAAGCAAACTCTCTCTCCGGAACCCAATGTCGAACTGCTGCTGTTAAATAGAAATTGGTTTTCATTTTAACTGTTCTACTGCTACCAGTTCATGTGAATTAGTAATATGGATGTATTAGTTTTAGAAACAGGGAGCGTTATTTTGATGGAAGGGTGAAAGCAGAGACTAAACGTGCGCTGTACTAATAATACACAACTGTTTGAAAGGCTGGATTTAGCACACAATTTCAGTCCTAATATACTGCTTAGCATGATTTGAATTTGCCGGAGAGTGTCTGCTAAATCAGGCAATGCAGGTTCAAGGCTTTTTCCTGTGATTTTCCTGGAGCAGTATACTTCAGTTCCTTGCGCTGCGGGTATGGAGTGCACTGAATGAGACACAGCGACTGGTTTCACAACGGTTCAGGAACCAAGTGTGAGGGTGCCAATGGACCTGGACATCTGCAGGTCCTGGCGTGAGAGCATCAGAGGAGGAGGAATGCCCTGCACGTGCAGGGTAGGAAAGCGTTCCTCCTCCCCCACACCCCTGCAGAAGCTGGTAGCCCCCTGCCAGCCTTCATGGCCTCCTTCCATTCCTCCTGCAGACCTCTAGCAGGATGTTAATGACAAGTATTCCGTTTCATCTGGTGACATCCACCAGGTGTCCAATCAGGGGGAGTAGCCCACAATTTAACTAGAGTCTTCAAGGAATTTCTGGGATAAATGTTGATAAGAGTGTTCGGGAAGTCTTGACAAAGTGTTCGACGCTGTCTCAAAAAATTACCTTAAATCTTGCAGGTTGAGTGAGCGGTAAAAGCAGCACTCAATCCTCAATATTAACATATCTGCCCCGAATCGGCTGGTCACTATTAGGAGAGAGCATTAGCACAAGTACGAGCCACCAAGAATGCCATCCCCCATCCTTAAAGAGCATTACCATAGAATTCCTACAGTGCAGAAGGAGGCCATTCAGCCCACCGAGTCTGCATTGACCATCTGTAAGAACTCCCTACCTGTGCGGACGCCGCAGCTCTATCCCTGTAACACCACCGACCCTGGACATCTTTGGACATTAAGAGGCAATTTATCATGGCCAATCCACCGAACCTGCAAATCGTTGGACTGTGGGAGGAAACTGGAGCACCCGGAGGAAACCCACGCAGACACGGGGAGAACGTGCAAACTCCACACAGGCAGTCACCTGAAGCCGGAATTGAACCCGGGTCTCTGACGCTGTCAGGCAGGAGTGCTAACCACGGTACCGCCCATTAGTAAGCCATTTAAGTGGCAATAAGCCCTTAATGCTTCTGTGTGTAGCCATTCCTAGTGCAAACCTCCACTCCATCTCCAAATTGGTGCCTTGTATTGAATGTGGAATAAACTGGTATTCCAATTTGGCGACAATGCAAACTCTATAGCACCTAATATATCTGGGGAAATTTGTCCTCAATGTTTCTTCTGAAATCTAAATTCAGTGGATCCTAACCCCTGTCATAGAGTCCCCACAGTGCAGAAGGAAGATATTCGACCCAACATGTTAGGCGACTTTCATTCTCATTTGATTAACAATTTCAGGTGGGAGATAATCTTTTTTAATGTGTTCATTTGCCAAATGCCTCTCCTTTTATGGATATACATAGGTCAGAATGCTGTTACAATGTAGGTTGTCTGATTAGCCTGTCAGACTCGGTTGGTGCCTGTGTCTTCTCAGAACACAACCAGCGCCATCTGCAATTAAATGATCCATCACCTTTGACACAGGGAGTCCAGGTCCTCATTAAAGGCATTAAAAATTCTCCACATTCTCATCAAACCCACAAGTTGCACCACAGAGAAGAACGGGGGGGGGGGGGGGGGGGGGGGGGGGAGGAGCATTGGATCGACATGACCTCTAAGCTCCAATTCAATTTGTGCACCATTCAATTTGTATTGATGTCACTCTGTGTGGTGATACAACCACTGTATATATGTGTGCTTGCAGTAGGGGGATGTATGGCCGTACCTGTAATACAGGTTTCTCCGGTAAGCCCCTGCCGGCTAGCTCCGCCCACAGGGAGCTTGTGTATAAATATGCGCTTGCTTCACTAAGATACTATTCTACAGCTGCCGCCGGAGGAATAGCATCTCACAGCAATAAAGCCTCTCTTGTACTTCACTCGAGTCTTTGTGTACAATTGTTAGCGCAACAATTTATTGCTGTGAGATTTTCCTTACACTATGGACATCAGGATCAAACCTGACCACCTGCAGCTGGATCCGCAGTCGCCCCACGCCAAGAAAGACTTTGTTCACTGGCTTGCAGTCTTCGAGGCCTACATCTCTTCAGCGGACCCTCCTCCGACGGAGGCTCAAAAACGACAGCTTCTTTACTCAAGACTCAGCTCCAGCGTCTTTCCGCTAATTCGAGATGCGCCTGACTACGCCAGGGCCATGGAACTACTCAAGGAAAACTACGCACAGTCGACGAACACCCTGTTTGTGAGACATCTACTCTCTACTCGCGTCCAACAGCCGGGTGAGTCGATTGAGGACTTCTGGAGGGCCCTTATACCTCTAGTACGAGACTGCAACTACCAGGCCCTCACGGCCACGGAACATTCAAACATACTCATGCGGGATGCCTTTGTTACGGGCATTGCATCGGACCGCATCCGGCAACGACTGCTGGAAGGGGCCGCCCTCGACCTCGCGGCTACAAAGACTCTGGCGCTATCAATGACGGCCGCCTCCCATAGTGCGTGATCCTACCCTGCTAGCCACTCAGCCCACCCGTCCTACCCCTCGTTCATCCCGCAAACGGCCCCCCAGGCCCACCCGTCCTACCCCTCGTGGACCCCGCAACTGGCCCCCCCAACAGCCGCCCCCGCGCACTATGCCTGCGCTGCTCGCCGCACCGCGCACCCCGGGGTCCCCGATGCTACTTCTGTGGCCAGCAGAAGCATCCCCGCCTGTGCTGCCTGACCCGCACTGCGACCTGCAAAGCTTGTGGCAAGAAAGGCCATTTTGCAGCGGTGTGTCAGTCCCGGATGGTTGCCGCTATCGCACCCGCATTCCCCCCTCGCCTTAGCCGATCGCACAATGGGCCCTGCCATCCACTGCCCCCGACCCCACGTGCGATCAGTGGGCGCCGCCATCTTTCGCCGCCCCCGCCATGTGCGCACAATGGGCGCCGCCATCTTGTCCCGCCCCCACAACGTGTGCTCCATGGGCGCCGCCATTTTGTCCGCCGACATCTTCTTCCTCACAGGTACTCCAGATGCTGCCATTTTGTCCTCCCTCAGGACGGGACCACGGGACCCGGGTCACTGCCGCCACTCGTCGGACTCGTCAGACTCGTCGGCCGATCGCCCACTACTCGCCTCCGTTACGCTCGACCAGTCCCATCCTCGCAACCTGGCACCCTCTTCCACAACGTTGCTTGTCAACGGCCACATGACCTCCTGCCTCATCGACTCCAGGAGCACCGAGTCTTTGTGTACAATTGTTAGCGCCACACTCTGTCTCCATCATCACTGAGTCAAAATGTTCAAACTCCCACCAACATTCAGGGGCGCACATTCACCACACGGACTGTAGCCGTGTCTGAAGAAATCACACCTCCACTTTCTCACAAGGTAACGGGGAATTAGGCAACACCTACTAACTTTTGTAATGACTCTCGCATCTTAAAAATTTTATTTTTAATTTAAAATCTGATAGAATTCTGATAGTGATGCCCCCCCCCCCCCCCCTAAAGATGTTGGAATTATAGAATGAGAAAGGACAGAAGGAGGCCATTCAACCCACCATGTGCTGACCCATTGAAAGAATTATGAATTCATCTCTGAACTAAAAGCAACCTACCGCGCATGTTGGGAATCTGAAATAAAAACAGGGAATGTTGGAAAAATTCAATACATCCGACAGCATTTCAGGAGAGAGAACCAGAGCAAATGTTCTGATCAGGGCTGAAAACAGTGTCTCTGGGCGGGATTCAGCCACCGCGTTGTGTCCGGCTCCGAGCTGGGTGCGACGGGCGAATCCCGCGAGGACCCCAAACCAGGCTCCCGCACCAAGTGCCGGGCTGATCGCCTGTCACCCAACTCGCTGAGCGTGATCCAGATTCGCATAATCACTTTTTTAAGTACCCAGACGCTACTTTCCACCAGCACCGTGAATCAACAGCCACGCCTGCGAGGCCTCGACCAGACGCAGTTTAACTCTGGTCTCCACAACGTGGTCCACACACGATGGCACCTTGAGGGAGTCTTATAGGCCATTGGAGCCCCCAGTTCTACAGCATAAGACAGCATAAGTTTCTGCAGAGAAAGGGAAAATATCAGGTTGGATACTTAACTTAACATGGCATTTCTCCAGAGAGAAAAGCCCTGTCAGATCATTGGCCGTGATTCTGTCAGTCTCGCATAAATTCCACAACGTTAAATCAGCTTTTCGATGAAATGAATTACGTCTCCATCAACATCTTGCTGGTCTGCAGAAGGTCTGGTCAGGACCAGGGCTTGGTGATACGCTGGCAACAGCTTAGCCACCGGGCACTTCGGCACACCAACCTTGCACCCTGGCAGTGCCACCCTGGTACTCTCAGGGTGCCAGGGTAGCATGCCAGGCTGGCAGTGCCAAAGTACCTGGTTGCAGGTTGGCACAGCCAGGGGTCGGGCCCGGGCACGAGCTTTCCCATTAAAGGGGGGAGTGTTCCAGGGGCCACTAAAAGTTTGAGGCAGTGAATGGGGGGTATCCAGAAAGTGTGGGAGGGCGGCTTGAAAGGGGTGGGTTGCAGATCTGGGGGCAGCCGGTAAAAATGCCGTTCCGATCTGCGAGGAGCCGGTCCTGCTGGCAAGCTAAGCTCAGCGGTGCAGGTAATCACTAAAGTTTGGCCTCGACAGGAAGAAAATTTCCAAGGCCCAAATAATAGGCAAAGTGCCGGTGAATAAGAACATAAGGAGCGGGATTGTCCAACCCCCACCAGGTCGGAGAATGGCCGGAGGAAGGCGTCAATCCCGCCCTCGCCGTGTCACATAAGAACATAAGAACATAAGAACTAGGAGCAGGAGTAGGCCATCTGGCCCGGCGAGCCAGCTCCGCCATTCAATGAGATCATGGCTGATCTTTTGTGGACTCAGCTCCACTTTCCGGCCCGAACACCATAACCCTTAATCCCTTTATTCTTCAAAAAACTATCTATCTTTACCTTAAAAACATGTAATGAAGGAGCCTCAACTGCTTCACTGGGCAAGGAATTCCATAGATTCACAACCCTTTGGGTGAAGAAGTTCCTCCTAAACTCAGTTCTAAATCTACTTCCCCTTATTTTGAGGCTATGCCCCTAGTTCTGCTGTCACCCGCCAGTGGAAACAACCTGCCCGCATCTATCCTATCTATTCCCTTCATAATTTTAAATGTTTCTATAAGATCCCCCCTCATCCTTCTAAATTCCAACGAGTACAGTCCCAGTCTACTCAACCTCTCCTCATAATCCAACCCCTTCAGCTCTGGGATTAACCTAGTGAATCTCCTCTGCACACCCTCCAGTGCCAGTACGTCCTTTCTCAAGTAAGGAGACCAAAACTGAACACAATATTCCAGGTGTGGCCGCACTAACACCTTATACAATTGCAACATAACCTCCCTAGTCTTAAACTCCATCCCTCTAGCAATGAAGGACAAAATTCCATTTGCCTTCTTAATCACCTGTTGCACTTGTAAACCAACCTTCTGTGACTCATGCACTAGCACACCCAAGTCTCTCTGAACAGCGGCATGCTTTAATATTTTATCGTTTAAATAATAATCCCGTTTGCTGTTATTCCTACCAAAATGGATAACCTCACATTTGTCAACATTGTATTCCATCTGCCAGACCCGAGCCCATTCACTTAACCTATCCAAATCCCTCTGCAGACTTCCAGTATCCTCTGCACTTTTCGCTTTACCACTCATCTTAGTGTCATCTGCAAACTTGGACACATTGCCCTTGGTCCCCAACTCCAAATCATCAATGTAAATTGTGAACAATTGTGGGCCCAACACGGATCCCTGAGGGACACCACTAGCTACTGATTGCCAACCAGAGAAACACCCATTTATCCCAACTCTTTGCTTTCTATTAATTAACCAATCCTCTATCCATGCTACTACTTTACCCTTAATTCCATGCATCTTTATCTTATGCAGCAACCTTTTGTGTGGCACCTTGTCAAAGGCTTTCTGGAAATCCAGATATACCACATCCATCGGCTCCCCGTTATCTACTGCACTGGTAATGTCCTCAAAAAATTCCACTAAATTAGTTAGGCATGACCTGCCTTTTACGAACCCATGCTGCGTCTGCCCAATGGGACAATTTCTATCCAGATGCCTCGCAATTTCTTCCTTGATGATAGATTCCAGCATCTTCCCTATTACCGAAGTTAAACTCACTGGCCTATAATTTCCTGCTTTCTGCCTACCTCCTTTTTTAAACAGTGGCGTCACGTTTGCTAATTTCCAATCCACCGGGACCACCCCAGAGTCTAGTGAATTTCGGTAAATTATCACCAGTGCATCTGCAATTTCCCTAGCCATCTCTTTTAGCACTCTGGGATGCATTCCATCAGGGCCAGGAGACTTGTCTACCTTTAGCCCCATTAGCTTGCCCATCACTCCCTCCTTAGTGATAACAATCGTCTCAAGGTCCTCACCTGTCATAGCCTCATTTCTATCAGTCACTGGCATGTTATTTGTGTCTTCCACTGTGAAGACTGACCCAAAAAACCTGTTCAGTTCCTCAGCCATTTCCTCATTTCCCATTATTAAAACTCCCTTCTCATCCTCTAAAGGACCAATATTTACCTTAGCCACTCTTTTTTGTCTTATATATTTGTAAAAACTTTTACTGTCTGTTTTTATATTCTGAGCAAGTTTACTCTCATACTCTATTTTACTCTTCTTTATAGCTTTTTTAGTAGCTTTCTGTTGCCCCCTAAAGATTTCCCAGTCCTCTAATCTCCCAGCAATCTTTGCCACTTTATATGCTTTTTCCTTCAATTTGATACTCTCCCTTATTTCCTTAGATATCCACGGTCGATTTTCCCTCTTTCTTCCGTCCTTCCTTTTTGTTGGTATAAACCTTTGCTGAGCACTGTGAAAAATCGCTTGGAAGGTTCTCCACTGTTCCTCAACTGTTCCACCATAAAGCCTTAGCTCCCAGTCTACCTTAGCTAGTTCTTCTCTCATCCCCTTGTAATCTCCTTTGTTTAAACACAAAACACTAGTCACAAATTCTCCGCCACCAGAGATTCGTCGGGGGCGGGAATCGCTCCGCACCGGTCAGCGGGACCCCCGCGGCGAGTCTCTGGCCCGCGATGGGTCGAAGTCCCGCCGCTGTCAACCCTCTCCTGCTGGCGTGGATCAAACCACCTACCTGACCGGCGGGAGCAGGTGCTCCCACGATGGCCTGGCCCGCGATCAGGGCCCACCGATTGGCGGGCGGGCCTGTGCCCTGGGGGCACTCTTTTCCTTCCACCTTCGCCATGGTCTTCACCATGGCGGAGGCGGAAGTGACCCCCTCCCCTGCGCATGCGCGGGAATGACGTCAGCAGCCGCTGATGCTCCGACGCATTCGCGGACTTACGCCGGCCGCCGAAGTCCCTTCGGCCCCGACTGGTGTGGCGCCAAAGGCCGTCCACGCCAGCCGGCGGAGCGCCAACCACTCCGGCGCAGGCCTAGCCCCTCAAGGTGACTTCCGCACCTTTGGGGCGGCCCGACGCCGGAGTGCTTCACGCCACTCCATCACACCGGGACCCCCCGCCCCGCCAGATAGGGGAGAATCCCGGCCAAGAACTAGGAGCAGGAGGAGGCCATCTGGCCCCTCGAGCCTGCTCCGCCATTCAATTAGATCATGGCTGATCTTTTGTGGACTCAGCTCCACTTTACCACCCAAACACCATAACCCTTTATTTCTTTATTCTTCAAAAAACTATCTATCTTTATCTTGAAAACATTTAATGAAGGAGCCTCAACTGCTTCACTGGGCAAGGAATTCCATAGATTCACAACCCTTTGGGTGAAGAAGTTCCTCCTAAGCTCAGTCCTAAATCTACTTCCCCTTATTTTGAGGCAATGCCCCCTTGTTCTGCTTTCACCCACCAGTGGAAACAACCTGCCCGCATCTATCCTATCTATTTCCTTCATAATTTTATATGTTTCTATAAGATCCCCCTGCATCCTTCTAAATTCCAACGAGTACAGTCCCAGTCTACTCAACCTCTCCTCGTAATCAAACCCCCTCAACTCTGGGATTAACCTAGTGAATCTCCTCTGCACACCCTCCAGCGCCAGTACGTCCTTTCTCAGGTAAGGAGACCAAAACTGAACACAATACTCCAGGTGTGGCCTCACTAACACCTTATACAGAATAGCGGGCTGTATCTCTGTGCTCAGAAACACCCCGCCAAACGTGCCTGACGGTGGACTTTCTTTCATGTCCGCTGAATCGCGCCCTCTGTTTCTCTTTCCACAAATACAGCCAGACCTGCTGAGTGTTTTCCGGCACTTGCTGTTTTTATATTAATGAGCCTCAATCCCTTCCCGTAAGGTTCTGGGAGGAGATGCTGGGTGGGAGGGTTTGGGCAGGTCGGTGGGGAAAAGTGAACGCGATGTCCGGTAGAACAAGTAGGTCAAAATAAATGCTAAACCCATTGTTCTTCCATCAACAATTCAATTACACGGGTGTGTCAAATAGAGAACGAAAGAAAGTAGAATATCAATAGCAACAGAGCAAATCAACTGGAAGAGCTAAACAAGATATGAAAATGGAACTCTGCTTCTGGCAGTGCTACAGAATAAGAGAGCATACGGTTTGGCAGAGGAAGGGAAAATATTAGGTTGGATACTTAACTTAATATGGCATTTCTCCAGAGAGAAAAGCCTTGTCAGATCATTGGCCCTGATTCTGTTAGTCCTGCATAAATTCCACAACGTTAACTCAGCTTTTCGATTGATTAATGAGAGCTGTAACCACAATCAGCAATTCTTCAGTATCATAGTCCCCATCCAAAGTAAATTGACAAGCTTCTAAATTCCTGTCAGGATTTATCATCCCACAACGCGGGGACGTAATTAGGTTACGAAGACTAACGCAGAGGATAGTAATGGGCGACTTTCTCATTCAAATGCTAAATCGCAAAAATGTTTAAGATGTGTTAACTGTATTAAAAGTGTCACTTAAGTGCGCACTATGGCCTCAAGAAACCTCTTTATGTTGTGGATTTCTAATTATTAATTAAACGAGTGCTCCTATGTTCCAAAGGGAAATAGGTTCTTCAGGTCCGGATCTCTATTCTGATATCGTGCTCCCGAAAGCTCATGCCATCATTTGTCACAATTCTGTTTGGAAAGAGATGTTTTTAACCATAGTTTTGGCACCAAGCTGCACACATCAGGAAGGGTGCAGGTTGCTTCAAAGTGTATTGGCTGATCCTGCCTGGGACACTTGTTGAATAGCTGCAAATTATCTTTACGCCCCTGAATTAGAGATGGACAAAGGTAACCCAGGGTTCCGATTTCTGATCGCTGTTTAGTAACCTCTGTGCTGTTCTTTGTGTTTCTTATTCTCAGGATGGATGTCGTAATGTTCACAAAGACCGCACAAGCTAAGTTCAGTAACAAAGTAATTAAGTAGTGTAACATTTGTCACACTACTTCATATGCAGCTCGACCACTTACTCCTATAGCAAGCAACAATCTATTAAACTACAATCTACACTATACTAATACTTGTCTCATGCACTCTATCTTAAACTATACTCTGCTCTCTCCTACACTCTTTCCCACTCTCTCGCTCTCTCCCAGAAGCCTGAGAGTCAGTCCTTTTTATAGGTCTGTTCCCAGCTCCATCTAGTGGGCAATTATGATATTACATTAACCATCATTATACTAGACATTCTACATAATGACACAACCTCTGCTGGAAAGCATGCTGCCCCAGAATCCCTTGCAAGTCCAACACAGAGGAAACTATCAGGAAGAGCCTTGGATATTATCTAAGTGCCCAACACATCTGCTGCTGGTGCAATATGGCCACACAACATGGCTGCAGATGCCCGCTTGTGCATGTGGAAAGTAAAAACACACATTCTATGGTTATTGTTACCAAAACTACGTATGTTACAGTGAGCTGCCAGAGTTTGTATAATAATAGAACTGATAATAACAGCGGGAAAGGTGAAGCTAAAGTAAATTGCTCAGTTGAAAACGGGTATTGTTTTTTGTTCTGAATAAAATAGACCCTTCCGATTCCAAAATCCACTCTCTGGGATGCTTAATATAATTGTGACCCTCGGTTTAAGTTCTCATTAGAATAATAGATTCATAGAATTTACAGTGCAGAAGGAGGCCATTTGGCCCATCAAGTCTGCACCGACCTTTGGAAAGAGCACCCTACCCAAGCCAACATCACCCTATCCCTGTAACCCAGTAACCCTACTTGGACACTAAGGGCAATTTATCATGGCCAATCCACCTAACCGGCACATCTTTAAGACTGTGGGAGGAAAACGGAGCACCCGGAGGAAACCCACGCAGACACGGGGAGAACGTACAGACTCTGCACAGAAGGTGACCCAAGCCAGGAATCGAACCTGGGACCCTGGAGCTATGAAGCAACTGTGCTAACCACTATGCTACCATGCTGCCCTTTCTGCAAGTTTGGATTTTGCTGAAAACAAAATAGGAAACTAATGATTGCGGGTGAGTAGCACATTAAGGTTGGGGGAATGAGTATAGTTCTAAACGTCTATAGCTCGCAATGACATCACGGTATGAAGTGGTATAACTGCGTGTACATCGCGTGGGCGACAAAAGCAGCCGGAAGTGCTCAAACTGTGGAGAGTGTGAGAAAGAAAGATTTGAACTTATAAAGCATCTTCAATAACCAATAGATGTACCAAAGTGAACTGTAGCCAATGAAGTACTTTTGAGGCAAAGTCACAGTTGAAACAGCCAATTTCTGCACAGCAAGCTGTCACAAACTGCAATAGAACATAGAACAGTACAGCACAGAACAGGCCCTTCGGCCCTCAATGTTGTGCCGAGCCATGATCACCCTACTCAAACCCACGTATCCACCCTATACCCGTAACCCAACAACCCCCCCACCTTAACCTTACTTTTATTAGGACACTACGGGCAATTTAGCATGCCAATCCACCTAACCCGCACATCTTTGGACTGTGGGAGGAAACCAGAGCACCCGGAGGAAACCCACGCACACAGGGGGAGGACGTGCAGACCCCACACAGACAGTGACCCAGCTGGGAATCGAACCTGGGACCCTGGAGCTGTGAAGCATTTATGCTAACCACCATGCTACCCTGCTGCCCCAGATCATCATCTGGTTTTTCTGAAGTTGATTTAGGGATGAATATTGCCCGGGCTGTTGGGTCAACTCCCCTGCTCTTCCTCAAACATGGAATATTTTACGCTCACCCGAGAGGGGCCTCAGCTTATCATGTCATCTGAAAGATGGCGCCTCCGGCAACGCAGCCCTCCCTCAGTAACGCACTGGGAGTCTCAGTCTTAATTTTTGATCGAGTGGAACTTGATCATGCAGCCTTTTGACTCAGAGATGAGAGCCTGTTGATTGTAACACGGTTGGCACCCAGGGGTTCGGCGTGCAGAAATTGAACCCGAGTCCCCCTTTGATCTTGCATTTTCTGGGAAAACGAAGATTGTACACTCATGGCCTGATTCCAATGCTAGTAGTTAAATCGGCAGTAACAGTTAGTGCTGATCAGCATCCCCCTGAGAACGCCGTGTCAAGCACTAATTGGAATTGAGCCAGGCTGACAACGCCTGCAACCCTTGAATTTCTGAAGGTAACCATGACGATGGACAGTACCAGAGAAATAAATAATTGTTATCTGTGGTTTACAAACTCTGGCCCAGATTTCCGCTCCCCCCACTCTCCCCTCTCCACAGCGCCCCCCCTCCCCCCTCCCCCCCTTCCACCTCCCCCCCCCTTCCCCCTCCCCCCCGCCCTTCCCCCCCCCCATCCGCCACCCCCACCCCCGGGTTGGGTGCACAAAAATGGGTGGATTCCCAGCTCCACAAACCCAGCCTTTCAGAATGCCTGCCTGGATGTTGGATTCTTCATTGGGCAGGGGTGGTGGTGCTGGATTGGAAGGCAGGAAGGACAACCCAGGAAGAAATGAGGAGACTACGGATGCGGAGATGGGCTGGGTATGAGGCCTGCCTCGAGGCTCCTCCGTGTCCACACTATTTTGTGAAAGGATAAAACATGGAACATCCCTTCATTCTTCACCCCTCGCCCCCTACACACATTCCCCATGCTCCATCGATGCGACCTTATGCCCCTCAACCCACCCCACGACCCCTCATACCCACCATGCCAACCCATGCCCCCCACCCACAGCCTTTATGGCCCCTATGCCAACTTTATGGCAATTTATGTCAACCCACACATCCCAACCTTCGCCCTTACACAAGGAAAATTATGTACGACGAAATAAAGTTCCAAGTATCTATTGCAGATTTTAGTATTTTTAAAAACACACTAATTTCTGAAAGAAAACATACATCACATTCATAAATAAATAAATAGTCATCATTGTCACAGGTAGGCTTACATTAACACTGCAATGAAGTTACTGTGAAAATCCCCCCGTTGCCACATTCCGGTGCCTGTTCGGGTACACAGAGGGAGAATTCAGAATGTCCAATTCACCGAACAAGCACGTCTTTCGGAATTTATACACCTTCAACTAAATAAAACCTAAATGCAACACATCAGGTGCTTAGCTCCTTACAACAACAAGCACTGGAATTCATTGTCCCACATCAAAGAGTCTATAACCATTTGTAGCTCTCAATTGAACTGTGACAATTAACAGGCACCCTACTGTGATAATGGGTGATTGTGAAATGCAGCCCTAATCCAGTAATGGAAAACATTGTGTTCATGAGAGAGTGAAATAGCAAGAAATCATTTTTTTTTAAACACTCTAGATATATTTTCAAAGATTTAAAGGTTTAAACCTGTAAACATTCCTGACAGTTTTACTGGCTCCCTATGATAGATGCTTCTTAAAGTTTTGAAAGTTGATTGTCACAGGTCTGTTCCAATGATGACAATAATGGGTTTATGCACTTTTTAAAGCATATGTATGTCTACTTTTAACAATTTCAAACGGAAACTGACCTATCGCAAAAGGCACTGACTAACCCCATAGAGCAGCTGACCACCCACAAAGGTGTCAAAGGATCGGGTTCAAAGGAGTACCCGACCTCTTCAAAGGAATACTCTGACTGTTCAAACAAATCAACAAAGCTCAGATTTGCTTTTACCAGGTTTAGCCTGCGCACTTTGGGGTTTCACACTCTGGGATATCAAGATCCTACTTCAGTGGAGGAAGGTGATCATTTAGATGGTCAGCAAATTCTGTAAAACACATATGTGGAACACATTATTTGTGCGATCATTGCCTCTCCATCATGGCAATAGTCTGGGCCTATGGGTCAGTGTAGATTTGATCGGCCAAATGGCCTCCTTTTGCACTGTAGTGGTTCAGAGGATACAGCAGGATTTAGATCGTTTGGAGACTTGGGCGGAGAGATGGCAGATGGAGTTTAATCCGGACAAATGCGAGGTAATGCATTTTGGAAGGTCTAATGCAGGTAGGGAATATACAGTGAATAGTAGAACCCTCAAGAGTATTGGCAGTCAGAGAGATCTAGGTGTACAGGTCCAGAGGTCACTGAAAGTGGCAACACAGGTGTAGAAGGTAGTCAAGAAGGCATATGGCATGCTTGCCTTCATTGGCCGGGGCATTGAGTATAAAAATTGGCAAATCATGTTGCAGCTGTATAGAACCTTAGTTAGGCCACACTTGGAGTATAATGTTCAATTCTGTTCGCCACACTACCAGAAGGATGTGGAGGCTTTAAAGAGGGTGCAGAAGAGATTTACCACAATGTTGCCTGGTATGGAGGGCATTAGCTATGAGGAGCGGTTGAATAAACTCGGTTTGTTCTCACTGGAACGACGGAGGTTGAGGGGGAGACCTGATAGAGGTCTACAAAATTATGAGGGGCATAGACAGAGTGGATAGTCAGAGGCTTTTTCCCAGGGTAGAGGGGTCAATTACTGGGGGGCATAGGTTTAAGGTGTGAGGGGCAAGGGTTAAAGGAGATTACGAGGCAAGTTTTTTACACAGAGGGTACTGGGTGCCTGGAACTCGCTGCCGGAGGAGGTGGTGGAAGCAGGGGCGATAGTGACATTTAAGGGGCACCTTGACAAATACATGAATAGGTTGGGAATAGAGGGATACGGACCCCAGAAGTGCAGAAGATTTTAGTTTAGACGGGCAGCATGGTCGGCACGGGCTTGGAGGGCCGAAGGGCCTGTTCCTGTGCTGTACTTTTCTTTGTTCTCTTTGTTGTTCAATGGTTCTACCTCTCAGGCGAGGGAGGGAGAAGCTGGGACAAGTTCGTTTAACTTTGAAACCTAGAATTTCTGCCTATACTGAAAGCCCAGTGGCCAATACTCCCGCCAGCCGCCATGGAGACTGCATCCATGACAGTGGCCGATTACCCCAATGACTACAGAGTGCAATCCAAATGGAAAATGTTGGAAATACTCAGCAGGTTAGGTATTCTATAGAATGAGAAGAACGGAGACCAGTTGTCAGATTTTCCTGACCCTGACGAGAAGGGAATAGAAGGGAATAGGGAAAAAGTGGCAGAGGATTTCTGTCTGGTCTCCCACCCCCATTTCCGCCCTCTGCCATTTTCCTGAGATTGGAGGAAGTGATCTTCGGATCAGGCCCAATCACGTTAATGACTAGGGCAGCACGGTGGCCTAGTGGTTAGCACAACTGCCTCACGGCGCTGCGGTCCCAGGTTCGATCCCGGCTCTGGGTCACTGTCCGTGTGGAGTTTGCACATTCTCCCCGTGTCTGCGTGGGTTTTGCCCCCACAACCCAATAATGTGCAGAGTAGGTGGATTGGCCACGCTAAATTGCTCCTTAATTGGAAAAAATAATTGGGTAATCTAAATTTTTTTAAAAAATAAATCACGTTAATGATGTACTTAGCATCACCATCTCATTAACGTTCTCTGTAAGTTTTCTCATTTTCCATGAGGTGGCTGGACTTTAGTAGCTGTTCGTAATCAGATTAGCTCAGACGCGTGTGGACACAGTTGACTGGGTCACGGGCCCCACTGTGAGTAAACCTGAAAGAAGAGCAAGCAATCGGGAATGTAATTGGCCCTCATTCCGGGGGGCGGGGGAGGGGGGGGGGGGGGTGGTGTTCAAAAATATGGAACCCGGGCTACGATGGTATGAACCACACCTGGAGCACTCTGTGCAGTTTTGCACTCCAGATTTAAGGAGGAAGGATATATTTGCCATGGAGTAATCCCACTGCCTCCACCACATCCACCCACCCCCCCCCCACCCCACCCCACCCCCAACCCATCCCACTTTCAACCTATCAATCCTGCCCAGTACTTGTAAACATTGTTTGTGCAGGTGGTGAATATGGAGGATACATGCAATGTGTTCTGCAGTTAACCCGCAAAGGTTAGCAAGGTGGGTCACTGTCTGTGTGGAGTCTGCACGTTCTCCCCGTGTCTGCGTGGGTTTCCTCCTGCCGCTCCGGTTTCCTCCCACAAGTCCCGAAAGACGTGCTGTTCGTTAATTTGGACATTCTGAATTCTCCCTCAGTGTACCCGAACAGGCGCCGGAATGTGGCGACTAGGGGATTTCCACAGTAACTTTATTGCAGTGTTAATGGAAGCCTACTTGTGACAATAAAGGTTATAAAAACTGGCATGTTTTAAAAGTTTTGCTAAATAATAATAATCGTTATTATTGAACGCTTTGCCAGTGGCACCCCCTGTGCCAATAGCCTCTGGGACTTCTCCAAGCGGCTATGGACCTGCTGGAGTGTCGCTGACATCTCCCTCTGAATGTCCAGGCCACACCCTCATGTTTCCATCCGCCCAGGGTACAGACGTTCCAGTGGCTCAGCATCTGACTGGGACCCAGCTGGATCCTGGGATCCAGCAGACCTCTGATTGCTGTCGCGCCTGGGGGCTTCCTGCCTCCACCTGATGTACATCAGCAGAGGTGTGGTTCTCACCAGATTGTGCCCAGAAGCCTGACCACTGCCATTTCCACTGAGATCTGTGCTAGTGGAAGGAGGGGTGGCAGCCGTGACGCCTCGAATGTGGCATCCTCGGAGCTTCCCTCCAAGATGTCCTCCTGGGACGCTGGAGATGGGGCCATCCGTGATGGGCCGGCGGCGTCAGCTGGAGGACATGCGGGAGAATGGACATGTGGTCAGTGGTAGGGATGGGTCAGTCAGTAAAGCAATAGCAACTCACGCTTGACAGGTCCTCTGGATGGGACCCGGTGGTTCCTCACCTCTGCGGCGTCTGCCAGCTTCCGCGTTGGTGACCGCCCCATCCTAGGCCACCCTAGGATTCGACTCCCCAATTTGGGCTCCCGCGGTGCGCCCGGCATTCCCAGATGGGCGCCAGGTGCAATGCATTGGAAAATCCGTGCCTGCAGTGCAGAAAGGCAAGTTTGAGAGTTGAGGCCTTCAAAGATGGTCTTTGACTACTCATGGTCTGAATGGTTTTAGACATATATATATATGAGGGAAAGAGTAAGAGTTGTGTAAATGCAACCTGCAAAGACACCAGGTTTCATCATCAACTGGCACTGCTCCAGCTTGAAAATCCCGTACTTTCTGAGGTTGTGCCCTCGTCCACACAATCTAATCAGCCTGGATATAGCAATGAGTTAATTAAAACATTGGTACTTACTAAAGCAGAATTGATTGTTAGCTGTCATGTGCCTGAGTCAGCAGCATGATTGACGGATAAGAGCGGAGTTTGAATTTGTTAATAAGCAACGGGTCCTTTCTTGGGAGCTCTTTCCCCCAGTTTCCAGAAGTTGCACAATTCTACAACTAAAAACAAAAGGTGTTGGAAATGAGCGAGGTGTGGCAGGGATGAGAAAATACTAGATTAACATGGTGAGATCCTTCAGCAAAATATGTAACTGTCCCTTCATCTGGTTCCTCGCCAGCACATTTCATTTGCAATCGGTAGCAATCCCCATTCCACTTGCTCCTCAGTGAATCAGAGGGCTCTTGAACCGGGTTAGACCTATGCTGCTGCAGGCTGGCTATTAACCTGCCATTGCCCCTTGCCTGTGTTTCAGCAGCCAGGAGCTTGACGGACTGAGTCAGCAGGTCTCCACGTCTTTGAGTCAGCAGCCTGTCAGCACTGAGAAATAACCGGTAGTAACCCAGCCAAGACCATCGTATAATGGCAACATTAAGTGGTACGTTGGCTAATTAATCACACGTATTTATGTGAGCAGCTCACCCAACCTATTCTGCCCCCCCCTCCTCCCCCAACCCCTCACGCACAAAATCGATAACTTAGCTTCACTGATGAGAAATGTAGCCACAACAGTAAGCACATTTCACTTCGCTGAAACTGACACTCAGTCACAAAGATGTCCACCACCAAGAGAGGTCACTGGCCCCCGACCACTGGGGTTAATTGTCTATTCCTGGCAGGTTCTCTGGGAAGGCTGCCAGGATTGTTGGGGTTTTGGGGGGTTGGAGTGAGGTTCGGCAGTGCTGTGGTGCCAGCCTGTACGCAGAACGAGACAGTTGGCGTTTGATGGGATTGCGGGCGGGATTCTCCGACCGCTTCCGCTCAGCGACCAGAGATTCCGGCCCGCGAGGTCAATGGAGTTCTCCATTGTACGCGGCTCGCCCGTGGCGTTCTTGCCTTGGGCGGGGCAGGATGGGAGAATCCAGCACCACATTTCAGGTATAACGGGCGGGATTCTCCCATCGGGCGGCTAAGTGCCGCGCCGGATTAAAACCGCTCCAGCTGCCGATCCCGACCTGAACCCGGCACCGCGGGGTCCGCGCATGTGCAGTTGGAACAGCGCCAACTAGCGCATGCACAGTGGCCTTCTTCCCCGGGGTGGGCCCAATGCCAAATGGCGCAGGGCTACAGGAGCCGGCGCAGAGGAAAGGGGGCCGGGGAGCAGTGAGGCCAGCCCGCCGATCGGTGGGCCCCGATCACAGCCCAGGCCACTACGGAGGCCCCCCTGAGGTTGGACCCCCCCCCCCCCCCCGCCCCCACAGACTTTTTGATGACGGCCGCTTGGCCCATTCGGGCTGGAGAATCGGCGCGCCGGCCCATGGCGACCCGGGCTGGAGAGTCGGTCCCGACCAGCACTGCGCCAACCATGCTGGCATCAATGGCGCCGATTCTCTGCACTGCGGTGAATTACGTCCCGGCATCGGGGCAGTGTGGTGCGATTCGCGCGGCACGGCGTCGATTCTCCGTCCTGGTGGGAGTTCGGAGAATTCCGCCCAAACTCTTTTACCCAGATAATCCTCTGCATCTCGCAGCGCCAAAACACATCCAGCGAACGTGTGTCAGCTGTTACTCAGTGGATAGCACTCCTGCCTCTGAATCGGAAGGTGTTTGGTTCAAGTCCCGCTCCAGGACGTAACCACTGAGGCCAGATGCGCTCTGTGAAGTATTGAGGGAATGCTGCAGTGTCTGAGGAACTGTCTTGTGGATAAGATGTTAACCCGAGACCCTGATGCCCTTTAGGTAGACATAAACGGTCCCGTGGCACTATTTTGTAGAAGAGCGGGTGAGTTCTCCCCGTTGACCAATTTGTGGGATCTTGCTCTGCGTGATTTGGTTTCCACCTTTCCTAAGCCACAACAGTAACTACATTTCAGAAAAGTGCTTCATTAGTGGTAAAGAGCTTAAGTGGTATCCTGAGGTGTTATATGATTCCAAGTTGTTTCTTCCTAAACAATTCAGTGCACAGTTTGAGTAGTTACAAACCTCTTTCACCTATGCACTTTGGATCTCAGTCCAGTTCAGACAGTTGGCACGCTGGCCACGGTTTCAATCTTGTCCACTGCGGAACTCTCCAGCACTGAAAGAGTCACAGCTTAATGCTAACCGCTCCAGAATGCGCAAAGGTGTGATCCACTAGGGTCCTTAACCTCCAAGAAAACATTGGTACAATCATCGGCATCTCACTGCCGCATATCTTCTACTCATCCTGGGATATGCCTCGCAAACATGCAGCATAATTAATCAGCGTTAACGGGGAAGATTGCAACTGAAACCAAGTGTAATTAACTGTGCTTAATTGAACCAGCTTTGAAGTTCCCGCAACATGGGGTTGAAGTCCAAAGAAGGAAGAGGATCTGATTTCTGTTGTAGTTCCTCACAGTATGTCGGAATCAGTTAGCGAGTTAATTAACTTTCTCAGGCTATAAATCGCTTCAGCATTAGCGAAAAGCCAATTCTGAAATTGGCGTTCAATTAGAAGCTAAATTCTAATTAAAATTGACTTTCTGCAGTTTTTTCCTTTCTCTTGAATCTTTTTGTATTAATGTTCTGAATCAGAGGTTTGTGAGCTCAAGTTGCATTTCAGAAACAGGGGCCGCGATTTCCCGCCCTGACAAAGTCAATGGCTGTTTGCGTTGCTTGCTGGCCGTGTCGCTGGAGAGGTCGCCGAGGGGGCGAGGTGGTCGCCTTCGGAGGGACCGGAAAATCCAGACCTCGGGAAGAGTCGGAAAGTCCCACCCATGAACACAGAAGTTGAGGTTGACACCCGTGTATTTCCGATATACGCTGTCAGAGGTAATGTGACATTAAACCAAGTTCCCCTCAGCTCGATCAACTAAAAATCCCCGTGGTGGTCCTATTTCGAAGACGATCAGAGGAGTTCTCCCCTGATATTCACAAAATCATTGAATTTACAGTGCGGAAGGAGGCCATTCGGCCCATCGAGTTTGCACCGACCCTTGGAAAGAGCACCCCATCCAAGCCCACACCTCCAACGCATCCCCATAATCCAGTAATCCCACCCAATCTTTTTGGACACGAAGGGGCAATTTAGCATGGCCAATCCACTTGACCTGCACATCTTTGGACTGTGGGAGGAAACCGGAGCACCCGGAGGAAACCCACGAAGACACAGGGAGAACGTGCAGACTCCACACAGACAGTGAGCCAAGCCGGGAATCGAACCTGGGACTGTGGAGCTGTAAAGCAACTGTGCTAACCACTGTGCCATCAAGCTGCCCTAATTCCTCATTTACACCTGAACAGATGATTAGCTGACTTATTTAGTTTCTGTTTCTTGGAGTTTGTTGTGTGCATATTCGGGCCTGTTTTTACGACATTACAACCATGACCTTTCAAAAGTATTTTGTTGGCTGTGTGGAGCTTCCTGAGGTCAAAGCACCCGCTTCAGAAAAGCAAATCCTTTTCCTTATAAAAGGGATGTGCGTGGAGCATTAAGTGCATCCTGCTGGGATTCTATATGTGCTGGTGGTTGGCATTGTCTCAAACTTGGAGGAAGCGTGAACGAGGAACATAAACCCATTGAAGAAGGCCCACAGACCCCAAGGGAAAATGGCGCCTCAGGCAAAGTCCGTCCTGGGGAGATAAGATAATCCCCAGAACTGATGTTGCGGCTCTGCTTCCTTGAGATTTGAGATGCCATTCGCATAATTTTGTGGCCTATGTTCATCCTTTGTAGATCGTAAAGGGCAAAATCTTTATTTTCATGCAACAACCTACCCAGAATGCATGATTGTTGGAAATGTTGACCATTATTGACGTAGGGTTGGAGAAATGGGCATAAAAGTAGTTGAGCTAAATCCATTAGACCCTTGTACAGTTAAATAAATTCTGAAATTGTGACAATTCTTATCTGCACCTGGATGGACTGAAGTCCTCCAGGGTTTATCGCCAGAGGATTCATTTTCCACAGCCTTAGCGACAATGTTGTCCTCATTAAAGTTCTTCCACGCACCCACTAGCATTCTTATCAACCTACTGCAGCTTTACCAACCAGCTAACCTTTGTGTGTCTGAAATATGCAATACACTAGAGGCGTTACGAGGGGACAAATTCTCTCCGCCAATTTTAAAGGTTGATTTGCTTTACTGAGCTACAAAGGAGGAGCCCTGAACAGCATTAATCATTCACATTTTCCCCACAGCATTGTTCCAGAGTTCACTGGATGCAGAACGGATTAGAGCACAAAACAGATTTTCTTTCCATAAGTTTGTAGCTCTTTCAATTTACTAAGAAATAAAGCCTTGCTTTGTTAAACGGAGGAATTATATTTTTATAAAGCCATTAACAAATGGCTCCTCAATTTGGAAGTGCAGTGACTGCTAATTAGGCAAATGTTGCAGCATTTTTCAGACAGCAAAATCCCACAAGCAACAAAGAGATAAAGGGCCAATTAATGTGTTTTGGGCAGTGTTGATTGAAGCAGGAATGAGGGTGAACTCCCTGGTCTCCTCTGCGAGATCTTAATTTCTGTTCTGTGGTGAATGTAATATGATAATTCACACTATGTCTTTGTAAGCGCAGTAGCGTTATCCGACCACTAGAGGGAGTAGCTCTGGGAATGCTCAGGAGCTTGTACAGGGCTCCACCCTTGGCTCTGCCCACGACTCCTCCCCCTAGTGCTGCTGTATAAATACCCTTGTCCAGAGTTAGCCTGCAGTTCACTGATAGTTCATCAACGGGTAACAGGCTGGCTCTGTAGTAAGTCGATTAAGCCTAGATTCATATCGGAAACACGTGTCTGGTGAATTGATGGTTCCATCACGTTCGAACCAAAGAAACAGGCCCAAGGCTGTAATCAGAAGTCCATTGTCTCCAGCAATACATCTTCGACAATATACTTCTCTTGCTCCCTCCCTCCCCTCTCTCTCTCTCATACTTGCACAGGAATGCCAGTCCACAATTTGTATTTGAAGCCCAGAGTGGACATAATCCCAAACCTTTTAACTTCATGACAAGAGGTTCAGCAACTGGGCCAAGATCAGGGACTTGCTCAGCCATGCAAAATGGGCGATGTCAGGTCAGACATTTGATTCACACCTCTCCCCGATTTGAAGAAAAAGAAAAGAGAGAGTTATGACGAGTGACTGTAATGTTCTTTGATTGGGCTGATGTTGAATCTTGATAGTATAGTGTGACCAAAGAGCATTAGACTTTGTTCTATAAACAAAGTTATTTATTACTAACACCACACTAACAAATTACTAATATGTCTAAGATTAATACATTTGGAAATAATGGTCTAACACTAACTTACACTAAGGTACTACAGAGCTACTTTAATATGCGACTGCCACAAACTCCTTATTTACACCGTCTCCTGAAACACATCGGGCGGAAATTCTCTGATAAATGGAGCTATGTCCTCACACCTGCGAGAAAACGGGCGCGAATCAGGAAAGTCCAGAGTGATTCTGCATTTTGAAGGGGGCTGGCAGAGCCCCGGAGTAGTCCTTGCAGCCCCGGGTGCCGATACGGGACCCTGCACATCCAGCCGCGGGTCCGTGCAGGCACGCGGCGGCGGCCCAGTGCAACATGGCAGACCCACACAGCGGGCCGGCCCCGACAATATTGGCCCTTCCCAAATCGCGTGCGCCTGCCGATCAGTGGCACCCGATCGCGAGCCTGGTCGTCCTGGAGGCCACCCCCGGTTGCGCCCCCCCCCCCCCCATCAGGGCAGCCGCAGACTGAGTCCACAGCCGTCACTCCGAATGCCCGCCGAGAGGAACCATGAGTGAACCACGCCGGCGGTAACTCGGCCAGTTGTCAGCGGAGAATCGAAGCGCGCATTGGCGGCGATCCCCCGAGAATCGCAGGAAGGCTTCGGACCCGATCAAGGGGCTGACGCCCCATTCTCCCCCCCCCCCCTGCGCAGAGCGTGATTGCGGCACGGAGGCTCAGAGAATCCCGCCCATGATATGTCTGGGTCACATGTCTTCATACTCATACCACCTGGTGGTCGCATGCCAGAACTACAACAGTTATACATATATTTTAATTACATACAGATGATAGCACAGATGACAATCTACTTATCATCCCAGCGACTTATTCGCTCTCCCTCCTTTCACACTGTCATCCAAAACCAAAATTTCCTTCGTCGTAGTTTGAACTGGCACTGACCTGCACCCAAAACCTTTTCAGGTCAACCTTTGTCACACCAGACCAAACCTGTTTTTTTTCCCCAGCACTGTCTGTTGTTAATTGTGCTTTATCCACTCCTTTGTATAAAAGCCTGTCATTCAATCATTGTGGCAGTGCTGAGTTCCAAATCGTTACCCCCTTATGGCTGAAGCTGTTGAATCTACAATTCATAGGATGGTACTTGTCTTTCTCTGCCCCTGAATCAGCTCCTTTGATTGGAAAAAAGTGTAGTTTCCAATGTCTAAGTGAGAGAACACCACAGCTGTGCTGTGCGACACCCAGCGGGAATGTCCCAGGTTCAAGCTGTCATTTTGATGATCGAACTGCCCTTAGCGGAAATGGTTCCTCGTTTGATCTCGGTGTCCCCTGGAGAAAAGTGCAGCCAGCCTCAATGCAAGTGCACATAACTTGGCACATTCAGTAAAGGAGAGCAGCACACTGGGCCATTCTCTTAGATGGAGCTACTTATTGATCGCTGTACAGAGCAAAGTAAAGAGGCTTGCTAATCATGTTACAGCCAAAATCATTGAGGTACTGTAATTCATCTTAAAGCTCCAAACGTACCTTCCTGAAACTGTGCACTAATCTTCCTTCGCTATTGCGCATTCAGTAATGTATTCCGAATGATTATGAGCAGCAGTTTTTAGGAAGGCAAATCATTCATCAAATCTGGATGGAGCTGCTGTACATGAGCCTTGATTGAAATATCCATAAGAGCTATTAGAGATAATTTGTGAAGAAGAATGATGTGAATTAGTTTGTTAATTTTAATTTTTTTTTAATTCCCCAGTTCCGTTATATACCCTAAACAGATGGACAATGAAAACAAATGGTTTATTACAAGAGCGGTACGGCAGCACAGTGGTTATCACTGCTGTATCATAGTGCCAGGGACACGGGTTCAATTCTGGCCTTGGGGGTGACTGTCTGCGTGAAGTTTGCATATTCTCCCCATGTTTGCATGGGTTTCCTCTGGTTTCTTCACACAGTTCAAAGATGTGCAGATTATGCAGATTGGCAATGCTAAATTGCCCCTTAGTGTCCAGGGATGTGCGGGGTAGAGGGTTATAGGGATTGGACGGGGGCCTGGTTAGGATGCTCTTTCAGAGGGCCGGTGGTGACTCAATGGGCTGAATGACCTACTTCTGCAATGTAGGGATTCTATGATTCTTAAAAGACATTTACTAGTATTTACCATGAGCAGTATTGGTGTCCTGGCCAATATAACCCTCAACCAGCACATTATCTGGTCATTACACCATCGCTGTATTTGGGATCTTCCTGTGTGCAAATCTTCTGCGGCGTTTCCGATAGGGATTACACTTTGAAAAGTCCTTCTCTGGCTGTAAAGGAGTCTGAGGAGTGAAGAATGCTGTATGAATGCACATCTTTCTTTCTTCACTTTGTAAGGGAACAATTGGCCCGAACCTTTCACGAAGCTGGTGGGGCCTGGCCCCTTGCTGAAGAGTTGGGAGCAAGTCCACACCTCCTCAGTGCTGGGAAGCCGAAACTGATTTAATGGCTGGCTGACTGGCTGATAATTGGCTCAGGTCATGACTTCTGCCCCGAGGAGGAACCACTGCTGTCGAGAGCCGCCAGCCATTCAAGCGGCCAGCCGCTCTCCAGGCGCAGCAATGCCACCGGGAGCTGTGGCCACTGCTGGAACTGCTGCCAGATGCTCAGACTGTTGTGTCATTGGAGGCTGAGCACTGAGGTAAATGGGGAGGTTTCGCTGCAGCCGGTCAGGAAGACAACATGGAAGGGGTTGGGGGGCTTCGATCTGATGGTTGGAACAAACAGGAGCAGTGATCCCACCGCTGGCCAGCAGGGAGCGCCTACTGCCACCGAGAAACACACCGTGGGGACACCAGAGAATCGGGCCTGCAATATTCACACTTACTAAATGGTGTTGAAATAGCTGAGGATGAGTTGGAAAGTGACTCAGTAGACTCAGTGATAAATATGTCCAAACAAGGCAGAAGATCAATCAACAAAGCCAAATTAATATTGAAACAAATCTTCAAAACAGTGGAATATAAACCACAGGTAGACATGTTCAAACAGTACTGCACTTTAGTCAGATAACACTTGACGTTACACACGCGATTCTCATCATGCATGCATTAGAGACCATGGAGATCAGATCTACAAGACTGTTCCCTGATCTCAAGCTTCCAAGATAAGACTAAAAATCGAGATATCCATGTAAAAGGCTACAAAACAACAAATGGCATTGTAAGGGTCCATCCTGTATGCTCCCTTGTTTCCCCATTCTTGTATTTTGCCGTTATCATTTTTGATCCATGGATGATTAATGGACATGTGTCTTTAGGTCAAGCAGCAGAGAGAGTGAGGAATTCAGAAGTTACAGGAGAGAACACTCTGCTCGTCTCTGCTAGCTTGAAGAGGACTTTTCGGCACCAGAGAGAGAGATGGGCTGGGACTCGGTCTGATTGATTGACAGGCAATGAATTTGCCCAAAACGCTGTATTCTACCCGCTAACAGGTGGTAATTGGATCTTACCCCAGTGGGATTGTTCTCAGAGACCTGAAAGTTTCAGTTTGACTCCTGGACGCAGAAAGATACGGAGGTGCTGTTTCTCCCTCTCCAGAAAGGCTGTATTCCTGCAGCTGCAGAACCTGCAGAGAATCTACAGGAAAACCATTACAGGCTGCAAACGAAGAGCAGAACTCTCCATCTCTCCAGGAGGGCTATGAGTACCATATTGGTGCAACTGTCGAGCTCTTAATGAATCTACAGTAAGAATCTCAAACCAAAAGCAAAGTTTAAACAAGAATAAGGTGCTGGAAAGGCCCATGTGAAACAAAGACAATTTTAGTCTTTTACTTACTTTTTTTAACCCCTTTGTTCCCCTCTGTGTCTGTCTGTCTTGTGTGCGTAGAGGGCAGGTTAAAGTAGGGTATTAGGAATTAGATAATAATTAACCAGTTGTATTTGTGACACGTTTCATCATATTTCTTGTTATAAATAAACAGTAATTGTGTTTAAATTTACAAACCTGGCGACTGTAATTATTGGGCCGCCAAGGGGAAAAGACTGCGTATTTTCCTCAGAATTATTGGTTATTTCATTTATGTTGTGAATCCGGGTCGAGCGGGGCAGGAATTGACCGCGCACTAGCCCAGGGTGTCGTAACAACATGGAGATGATGCACCTACAATATCTAAATTATTAGACTAAATTATTATGAGCAGAAATAGCCTTAATTTTTCTTCATGCATGTGACATCTTGCAGCTTTACAAGTTTAAGTGCAAGCGAGATTTCCTCCAATTATTGGGATGAATGAAGTCATTTCCCTGAATATTCACTCATGTGACAGGTGCACAAAACTTTGAAGGAAAAATTACCCTAAATGGCGGGAGGTTTGCTGGAGTCTGCATGGGTTTCTCCCAACACAGATTAGAGTTGGCCACAGGGAATGCTGAGGCTGGTCTTTTGACCAGCCCACCTCAGTTTTCTTACACCTTATCTGAGTTGTTTTGTTAAATATTAGCCCTCATCCTTCACACTCCCTCATGCCACAACCATCCCAAACCATGGCCCCCCCCACCAAATCCCAAAGACCCCTCATATCCTCTGTTCCAACCCATACCCCTCCACTCACCCCTAGAGCAACTTCTAGCCCTTATGCCAAGGGGGGTAAAGGGGAACCTGGAGATGTGATGTACTTAGATTTGCAGAGGGCATTTGCATCAAAAGTTACGACCTAAATATTACTACACAAAATAAGATCTCATGTTGTAGGGAACAACATATTACTATGGATAGAGAATTTGTCAGCTAACAGGAAACTAAGATTAGACATAAGTGTAAATTGAGAGAGGTGGATTCTCGGAGACCTTGGTGTCATCATGTATCAGTCACTTAATGTAAGCGTGTCGGTACAGCAGGCAGTAAAGAAGGCAAATGGCATGTTAGCCTCTATAGTGAGAGGATTTGAGTATGGGAATATGGATGTTTTACTGCAATTGTATCGGGCATTGGTGAGGCCACACCTGGAGTATTGTGTGCAGTTTTGGTGTCCTTATCTGAGGAAGGATGTTCTTGCTATGGAGGGAGGGCAGCGATAGTTTACCAGGTTGATTCCTGGGATGGAGGGACTGTCATATGAAGAGAGACTAAGTCGGTTAGAGTTATATCAATTGGTGTTTAGAGGAGTGAGAGGGGATCTCATAGAAACATACAAAATTCTAACAGGATTAGACAGGGTAGATTCAGAAAGAATGTTCCCGATGGCAGGGGACTTCAGAACTAGGGGCTATGGTTTGAGAATAAGGGGTAAATCTTTTCAGACTGAGGTGAGGAGAATTTTTTTCACCTAGAGAGTGGTGAATCTGTGGAATTACTTACCACAGAACGTCATTGAGGCCAAAACGTTGTGTAACTTCAAGAAGGAATTAGATAGCTCTTGGAGCTAAAGGGATCAAGAGATATGGGAGGGAGGCACGATCAGGGTATTGAACTTGATGATCAGCCATGATCATAATGAATGGAGCAGGCTCAAAGGGCCGAATGGCCTCCTCCTGCTTCTGATTTTCTGTGTTTTTATGTTAATCCTTTGTTACCGCGAGGCTCAACTACCCATTCACTCCTAGCAGACCTCCCACATGCTGCACTCTATAAACATCAGGTCGTCCAAAGGTTCTGCTGTCCATATTTTCACACATTTCAAGTTCCATTTGCCTGTTTTCACTGACCTACCCTGGCTCCCAGTCAACCAATGCCTCAATTTTAAGATTCTTGGGCGGGGCTCTCCAGAGAATCCCGCCCATTGTTTTTGAATCCCTCCCTGGTCTCACACTTCCCTATTTTTGTAACCTCCCCTAGCCCCACACCCTTTGTGATATCAGCACCCCTCTAATTCTTTCATCCTAAGCATTCCCAATTGAATTACCTATAGTTGCCTGAACCCAAATGTCCGGGGCTCCTTCCTTAATCTCACCAACCCTCGACCTCTCTTAAAACCTACCTCTTTGACAAATCTTTTGGCCCTCTCTCCAAATATCTCCTTACGTGGCTCAGTGTCAGTTATCTTTATAACATTCCTGGGACATTTTGTTCCATTTAATTGCTATAAAATACCTGTGTCTTGCAATTGTCGGAGTCGGGACAAGGAGGCATAATTCTTCTTCACAAAGAGAATGATCAATCCTCTAGACAATGTGGTGAAGAGAAAAATCCCTGGTTACAATTAAGAAATGATTAGTTATAGTAATGGAGGGGACTGGAGGGTGCTTACAGATCGATGAGCTAAATGGATTGAATGATCGTCATCCACAATTATCTTGTGACCTTGTGAACATTCAAGTCGACCATTTTAAGTACGATTGGATCTCGAAATACAGCATTGAGATGAATGGCCAGTTGAAGTATACTTTGGTTGACCAGAACAGCAGGGTAGCTCGCTGTCCTTCCAGAAAAAATACCTCAGAAACTTGAACATAATATCAAAGCAGCGATTGGAGCTTTGATTTAATTTTGCATCTGAAAGGCAACGGACGCGATCTAACCGAATGGGGACATAGTCCCTTAACGAACGCATTTAGCCGAGTATTTCCTGGCATTCGTAGTGCCAAGATAACACTATGCTATCTACCCGGACTCTAGTTCTATTCAGAGCCTCAGCGGGGAACTCCTGCCGAGACCGAACTCAGTCACCTTTCCTCCACTGAGGAGCTCCAACCCCCCAATAAGAGCCCCAACCCCACCCCCAGCACAAACTCACCTATAAGGGAGTCCTCAAACCACTCCCCCACCCCGACACAGGGCACACCCGGCACGATCCCCATTGTGGAAAAATGCCAGCTTGTCACCTTGGCACTGCTAGGCTGGCAGCCTGACTGTGCCCCTGCCAGCTCTACCTGGGCACCTTGGCAGTGGCAGGCTGGTACACCTAGGTGGCACAGCCAGGGTGCCAGGCTGGCAGTGCTAGGGTGCCCAGGTGGCACCAGCAGTGCCAGGGCGTCACCTTGCCCAGAGGGAAAGCATCTGGTGGCCTCCGATCCCCTGGGAAACCCCACAAGTGGCGTTCCATCTGGCCCCCATTTGTGGAGACCAGCAATAAACAGCAATTGCCTGAGGTTCTCCGGGGCACGGGGGTTAGATCCCTACGCCTCGGATAGATCATGAGCGAGCATATTAGAGTGAGTGTAGCTGTCTCATTCTAATAAGCAGATTTGCAGAATAGTGATCCCACCCACAATGGGCAGGATTCAGATTGTGACATCTCATGAGGTCGCATTAGATCTCGCAAGGCAAGCCAGCTAGATTGGAAAAGGAATCTCCCAGCATCTACCAGCCATACCTTTTGGGCCCAACTTGGCCGGTAGATTTCTGATACTGCCTTACCCTGTCTGCAATGTTCAAGCGAGGATTGAACCCACAGCCTTTAATCCCGGGGCGACTCTCTTTTTGACTGTGTCCACACTCACTCTTCTCTCTTAATGTATGTGATTTATTTCTGTGCATTTCCTTCCTTAACACACCTTTTGCGCTTTTCAAGTATTGACTGAAGACTGCAGAGCTGAGCATTTTGCTGTGACATCATGTGCTATAAAAAGGAACGTTGCTATGAGTTTTCTTCCAATGAAGATAAGTGTAATTAGCTTCCTGCAGAACCAGCACGTTGTAAATAATCTCCTCCATCTCTTTGTACATCTTCCAGGCATCATCCCCCCCCCCCCCCCCCCCCCCCCAAAACCCCACCTCCTCCTTGGACCATTCTGCCAATAGATGTACATATTGATCGTTGTCCAAAACAAAATTTAAAAAAACCTTCCAATCACTTTGAAGCCAAAATCATTTAGGTACCGCAGTTCATCTTGAAACGCCCAATGCTGCCTTCCTGAAATTGCACACAAATCTTTCTTCTTAATTGATGAAACAAAGGAAACGCTTGTCCTTGTTAGAGCTAGTGAGAGTCCTCACCAGCGTGTATCAGTCAATGTTTCAGACTGATGTTCGGTGGCATGGTTGTTTGGCTGGATTAGGGTGATGCCACAGGGTGAAACAGAGCCTGTGGGAGATTTCCGCCTTCCTCCACTCCCCCTCACCCCCCTCCCCCCCCCCCCCCCCCCCCCCCCCCCACCCTCCTCCCACCCTGACCCTTCGAGGAGTTTTGTTCAACAACTGCAGCTTGACTTAGAATGGCAAATTTAGCAGAGAAAACATATTAACCAGCATCATTGAACGGAATGAGATACTGAGACACACAAGGAGGTATGAGGACATTTTGGTCAAAAAAATAAATGTAACAGATGGTCTTAAAGGAGACAGGTGAAGAGGCAGAGAGGTTAAAGGAGGATAATAGAGAATTGAAGGTGCGTTTGCCCTAAAATGCCAGGAAATATGGGCAGCACGGTAGCACAAGTGGATAGCACTGTGGCTTCACAGTGCCAGGGTCCCAAGTTCGATTCTCGGTTGGATCATTATCTGTGTAGAGTCTGCACATTCTCCCCGTGTCTGCTTGCATTCCCCCCGGTTGTTCCGGTTTCTTCCGCCCACAGTCCAAAGATGTGCAGGTTAGGTGGATTGACCATGATAAATTGCCCTTAGTGACCAAAAAGGTTAGGAGGGGTTATTGGGTTTCGGGGATAGAGTGGAACTGAGGGCTAAAGTGGGCTGGTGCAGACTCGATGGGCCGAATGGCCTCCTTCTGCACTGCATGTTCTATGTAAATTTATTTGTTATTGATTTTATGACCAGCGCAGACACGGTGCACCAGGAGGCCTTTTCTGTGCTGTCGACCTCTGTGATTACACGACTCTATGACTCTTTGACCATGAATAGATGTTAGGTAGACAGTGTCAGGATCTTTACAACCACCTGGAAAGACAAGGACAGCAGAGACATGGAAATAGCACCAACCGTGGCTCTGTGGGTGACACTGTCTGAATCTGAAGCCTGTGGATTCAAGTCCCACCCAAGGGGTTTCTGCATGTAGGACAAGGCTAACACTCCAGTGCATTACTGAGTGAGTGCTGAAGATGCCGTCACTCGGATGTGAGGTGTGTCCTCTCAGGTGGTTGTAAAAGATATGAAGAATTTATCCCTTGTATCCGGGACAATAATTATCCCTCAATAACAAAAACAGATCATCTGGCCATTCTCACCTTGCTGTTGTGGGGTCTGCTGTACAAGCATGGGGCTGCATTCTCCGATTGCCAATGCCGAAATCACATTTGTCAATCAGCCGGAGAGTTCATGTTTACGCCGGAATCGCCCTCAAAAAGGGCGTTACCTGAGGCCCTCCCTGATGCTCCGCCCCCAATGGGCCGAGTCCCCGACGGCGTCGCTTGCATGTGCTCACACCGTTCGGGGACCACGCATGGCGGCTGCGGACTGTGTCCAGCGCCACCGCAATCGGCTGAGGGGGAGCCGTTCTGCTGGCAGGGGGGGGGCTTCAGCGGGGGCTGGGGGGACTGGTGGGGGTTGGTCTGGGGGTGGCAAGGCTGGTTACAGGGAGGGCAGTGTTTGGTAGGCCGGGTCCACGCGCGGCTGGCACCATGTTGCACACCGTGGCCGCCGCGTGCATGTGCGGCCACAGACCCGGCCATTCTGTGGCCATATCCGCAGGTAAAGTCGGGGGCCTTACGCAGCATGGCTGCTAGCCTCCCCCCCCCGCCGGGCAGAAGATCGGTGCAGGGGATGGGGGGGAGGGGTGCGGCGACTTGATCGGAGAATCCAGCCCATGGTTCCTGTATTTTCTACACTTCAACAGTGGCTACACTTCAATGTATTTAATTGGCTGTAAAAGGTGATGGGATACCCAGTGGTTGTTAAAGGCGCTATGTGAATGCAAATTTTTCATTTTTTTAAAAGGCCTCGATGTTCCCCTCCTTGTTGAATGCACCATCCTAACTGGATGGTGCTGGCTCAAAGACGGCCAAGTGTCAGTTGGTGGGTAGCGACTGTCTAACCATGACTCTTCACATATCCAAACCATGTGGTTGGCCTGGTGGTCTTTTATAGCCTTTCATTTTCATACTCCTGTGCACAAATGTTGCTGTGGCAAAGATCACACACCAAGCGCAGGCTGGAAATTAAAGATGGAACTTTGGTATTCCATATCACTCAGAATCGCACTCAGCAGCCTTGGGGAATTGGCCTTTTAAGAATGTTTAAATGGTCAAATATTATTTTTAAATAAAGATCAACTGTTAATGAACTTATTTGCTCCCTATCTTCAGGACCAACGTCATAAAATTTCCTCTATCACCCCGAATATCCCACCCCCTTCCGCTGGAATCACAGGAGGTGGCGCACCCGCTCTTTCACCATCTCTCGCCTCAAGAACCCCAACGGGATCCTTCCAGTTGAAGCAGCGACTGTACTTCTTTCAATTTAGCCCACGGTATTTACCGCTCACAATGCACTCTCCTCGACACTGCCCAGACCAGACGCAGACTGGGTGACTACCTTACAGAACCACCTCCACGTGGTGCAGCAGCAGGGCACCCGTCTTCCAGTGGCTTGCCATTTTAATTCACCACCTTGCCCTCACACTCGTATATCTGCCCTCGGCCTGCTGAAGTGTTCCAGTGAAGATCAACGCAAACATGAGGAACAGCACCTCATCTCCCGACTCATCACGGCCTTCTGGACTTAACGCTGAGGTCAACAACGTCAGACCGTGAACCCGGTCCTTCATATTGATTCATTGTTGTTTTCTGCCAACGCCAGTCTCTATCTTGTTCTCCTTTCTTTGCTTTCAGGCACAGCTTCCATTATTCTGCCATCTACCCTCACTCTGGACCAATGCTTTGCTTCTTTATTACAATTATTACCACTCCTTTTTCCATTTTGTTCTATGACATCCTTGTTATGTTGGGCGCGATTCAGCAAACCCGTTGCTCCTGGCGCGAATCCGGGTGCAAGGGGTGAATTGAGCAGGGGCCTAAAATCAGGCGTTAGGCCGGATGCCGGGCTGATCGCGAGTCACCTGAGTCGCTCCGCCCAGCGTGAACTGGATCTCGCCTCCTCGCTGGGCTTTAACTTGAGTCCGCTGAATCGTGCCCTTTATCTCTCCCACCTTCTGATCAGTCCCAGACCTTTTATTTTGTTATTCCTCTCTCCACCCCTGGTTTACTAAAAAGCTGGCTTATAAAGCAGAACAAGGCTAGCAGCGCGGGTTCAATTCCCGAACCGGCCTCCCCGAACAGGCGCCGGAATGTGGCGACTAGGGGCTTTTCACAGTAACTTCACTTGAAGCCTACTCGTGACAACAAGTGATTTCCAATTTCAATTTTCAATTTTCAATTTCCACCCAGAATTGCACAAAACCTATCCCATTTCCACCTTCCTTCAATTCCAAAGAAGGATTTGACTCAAAACATTGGGCGCAATCTCCCGGTGTCTGTGTGGGTTTCCTCCGGGTGCACCGGTTTCCTCCCACAGTCCAAAGATGTGCAGGTTAGGTGGATTGGCCATGATAAATTGCCCTTAGTGTCCAAAATTGCCCTTAGTGTTGGGTGGGGTTGCTGGGTTATGGGGATGGGATGCAGGTGTTGACCTTAGATAGGGTGCTCTTTCCAAGAGCCGGTGCAGACTCAATGGGCCAAATGCCCTCCTTCTGCACTGTAAATTCTATGAAATCTAAATTTTAAAAAATAGAGTCCTTTCTGGGTGGGTTTAGCCTGGGAACCAGCGCTAGTAGCGCCAGGAATGGCCCCACCATCCACCGGCACTCTGTTTTTTTTAGTGTCCCAGCAGGGAACCCCCCCCCCCCCCCCTCCCCGACCCCCCCCCCCCCCCCCCCCCCCCCCCCCCTCCACCCCCCGACCCCAAGGCTGCACTTAGCATCATTTCCTGCACTGAGGAGCTCCGAAGAGCGTATCCCCACCCATGGTCCAACTCACCTATCAGAGGGTCTTCGGTACACCACCTCACACAGGCAGGGCACCCATGGCCCCAATTCCCAGCATGGGCAAAATGCCAAGGTGCCCATGTGGCAGTGCCAAGGGGGTGCCAGGCCGACAGTGCCAAGGTGTCAGGATACCACCACCAGTTCCAGTGTGCCACCCTGCCCAGAAGCCGACCACCCGGGGGGGGCCTCCGATTACTTGAGAAACCTTACAGGTGCCATTCCGCCTGGTCTCTGTCCAGTACTGAACGGCCCCCGGCTGGGGTCTCCTCAGTGGCGAGGCCGGTAGATGCCGGCTGGCCATTAGATCTGGCGGCAGCGCGGCTAAATGTTTTCTTGAACTCATTTAACCATGCGGAATCCAGATCGCGACGTCTCACGAGATCCAACTAGATCTTGCGAGGCGTAAGGGCCATCGGGAATTCTGGGGGGATGCCTCTCCCGGGATCTCCCAGCCACATCATCACTCCCCGGTTCCGGCGGGAAGCAGCCAGTAGATCACGTCCCTAAACTCGGTTCCTCTCTCCACAATTCTGACTTTTTCTATCACTTCCCATTTTTATTTCAGATTGATCGCCGGATTCTGCAGGATGTGGTGAATGTATAATATGTTTAATTCACACTGTGCATCACTGTGTCCCTGTGGGCTCCATCTGTGAGCCGTTGCGCAGCTTTGCCCACAGGGGGAGATGAGGAGCATGTACAGGGCTCCACCCTTGGCTCCGCCCATGGCTCCTCCCACTACCGGAAGTATAAAGTGCTGCGGTCTTGTGAGCCTGCCCTCAGTTCTTCTGGTCGCAGGCAGGCTCAGTTGTAAGTCGATTAAAGCCACAGTTTACTTCTACTCGTGTCATGAGTGAATTGATGGTTGCATCACAGGATTTTGCTTTTATTTTACCCCAAGAATGAGTTTCTGATGGTCTAGAAATATCTCATTCAAAATAACGGTCCACATGGATATTAGCATTTAAACAATGGTCAGGATTTCCTGACCTTTCGTACTTGTGGGATGGTTCACTCCCGTCGACGGCAAGCCCCTGACACGGGAACCCACGTGGTGCATGTAAAACTAACTTTGGCGTTGAAAGTGAGGGAGTTGACTCTCTAAAATTCCGATTGGTTGCCATGAGAAGGTAGTTGAATTCTTAACATATTGATGCACAATCAATGGACACGAAACGTAGCTAAAGTCCGAACGATAGGCTTTAATACACAAGAAGTGGACTCGGCAACAGACGGACAGAAGAACGGCAGACTGCCGGGGAACATGCCTTGTAGGCGGAGCTACCTACCTCTCAGCCAATCAGCTGAGAGGCAAATGACATACCTGGGCCAATGGGCAGCGAGTCCTCTGCACCAATGGCAGCTCACACTCCTAGGTACCGTAATACCACTAGTCATACTACCACATTCACCCCCTGTGGAGAAAGGAATCGGGAGGGGGGCGTGTACGGGGAATGCGGACATGGAGGGGGGGGTGGGGAGGGGGGGCGTGTCCTGTGAGTACGTGAGAGACTGGTAGTATGACAAGAGATGTTAGATCGTACCATTGCATTGATGGCTGCCCACTGGCCCGCAACTATTTACAAAATACAGAGCAATAACTATGTACAGTTTGGGAAAAATGGGGAGGGAAAAAAATGGAGGACAAGCAAAAACAAGAGTCGATCAGCAGTTCACATGGATTTGATCAGCCGATCGGGTGCCTTGGATGTCCTGTGCGACCTGCGTAGCTGTGCTGGCGACGTTGGAGTGGTGGTCGTCCGTGACTCCGAGAGCGATGATCCTGTTCTTGCGGTTGTGTCCGTACCCCTAGTTGGAGCTAGCGGGGGCCAGGCCGGGGGAGTGTCGTCCTGTCCAGCAGCGCGTGTGAAGGTGTCGATGGGGCCGGGGGGGGGGGGGGGGGGGGGGCGCCTGCAGGGGGACAGTTGGGGTTGGGGGTGCTGGCACCGGGAGGGGTGGCCGGGATCTGGCAGGTGCCAGGTCCCAGAGGGAGACTGTGTCCTGTCGGCCGTTGGGATACTCCACATACGCGTATTGCTGGGTTCGTGTGGAGTAGCTGGACTCTTTCGACCAATGGATCCGGCTTGTGCACCCGCACGTGTTTCCGGAGCAGGATGGGCCCGGGGGTAGCCAGCCGGTTGGGAGCGGGGTCCCTGAGGAAGACTTCCTGGGAAAAACAAGAAGGCGTTCGTGAGGTATTTGGTTAGTGAAGGTACAGAGGAGTGACCGGATAGAATGGGGGGCGTCTGGGAGGACCTCTTGCCAATGGGAGGCTGGGAGATTTCTGGACTGCAGGGCCAGCAGCACGGTCTTCCAGACCGTACCATTCTCCCTCTCGACCTGTCCGTTATCCCGGGCGTTGTAACTGGTCGTCCTGCTGGAGGCGATGCCCCTGCTGAGCAGGAATTGACGCAGCTCGTCACTCATAAAGGAGGACCCCCCTATCGCTATGAATGTAAGCGGGGAATCCAAACAGGGAGAAAATGGTGTGTAGGGCTTTAATGATCGTGGGTGTGGTTATGTCGGGGCAGGGGTTGGCGAAAGGGAAGCGGGAGTACTCGTCAATCACGTTGAGGAAGTACGTGTTGCGGTTGATGGAGGGTAGGGGACCTTTGAAGTCCATGCTGAGACGTTCAAAGGGGCGGGAAGCCTTTATGAGATGCACTTGTTCGGGGCGGTAGAAGTGCGGATTGCACTCTGCGCAGATGTGGCATTCCCTGGTCACCGTCCTGACCTCCTCGTGGAGTAGGGCAGGTTGCGGGTCTTTATAAAGTGGAAAAAGCGGGTGACCCCCGGGTGCAGAGGTCCACGTGGAGGGTTCGGAGGCGGTTCACTTGTGCGTTGGCACAGGTGACGCGGGACAGGGCATCGGGAGGCTCGTTTAGCTTCCCAGGATGATACAAGATGTCGTAGTTGTAAGTGGACAGTTCGATCCTCCACCGCAAGATCTTGTCGTTCTTTATCTTGCCCCTCTGTGCGTTGTCAAACATGAAGGCCACTGACCATCGGTCTGTGAGGAGGGTGAACCTCCTGCCGGCCAGATAGTGCCTCCAATGTCGCGCAGCTTCTACTGTGGCCTGTGCTTCCTTCTCGACCGAAGAGTGGCAGATTTCGGAAGCATGGAGGGTACGGGAGAAGAAGGCCACGGGTCTGCCCGCTTGGTTGAGGGTGGCTGCAAGAGCTACATCGGACGCGTCGCTCTCAACATGGAATGGGAGGGACTCATCGATAGCGCGCATCGTGGCCTTTGCGATATCCGCTTTGATGCGGCTAAAGGCCTGGCGGGCCTCCATTGACAGGGGAAAAGTGGCTGATTGGATGAGTGCACAGGCTTTGTCGGCGTAATTGGGGACCCACTGGGCGTAATATGAAAAGAAGCCCAAACAGCGCTTGAGGGCTTTGAGGGAGTGGGGGAGGGGAAACTCCATCAGGGGGCGCATGCGTTCAGGGTCGGGGCCTATTACTCCGTTACGCACTACGTAGCCGAGGATGGCTAGACGGTCAGTGCTAAACACGCATTTGTCCTTGTTGTAGGTCAGATTAAGGAGTTTTGCGGTTCGGAGGAATTTTTGGAGGTTGGTGTCGTGGTCCTGCTGATCGTGGCCGCAGATGGTGACATTAGCGAGAGACGGAAAGGTTGCCCGTAAAGCGTATTGGTCGACCATTCGGTCCATCTCCCGTTGGAAGACCGAGACCCCGTTTGTGACACCGAAGGGAACCCTTAAAAAGTGGTAGAGTTGCCCATCCGCTTCGAACGCAGTGTACTTTCGGTCACTCGCACGATGGGGAGCTGATGGTAGGCGGACTTGAGGTCCACCGTGGAGAAGACCTTGTACTGCGCGATCCTGTTGACCAGGTCAGAGATACGTTGGAGAGGGTACGCGTCAAGCTGCATAAATCTGTTGATGGTCTGACTGTAGTCTATGACCATCCGATTTTTCTCCCCGGTCTTTACCACCTGCACTTGTGCTCGCCAGGGGCTGTTGCTGGCCTCGATGACCCCTTCCTTCAGAAGCCTTTGGACTTCGGACCTGATGAATGTCCGGTCCTGGGCACTGTACCATCTTCTCCTGGTGGCGACGGGTTTGCAATCCGGGGTGAGGTTTGCAAACAAGGACGAGGGATCGACCTTGAGGGACTCGAGGCTGCAGACAGTAAGACCGCCGAATTTGAATGTTAAGCTCTGGAGGTTGCACTGGAAATCTAACCCCAGGAGTGCTGCCGCGCAGAGGTGAGGAAGGACGAGGAGCTTGTAATTTTAAACTTCCTCCCCTGGACCATGAGGTCTGCTATGCAGCACCCCATGATCTGGACCAAGTGCGAACCGGAGGCCAGAGCGATTTTTTGTTTGACTGGGTAAACAGGAAGAGCGCAGCGTCTTACCGTGGTGGGGTGGACAAAACTCTCTGTGCTCCCGGAGTCCAGCAGGCAGCTTATCACGTGGCCGTTGAGGAAGATCTTCGTGGTTGCTGTGGATAGGGTGCGAGGCCGCGACTGGTCCAATGTGACTGAGGCGAGTCGTGGCAGAAACTCCAAGTCGTCATCAGGCAGAGAGTAGTCCCCTCCGGGGTCCTCCGTGCCGATCCAATATGGCGGCGCCCGTCGGCCGCACATGGTGGAGGGGTGGACAAAATGGCGGTGCCCGTTCCCCCACGTGGAGTCGGGGGCCCAAATTGGCGGCGCCCGGGGATCGCACGTGGCGTCGAGCCCCAAAATGCTGATGCCCAGGGATCACACGTGGCGGTGGGGGGTGGGGGCAGCGAGGTCCGTGGGCCGCACGGGGCCCCTGAGGAGAGCGGGGGGTGGAGGACCCGCGGTCGCTGCTTGGGACCGCAGCGACCGCTTTGGATTGGCAAATGGCCACAAAGTGGCCCTTCTTGCCACAGCCCTGCAGGTTGCGGAGCGGGCCGGGCAGCGCTGGCGGGGGTGCTTTGCCTGGCCGCAAAAATAGCAGCGGGGCCCCGTGGTTTTATCGGGGCACCCTGCGGCGCAGGCCTGGGAGTGGGGGTGAGGGAGGTCGCGTTCCACGCTGCCCAGGGGGCCGCCACGCTGTCGGGGGTGTACGTGCGAGCATTCCAATTAGCAATGACTAGGGAGGAGGCGAGAGCCCGTGCCTCTGTGAGGCTTAAAGTCTCTCTCTCTAAAAGTCTTTGGTGGATCTGCGAGGACTGCATACCTGCAACAAAAGCATCTCTGATCAGAAGTTTGGTATGCTTGGCAGCAGAAACTTGTGGGCAGCCGCAGTTCCTCCCCAGCACAAGGAGGGCACGTTAAAATTCGTCCAGAGACTCACCAGGTAGTTGCTGCCTCGTGGCCAGTAAGTGCCGAGCGTAGACTTGGTTCACCGGCGGAAATGTCCTTTAAGTAAGTCCATTGCCGCGTCGTAGTCTGTCGTGTCCTCTATGAGCGTGTACACGGCGGTGCCGATGCGCGAGTGGAGGATGTGCAATTTCTGTTCCCTCGTCAGGATGTTTTCAGCTGTGCTCAGGTAACTATTGAAGCAAGCCAGCCAGTGCTTAAATGCTGCTGTTGCATTTGTTGCGTGCGGGCTGAGTTGAAGACACTCTGGCTTGATGCGAAGCTCCATCCTTTAAAATCTTGTGTATTAAATTGATGCACAATCAATGGACACGAAACGTAGATAAAGTCCGAACGATAGGCTTTAATACACAAGAAGTGGACCCGGAAGCAGACGTACAGAAGAATGGCAGACTGCCGGGGACAACGGATTCTTATACCCCGCCTCGTAGGTGGATCTACCTACCTCTCAGCCAATCGGCTGAGAGGCACATGACATACCTGGGACAATGGGCTGCGAGTCCTCTGCACCAATGGCAGCTCACACTCCCAGGTACCGTAATACCCCTAGTCATACTACCACACATATTATTTCCGTGGGCATTGTAAATGCGTATCACTTGAGCTACAGATTATTATAAGAAGGTACCATTGTAGCCACCTGGGGTGACCACTGCCCAAACACAAAATGGAAGATTGCAAGGAATGCAGGGAAAATGGGCTTGTTGTAAAAAGCAAGCAGCTTGCAGAGCGCTTGTATATTTGGACTGCTGCAGAAACCAATTTTGGCTGTTGCTGAAACCAGACAACGCTATGAAAAGAAAGAAACAGTTAGCATATTAATGAGGCGATACCGGGCGATCCCCAGGCACAAAAGAAACAAGTTAACACTAATCGATACCTTCAATGGAAGGCCAGACTTTACGGCGCCAAAGAAGCCCAAAACAATGAGTCCCAAGAACCGCCCCAGTGATCGAGATACTGTCCCGTTATTGGGGAATTCAAATCAATCGATTGGGAAGAGACCCAATATATTACAAGAGTATAGAGGGTCCACCCAGGTGGGCGCAAGACCCTGAGAGGAGTATAAAATAGAGACCGCGACCCCAGTTCGCTCTCTCTGTCAGCCTCTCCTTGACCAGCTAGCCCTCCCAGCAGAACGCCGTTGCAGCAGAAGAACTTTGTGCAGGAGAGGTCTGGACAGAAGCCGCCAGCAAGTAAGTCACAATGCACGCTACGGGAATAGACACTCCTGACCCCTTTAGACCATAACTACTGGAAGCCTGCGGATCCAGGACAAAGCTAGAAGCCGTTGTTCCCTGATCCGGCAGTCCCCTTATCCAGATAAGTATTTGGCCTAGTAGTGGTAGGATTAGCCTAGTCTTATAGTTTATATGCATGATTAGTAGATTACTGTAATATAATAAATGTGTCTTGCTTGAACTTACTAATTGGTGTATGGTTTTATTGCTTTGAACTTGACCTTGAAACTTGTGACGGTATCTTAACGATACCTGGCGACTCCAAAGCTAAGTAACGAAACAGAGCCAAATTGAGTGTTAAGCACACTCACCCAGAATGAGCAACACCATTCACGGCGGGTTCCATGCTCTGTGTCTGGGCATAAGATGTAGCGGCAACAATGGCTAATAGACAGTTTATCACATCTAAAGATCTACCTTCAGAATGCTGTGCATTTTGTCCAGTGGAAAATACTCCGAACAGCTTGATCAAATCGGGAGAAGAAAGGGGAACAATCAGTTCATCTGTTTTAGCAATGTGTTGGACAGTCATCATGACAAGATGGGCTCGCTTTATATCAAGTGTATCCGGTTTACAAAGATCATCTATTCTAATGCAATTCTTAGTAACCTGATTTACAGGCCCACTGTTCTGGCACATTAGTGTTTATCACTCAGTAAGCACAGGCTTTGAGAAATTGCTGATGTCAGGAGAACGTTTTATCATGATTCCCGCTCACTGATCAGTATTTTCTCGAGCATCTTCCCACTTGCTTGGCTCAGCATAGATTAGATTAGCCCATACCCTTTGAATTTCAAAAAGTAATTAATTGCGTAAAATGCGCTGAGACCTTTGATCAATCATTATATAAATGCAAGCACTGACACATTGCGTTGATCCTATATCAGCTTCACCAAGAGCTCTACAGCCCAAAGTGCGTGAAAGGGAAATTTTGTAGGTTGCTTACGGCAGTCAGTTTCTCCAGCAAACCCCCCGCCTTGTTTTGATGAATTGAAAATGGTTAAAGGGATTGCAATGAACTTCAAAAAGCCAAGCGGATGAGATGGAACAGATGCTACATTATCTTTGACACGAAGAAGGCCAAATCGATAAGTCTTATCAAGAAAGATTGATTGCGATATTACCACCCAGCTCATGTTTGGAAGAGTTGAAAACTTTTTTTGTTCTGATGGTTCAGCTGCTTGGGTTGGAAAAGGGCATCTGATTGATACCAAGATGCACAGGGGAAAAGTTGGTTGAAGAAATAAACACTAACCTTCCTCAATAATGGACCTGGAAATTCCACTAACAGTTTTTCCTTATATAAATTTAGAGTACCCAATTATTTTTTCCAATTAAGGGGTAATGTTAGCATGGCCAATCCACCTATCCTGCATATCTTTGGGTTGTGGGGGGGGGTGAAACCCCCACAGACACGGCGAGAATGTGCAAACTCCATATGGACGGTGACCCAGGGACGGGATTTGAACCCAAGTCCTCAGCGCCGTAGGCAGCAATGCTAACCACTGCGCCACCGTGCTGCCCCCCAAATTTCAGTAATGTGAACCTGGACATCAACAGTTAGCGACTGGGATTCTCCATTGCGAGTCCGCCACACAACCGCCGCTAGAGAGGACGGAGAATTTGGCCCTCAGCCAAATCACCCATTGACTGTGTCGGGAGTGGAGAACTCGCTGCTGTGAAGTGACGGAGAACCCCCGCCCAACGTCTTGTGAAGTAACAATCTGTTTTGTGCTCAAAACAGCGGACACCATAGAGACATACAGAATGTGCAAGAGGGAACTTGAGGAAATTAGGAGAGCAAAAAGGGGGCATACATGAAAGAATACTGGCAGGTAAAGTAAAGGAAAATCTTAAGTTGTTTTAATAATAATAATAATAATAAGCTTTTTAGTGTCACACGTAGGCTTACATTAACACTGCAATGAAGTTACTGTGAAAATCCCTGAGTCGCCACATTCCGGCGCCTGTTCAGGTACACAGAGTGAGAATTCAGAATGTCCAATTCACCTAACAAGCACATCTTTCAGGACTTGTGGGAGGAAACCGGAGCACCCGGAGGAAACGCACGCAGACACGGGGAGAATGCGCAGACTCCGCACAGACAGTGACTCAAGCCGGGAATCGAACTTGGGACACTGGTGCTGTGAAGCAACAGATTATGGTGGATAAAATTCAACGGAAGTAAGCGCAAAGAGTTACACAACAGTGCTAACCACTGTGCTACCGTGCCACCCAAGTGCATGAAGGGTAAAAGGATAACTAAGGATAGGGTGAGGCCCACTATGGATCACTGCCACAGTGGTCATTTGTGTGTGGAGACAAAGGATGTAGTTAGGGCTCTAAATTGGTGTCTTTCAAATTTCTTTTCCAGGGACCCACTTTTGCCAACTGGTGGACATTCAGGATTATACAGTACCAAATAATAGTTATGAGTCCAATATTCAAAGTTTATGCATTTACACGGTCGAGTTACACGGCTTTCTTGTGCTGCTATAGAATCATAGAATTTACAGTGCAGGAGGTCATTCATCCCATCGAGTCTGCACCGGCTCTTGGAAAGAGCACCCCAGCCAAGCCCACACCTCCACCGTATCCCCATAACCCAGCAATCCCACCCAACACTAAGGGCAATTTTGGACACCAAGGGCAATTTAGCATGGCCAATCCACCTAACCTGCACATCTTTAGACTGTGGGAGGAAACCGGAGCATCCAAAGGAAAACCACACAGACACGGAGAGAACGTGCAGACTCCACACAGACAGTGACCCAAGCCGGGAATCGAACCTGGGACCCTGGAGCTGTGAAGCAATTGTGCTAACCAATACACTACCGTGCTGCCCACACCGAGTCACACAGTTATTACACACCAAGTCACCTCCTCAAAAAAATTCATTAAAATTTGTTAGACGTGATCTCCCCTTGACAAAGCCACAGGAGCTAGCTACCCTTGATTAATCCTTGCCTCTCCAAGTGGAGATTAATTCTGTCCCTCAGAATTTTTAAAAATTCAGATGTGGGATTTGGGCATTGCTGAATAGGACACCATTTATTGCCCATCCCTAGTTACCCTTCAGAAGGTGGTGGTGAGCTGCCTTCTTTAACTGCTGCAGCCCCTGAGGTATAAGCACACCGACAGTGCTGTTTGGGGGGGGGGGGGGGGGGGGGGGGGTGGGAGTGCCTGGATTTTGACCCAGCGACAGTGAAGGAACGGCCAATATATTTCCCAATCGGGGTGGCGAGTGACTTGGAGGGGAACCTCCACATGGTGGTGCTCCGAGCACAGTAGCATTGTGGATAGCACAATCGCTTCACAGCTCCAGGGTCCCAGGTTCGATTCCGGCTTGGGTCACTGTCTGTCCGGAGTCTGCACATCCTCCCCGTGTGTGCGTGGGTTTCCTCCGGGTTCTCCGGTTTCCTCCCACAGTCCAAAGATGTGCAGGTTAGGTGGATTGGCCATGATAAATTGCCCTTAGTGTCCAAAATTGCCCTTCGTGTTCAAAATTGCCCTTAGTGTTGGGTGGGGTTACTGGGTTATGAGGATAGGGTGGAGGTGTTTAGCTTGGGTAGGGTGCTCTTTCCAAGAGCCGGTGCAGACTCGATGGGCCGAATGGCCTCCTTCTGCACTGTAAATTCTATGATAATCTATGATTGTCCTTCTAGGCGGCAGTTGTTGTGAGTTTGGCCTGGAATTACCTGGGTTTTCCTTACTTACCTTCTTGAATTACCACACTAGCTGTCCTCCAGTCCTCTGGCAGCTCTCATGTGGCCAGAGAGGATTTATAAATTAGCGTCAGAGCCCGTCTGCTTTTTTATGCCCCCTCTTCATTCTCCTAATTTCTTTTTTAATTACCCTCCTGCTCTCTCAATACTCCTCTCGGGCATCTACTGTTCTGAGCCCCCTGAATCTGCCATATGCCTCCTTTCTTTTCCTTATCCAATCCTGTATTTCCCTTGATATCCAGGGTTCTCTTGACATTTTAGTCCCACTCTTTACTTTACGGGGATATGTTGGCTTTGTACTCTGCTTCCTTTTTGAATGACTCCCACTGCTCTGATGTGGATCTTTCTACAAGTATCTGCTCCTAGTCCACTTTGGCCAGATCCTGTCTTATCCTATTGAAATCAGCCTTCCCCCAGTTCAGAAAACTCTCCAGTCCATCTTTGCCTTTTCCAGAACTACTTTCAATCTTACCGTGTTATGGTCACTATCACCGAAATGCTCCCCCACTGACATGTCTACCACCTGTCTGGCTTTATTTCCTAAAATTAGGTCAAGTATTGAAATTTACAGGGTACTGAGAGGTCTGGATAAAGTGGACGTGGAGAGGATGTATCCACGAGGAGAAAAAACTAGAAGCAGAGGACACAGCCTCAGACTAAAGGGACGATCCTTTAAAACTGAGATGAGGAGGAATTTCTTCAGCCAGAGGGTGGTGAATCTGTGGAAGTCTTTGCCGCAGAAGGCTGTGGAGGCCAAATCACCGAGTGTCTTTAAGGCAGAGTTAGATAAATTCTTGATTAATAAGGGGATCAGGGGTTATGGGGAGAAGGCAGGAGAATGGGGATGAGAAACATATCAGCCATGATGGAATAGCAGAGCAAACTCATAAGTCCATAAGTTCATAAGATATGGGAGCAAAAATAGGCCATTCGGCCCATCAGGTCTGCTCCGCCATTCTATCATGGCTGATATGTTCCTCATCTGCTACCTACAATGTTACAGACCAAGAGCTGGATTTCGAAATCAGCCAGAGCATCTCCTCCCTATAACACATGACCTTGGAGCGGGTGTAGGCAATTTAGCCTCCCGAGCCTAACACCCTTAATGTAATCATGTCTGATCTCATCCTGGCCTCAACTCCACCATCCTGCCCGTTCTCCATAACCCTTCAACCCATTACCAATTAAGAATATATCTAACTTCACCTTAAATTTACTCACTGTCCCAGCATCCACCACACACTAGGGCAGCGAATTCCACAGATTCACAACCCTTTGGGAGAAGTAGTTTCTCCTCAAATCTGTTTAAAATTTGCTACCTCTTATTCTAAGATTGTGACGTCTCGTTTTAGAATGTCCCACAAGAGGAAGCATCAGCTCCATGTCTACTTTATCCATACCTTTTATCATCTTGTATATCTCAATTAGATCTCCCCTCATTCTTCTAAACTCTAGAGCGTATAGGCCTAAACTGTTCAATCTCTCCTCATACGGCAAACCCTGGAATCAATATAGTGAACCTGGTGCTCGCAGAAAAATACTTTTCACTGTACCTCAGTACACGTGACAATAAACAAATCTAAATAAACAAAGGCAAATCCAAACTGCCTCCAATGCTACTAGATCTTTCCTCAAATAAGGGGACCAAGACTGTGCACAATACACCAGGTGTAGTCTCATCAATGCCTTGTATAGTTGCAACAACACTTCCTTACCTTTATACTCAATTCCTTTTACTATAAATGCCAACGTTCCATTTTCCTTCCTTATTATTTGCTGCACCTGCATGCTCGTTTTCTGTGACTCATGCACGAGGACACCCAGATCCCTCTGCAAGGAGCTCCCCGAAACCTCTTTCCATTTAGATTATAAGTTGCTTTCCCATTTTTTCGATCAAAATGCATGACCTAACACTACATTAAACTCCATCTGCCATATTTTGGCTCACTCTCCTAACTATCTATATCCATTTGTAAGGTCCTTATTTCCTCATTGCAACTTACTGTCCCACCTATTTTTGTGTCATCTGCTAATTTGGCTGTAGAATCTTCCATCCCTGTATCCAAGTTGTTAATATAGATTGTAAATAGCTGGGGCCCAAGGACAGAACCCTGCGACACGCCACTAATTACATCTTGCCATCCAGAAAAAGACTCATTTATCCCCACTCTCTGTCTCCTGTCCATCAGCCAGTCTTCTATCCAAGATAATAAATTACCCCCAATCCCATGCGATCTCACCTTGTGAATTAACCTTCTGTGTGGCACTTTATCAAACACCTTCTGGAAGTCCAGATATACTGGGCGGGATTCTCCCTTTTGGGGATTAAGTCCCCACACCCGCCAGAAAACGGGCGAGAATCACTCCGGACTGTTTCCTTGAAAGTCCGTTGTGATTCTCCGTTTTCCAGACGCATGCGCGCGGCGGCCCACCTCGTGTGGGCCGACATGGTGGAGCCACACTGTGGGCCCGGGCGGAGTAAGGTAGGCCCCCCACAGATTGCGATGGCCCGCCGATCGGTGGCCCCCGAGTCAGATACCCCCCACCAGGACCGCCACCACGGCCGTGGGTCCAAGCTCCCGCTGGGTGCTGCCAGATGTCATCACAGAATTTTACAGTGCGGAAGGAGGCCATTCGGCCCATCGAGTCTGCTCCGGCTCTTGGAAAGAGCACCCTACCCAAGGTCCAGACCTCCACCCTATCCCCATAACTCAGTAACCCCACCCAACACTAAGGGAAATTTGGACACTATGGGCAATTTATCATGGCCAATCCGCCTAACCTGCACATCTTTAGACTGTGGGAGGAAACCGGAGCACCCGGAGGAAACCCACTCACACACGGGGAGAATGTGCAGACTCCGCACAGACAGTGACCCAAGCCGGGAATCGAACCTGGGACCCAGGAGCTGTGAAGCAATTGTGCTCTCCACAATGCTACCATGCTGCCTGACACCGGCGGGTGTTAGGCCGGTCGACCGCGGAGAATCGCTGCTGGGGCATCTTTCAGCAGCTGCCAAACGGCGCCGCGTCGACCGTGTGCACGCGACTGGCGGGTCTGCGGAGAATCGCAAAAGTGCCATCACACCAGATTTCAGGCGTGAACGGCTATCCCCTGCGTTGGGCGCGATTCCAGCACGGAGAGTGGGAGAATCCCACCCACTATATCTACAGGACCCCCATTATCCACTTTGCTTGTTACATCTTCGAAGAGCTCAAACAAATTAGTCAAACATGATTTGCTCTTCATAAAAATGTGCTCACTCTGATGTATAGCGCTTTGGCTTTCCAAATGTTCTGATATTATGTCCTTGATAATTGATTCCAATAATTATACATCGACAGATGTTAAACTAAATCTATCATTTCCCACATTCTGCCTCCCTCCCTTTTCGAATAAGGCACGTTAGCATTTTTTCAATCCACTGGAACCTTTCCCGGGTCCAGACAATTTTGGAATATCATAACCAATGGGTCCACTATATCCACTGCCACTTCCTTTAACACCCGAGGATGTAGGCCATCAGGCCCTAAGGACTTGTCTGCCCTCAATCCCAAGAGTTTGTTGAGTACCGTTTTCCTATTGATGCTGATTGTTCCATGTTCCACCCTTTCTATTATCTCTGAAATCCCATTCCTATAGGAATGGTACTCGTGTCCTACACCATGAAAACTGAGGCAAAGTATTGATTTAGCATCTCTGTCATTTCTGTGTTCCCCACTATTAACTCACCAGTTTCATCTTCCAAGGGGCCAACATTCACCTGAGCTACCTTCTTCCCTTTTATGTACCTGTAGAAGCTTTTGCTGTCCTGTTTGATATTCTGTTATCGTTTTTCTTGTAAATTACCTCAGCCTTTTTTATTACTTTTTTAGTATTCCTTTGTTTATGATTGAAAGATTCCTGATCTTCCAGTCTGTCACTGGCCTTTGCAATATGATATAACTTGCTTTTGTCTTTATAAAGTCCTTGACCTCCTTGTTTAGACATGGGTTTTTTTTTACCTTTTTTACCCCTCTTCCCATCTTTCTTTCCAGGAATATGTTCCTGGGATATATTTTAGTTGTGAGGAATTGAGTATCTCAGGAAACAACTTTCACTGCTCATCAGCTGTCAGTTGTCCTACCTGTTAGCCTTCCGCCCAATCTACCTGGGCCAAATCTGACCTCAAGCCTATGTAATTTCCTTTGTGTAATTCCAGAACACTAGTGTGGGACTCCACTTTCTCGCCCCCACACTGAATCTTGAATTGTACCATACTATGGTCACTACCCCCGAGTGGATCCTTAACTATGAGGTCATTAATTAATCCCTCCACATTACAAAATACCAATTTGTGAGCAGCCTCCTTCCTGGTTGATTCCCCAACATACTGTTCCAGGAAACAATCTCTAATGCAATCAATGAACTCTGCCTCCAGGCTACCCTTACCAATTTGCTTCCTCCAGTCTATGTTCATGTTAAAATCACCCATTATTATTGGTGCACCTTTCTTGCAAGCCCCCTTAATTTCCTGGTTTATACTGTGCCCCACTGTAGAACTACTGTTTGGGGTCTATAGATTACTCTGACCAAGACTTCTTCCCTTTCTTATTTCTCGATGGGTTGAATGGCCTAATTCTGCTCCTCTCTCAGGGTCTTATAGTCCCATATTTAGAAACGAAACCAGCAAAGGTTGGGTCCCACGAGGAGAATGCCGGGGGGGCGATACTGCCCAGGCATGATCTTTCCTCCCATAAGCAATGCAATCACCTGAGCTCTCCAGGGATGCCTGCTCACCAAGAGCATGCTTTGGGAAACCAGTTGGGTTTCACGCTGTTCCACCCTCGCGCCAATGTAAATGGTTTTTCTGATGGGGTGCGGTGGGGGGGGTGGGGGGGGCGGAGTGTGTGGGGTTGGGGGATGATTCGGGCACAGAGGTCTGATACTGATATGTAAATTAATTCAAATGATGTTCCCAACGTTGAATGTCAGGAAACATGCCCGTCGCTGACAGAAAAGGAGACAATTGCGTTAGGCATTCACGCCGAGGTGGAAAGATGATTTGGATGTTCCCGCCGTGTATTCCACACGCTCGGGAGCGGCAGATCCCAGCCATTGTCTAGATGGACTTCAAAAAAGGCAAAACAAAACTCTAAATGCTGGAAAACTGAAATACAAATGCTGGAAATGCTGCGCAGGGCCTAGCAGCAACCGTGGAGAGAAAAACAGCGTCAACACTCTGGTTCACTGACCTTTCATCAGACCCAGGAAAGTCAGAGATGCACCAGGTTTTAGGGCCACGATAGGGTGGAAGACGGGAGAGATTAGGCGACAAAAGAGTTGGTGATGCCGGGGTCCAAGGAAGTGGCAATGCGACAGTAAAGAAACATAAGAGCAGGAGAGAGGATGGATAGAAAGCTGTGCGATATTCAATGGCCGGAAGTCTCCGACCTCGCCCCTGGCTGGGATTCTCCGGCCCTGCTGCAGTGAATGGGAGATTTTGCTGAGAGCCAACTTCTCCATTCTCACTGGCAGCGGCGACGGGACGAACGAGATCGGAGAATCCCGGCCGAAGAGTTAAAGAGACTGAGGAACATGCCAAATAGGGTATGGAATTGGAGAACGATATGGACAAGGATGCATCTTACAATTTTAATATGTTGTTGGGGGAGGGGGGGGGGGGTGGGAGAGGAACAAGTGTTGATGGAGAAATATGTCTTTGTGTGGGAGAGGGCATGGTGAGCAGAGAACTGAGCGATTCAGAGTTTTTGGAGGGACGAGGATGGGAGGTCAGGAAGGAGGCCATTGGGAGGTCAAGGTTGAAAAATGAAGTGATGGAGAGGCCGAGTTAGGCTTGGAGGCAGGAAGCTGACGGGAAATGAAGTACAAGGCAAAAGGAAAAGGGTGGCAGAGTGGGGGGGGGGGGGGGGGGGGGGGGGGGGGAGAGTGGGGGGGGGGGGGGGGGCATGTGGGAGGAGCTGAATCATTCTTGCAGCGAGCCAGAATTGACTGGATAGGTCGAATGGATTTCGTCTGTGCTGTAACCGTTCTCTATGAATCTATTGTGGGATTGGAATTAAGCAATTTCGGTGAAGGATTGCACATGGCTTGTCTAATTCAAGTTCAAACGAGATGCGAAAAACCAGACAGCCTTCAGGAATGGCTCAGGGGAGAGATCAAGTCAAAGGCAGTCAGACCAAATTTATGGCTTTTTTCTCTCCAGTGTTAAGCCAGAGTAAGTTATAACTCATCAAGAATTTAATGCAAGACCAGCAGTTTGACGACCACACAGGCCATAGAGGAGGGATACGGGAACACAAGGAGACAGAAAACCTTTCTCAGGAGTGTGACTTCTGCTTCATATCTTTCTGGCTCTCAACAAACCTCTGGGCGGCACGGTAGCACGGTGGTTAGCACTGTTGCTTCACAGCGCCAGGGTCCGAAGTGCGATTCCCGGCTTGGGTCACTATCCGTGCGAAGTCTGCACATTCTCCCCGTGTCTACTTGGGTTTCCTCCGGGTGCTGCGGTTTCCTCCCACAAGTCCCCGAAGAAGTGCTTGTTAGGTAACTTGAGCATTCTGAATTCTCCCGTTGTGTACCCGAACAGGCGCTGGAATGTGGCGACTAGGGAATTTTCACAGTAACGTCATTGCAGTGTTAATGTAAGTCTACTTGTGACAATAATGATTATTATTATTAGATACCAGACTCCAAAGAGCCTAGTCCCGGTCACCGTGCTGGTCGAAGAGGGTTGCTGGAAGGTCAAACGCTGAGTTTTTTGGGATGACTCTTCAGTTGGAATTCTGAAGTACAAGGAGAGGAACATGAAGCAGAAGGGACAGTAATGCTTCCTATCTCCTACCTCCTCTTTGGGGGGCGGGTGGGGGGGGGGGGGGTAGTGTTATGCACAGTCTGTCAAAGGACGAGCACTCACTACTGCCATTCTGGAGAATACCCAAAGATCCTGCAGCAGCCTAATAGGAGCAAGCAGCCGATATAACGGCTTCTACCTAGGATGGAGGGAATCAGTCTTCCTGATCACCAACATTGGGGCCAACACATTTTGAATCCATTGCTGTTCCCAGAACTCTTCCCATTTGTGCCCAAGCCAGTGAGTAAATGTAGACCCACAGAATGATACAGCACAGAAGGAGGCCATTTGGCCCATCGTGCCTGTGATACCTCAGTCCCACGCCCCCACCCCTTCCCTTACCCCACAGCATTGCAAATCTACCCCCTTCAAGTATCGAAAGAGAAAATGCTGGAAAATCTCAGCAGGTCTGGCGGCATCTGTAGGGAGAGAAAAGAGCCAACGTTTCGAGTCTGATGACTCTTTGGCAAAGCTAACAGACAAAGAAAGGGGGAAATATTTATACTGTGGAGTGAGGATGAAAGATTAATCATAGCCACAGAAACCCAGGGAAAGGGAGTCTCAGTGGCTATTAGCACCCTGTTCCCCTCGGTTTCTGTGTCTATGATTCATCTTTCATTCTCACTCCGCAGTATAAATGTTTCCCACTTTCTCTGTTAGTTTTGACAAAGAGTCATCGGACTCAACGTTAGCTCTTTTCTCTCCCGTCAGATGCAGCCAGACCTGCTGAGATTTTCCAGCATTTTCTCTTTTGTTTCAGATTCCAGCATTTGCAGTAATTTGCTTTTACCCCTCAAGTATCTATCCACTTCCATTTTGAAAGTAAAGATTGAATCAGTCTCCATCACCATTTCAGGCAGCTGATTTCAGATCGCAGCAACTCACTGTGTGATGAAACATCTTTCCTCGTGCAGCCTCCGCCCCTTTGTACAATCGCGTTCTATTTGTCCACTCTATTCACCAACCACTCATCCACTGTAAACAGTGGGATGGATTCTCCGGTCCCCCAGCTGCGTGTTTCTTGGTGGTACGCCATTCGCTGGAGACGGGATCCTCCCTTTCCGCCACGTGTCAATGGGATTTCCCATTAAAGCCACCCTGCGCCGCCGTGAAACCTGCGGGGGGGGGGGGGGGGGGGGGGTGCGCTGCCGGCGGCAACACAGAATCCCAATGGCCGGAGAATTCCGGCCAGTGTCTCGATGAAAACCATCTGTAACCTTGAACACTTCTGTCAAATCTCTCCATAACCTCCTCTGCTTTAAGGAAAAGAGGTCCACCCTCTTACATTTATCTCCCACTCTTTATTTCAAGGTGTAACACTTTGCGCTTACTTCCGTTGAATTGTATCCATCATAATCTGTTGCTTCACAGCGCCAGGGTCCCAGGTTCCAATCCCAGCCTGGGTCACTCTCTGCGTGGAGTCTGCACGTTCTCCCCATGTCGGCGTGGGTTTCCTCCGGGTGCTCCAGTTTCCTCCCACAAGTCCCGAAAGATGTGCTTGTTAGGTAATTTGGACATTCTGAATTTTCCCTGAATGTACCCGAACAGGCGCCGGAATGTGGCGACTAGGGGATTTTCACAGTAACTTCATTGCAGTGTTAATGTAATAAAGATTATTATTGTTGTATGTTTAGATTGTGCCTCTGCTATTCTGCTCTCAGCTGGAGAGGCTTGTTGAATCTGATTGCCCTCTGCTGGATATTTAGTTATTGACATCCCCGCTTGAAAAAAATCTTCCAAGTTGCGCAACTGGTTTGCTAATCTTTACATATTTGTCGATGAATAAGATTGAAATAGAATCATGGTGGAGTTTCAGAGAGGAGAGGAGTGGTGTTTATTCTGGATTGGTCTTGCAACTGAATGTCTGTCTTCTTCTGTCTTTTAAACCCATCTAATGTTCTTCGGGGGATTCTACAATATGTCTTCACACTGAAGGATACATTGTATTACCACAATAGTCAGATAATAAATCTACTACCCATTAGGGAAGGAAATCGGTATCTTTACCTGGTCTGGCCTAAATAAACTCTAAATCCACAGCAATGTTGACTCTGAACTACCCCTGAAATGGCCAAGTATGGCACTCAGTTCAAGGGCAATTAGAGATGGACAATAAATGCTGGCCAGCCAGCGATGCACACATTCCCATGAATGAATAGATTAAAAGATAATCAAGCTGAACTTCAGGAGACTTTTAACCTCCCGAAGCTCCTGATGAACCATTGTAATATGTCGCCATTGTGTGATTGCTATGGTGAAAGCATTCACCTGATTCCATTCGCCTCCTCAGTAGACGAATCAATAATCACAGGGCATAATCTGTTTAGGTAAAGAGCAGGAGGTTTGGAGGGGATTTAAGGTTATTTTACCCAAAGGGTGGTGAGAATCTGGAACTCGGTGCCTGAAAGGGTGGGAGAGGAGGGAACCCTCACAGCACTTAAGCATCTAGATGCGTATTTGAAAGGCCACAGCATACAAGACCGAGTGCTGGAAAATAGGATTGGGAATTGCTAAGTATTTGATGGCCAGCAAAGATACGATGAGCCGAACGGCCTCTTATAGTGCTGTGAAACTCCATGGGTGGGATTCTCCATTGGTGAAGGAGGGAGCTCAGCGATGGTGCCTCTTAAAACTGAATAGCTAGCATGCCACTGGAGTAGTTTTACATAAATTACTTTATTAAGGATTGAGATGAATTATAGGGAGAGTACTGAGTGATCATTGTTGACCATTGAAAATAATTTTTAGAACATAGCAGTAATAAGTAATCAAATGGGCTTTAAGGTACCTAACTTGATCAAAGGGACATTACTTCTGACATCCTATCTTTGTGAAACAATCCAGGGTGCTCGTTCTGTTGTTCTGTTTCTCACAGTCAGCACAGGCTGCTGGGATTGCACATAGCTGTCAGGGTGACGTTTAAACATTACTTGCAATTCTATTGGGTGAAGTTTGAACATTGCTTGCGATTCTATTGGATAAGTTTAAACATAGCAGCTTCAGGGATTGGATTGCGTCCAATTGGGAAAGGCTATTGATTTTTGAAATTTGTATATGTGCTGAGTTTGTATTTTTGATCTGTAGAATGATCCTGGCAGCTATCCAGATCCGTGGAAAGATCTTGGCTGCTATCCAGGTCTTATCTCTCATGGACATGAATGCAAGCACGTAGAAAATAAAACCATCTTTCGGATTGTTGATGTGTCTGCTGCTCTTTGTACTGAGTTGAGCCACAGAAGAAAAGCACACGTGGAAGCCGACTCAATACACAGGCCTTGAAACCGCTCCTACAGTCAGCCGACGGCAAAATCGCGAAATACGATTGGGTGGAGAATCGGTTTTGACGCCAAATTCGCAGTGGGTGCTGGTTTCACGCCAAATCGCAATTCTCCGGTGCCTCGACAGTGGAGTCAATGCGTTCTACTCCGCATGTACAGTAAACTCTATTAGCATATCATGAATCGGCCCGACCCGGTATTCTCCGGACCTCCCCGATTCTCCGCCTCCACTCGTGCGAATCCCCGACGGCGTAGTTCACTGTGCTGTTCAAAATTGTGAAACAGGCGTCGTGGCTGCTGACTGGGAGAGAGGGGGTACGGAACGTGACCAACATCGCCATAGTGTGCTGACCATTATACCACTGGCTGGGGGGCTTCTGCCAGGGCCGGGGGGGGGGGGGGGGGGGGGGGGGGGAGGGGGAGGAACGAGTGAGGCCAGAAAGTGGGCTGTGGGGACGGGCTGGATGGGCACGGATCACCATTGCCACAGCCGGAAAGGCTGCGCATGCCGCTGACTGCCCACTGTGAACTTAGGACCATGGGTCATTTCGGTGTCTCCCAGGCCATCCAGTGCCCTCTGGCACCAGTTGACCCATCAACGGGATGGGTGTGCTCCAGCACATCCAGTGCCATCCTGTTGGCTGGGATGAGTGTGTGTGGCGAGTGAAGTGTGTATATGCGCTATTTCTTGCTCACAATATTAGAATGTTGATACCCGATTGGAGGAGCTGGCCTACCACTGGACACAATCCTATCACACAGTAAATCGCAACAGTCTTCAAAGAAAGAGCGCCGTCTCTCCGTGAATGGAAACAATTCAAAGGCCTGCGTTTGAGAACTTGAGAATGAGGTGTGAAATAACTGCTTCTCTCACTTTGACCGACTTGCTGTTAATGTGGACATGTTGATCTTCTCATACTGGGTCCAGCAGCTTTGACGCAGCGGAATGATGTTTTAGTAGAGTTTGCTGGGAGTGTACCCCCTCCCCATTCTTAACAGATGATGGTGGAGAATGAAGTAGCTTAAAGCTGAAGAACAACTTGTTCTCTGATCCTTGATATGTTGTAGGAAGTGACAGTTTAGGTGCGCAGATTAAAATTCCACAATATTGTGTATTAATTGTTTCCAAAACGAATTTGATTCAGTTTCACATGGAACACCATCACTGGGGCTTCAGATATATGGGGATTCAGGATAAAGTTTGGCAATGAATATGAAATTGACTGAAGCTTGGGACACAGTGGGTAACTGTTGAAAGAATTAAACTGGAGTTGGGTGGGAATATTGATTGAGATGTCATGGTGCTCAGTGTTGGGACAGTTAGGGTTTTTAATTAAAATCAATGGCCTGGAACTACACTGGGGGAGTAAACTGGCAGAGTGAATTGCCCAGCTGTTATTGAGCCAACCTGATCTTCATTTGGTAAACGCTGATGGAATGGAGATCGGCAGGGGTTGGGGGGAGGAGGGGGCACAAAGTGGATGGGCAATCCGTAGCTCCAGAACATCTCCCAGTGGAGCAAATGTGTTTGATATACTGAGAAACGCAATGCACATCATTGTCTAATTGCAGGCAAGGAGGGGCAGCGAGATCAAAAGAACCAGCTCAGTTTTACAGAATGAGTTCAACAATATACGTGAGTGAACAGATGATTAACTGAAGGAATTTAATACAGATCAGTTGTAAAGAACTGGGGCTGGATTCACCATTTTAGGGACTATGTCTCCACGCTGTCGTGAAAACTGTGGCCTTTTACCCCAGAATAACTGGCATCAAAAGGTCACAGATTTACAGCCCTGCAGGGGGGGCGAGCAGGGAGCCGTCGTGAAGCTCCCAGCTCCAGCTGCAGATACAGCCCCCCACACTTCCGGGTCATAGGTCACGCATTTGCACGACGGCCGCCTCCAGAAGCCGCGCCGTGCTCCAAGGCGGACTCAGATCGCGGAGCTGGACCGCGGAAATAGTGCCCCCGATCAGCCATGCGCCCAACCCGGACTCGCGGAAATAGTGCTCCCGATCAGCCGCGCGCCCAACCCGGACTGCCCGCTCAATAAAGGCACAGTCCCGTATGAGACCTCCCCCGCCCTCCAATCGGCCAGCCTCCGACCATGGCAGCAAAGGACTGAGTGAGCAGCCGTCCCGCGAGTTTCCCAAATGGCTGGGACCATGTTAGAAATACGCCGTCGGGAATTCGGCCGGTCGAGGGCAGGGAATAGTGGGGCGGGCCTCAAACAATGGTCGCAGGTGGGGGATAAGTGGTGCGGCGTACTACCCGGGTCCTCCGCTTTTCGGGAGCCGGAGAATCGAGGAACCCGCCGTCAGTCCCGATTCCATGCCTGGAAATGGATTCTCCGCCCCGGCACAGGACGCAATTTCAGCGTCAGGGTAAGGAGAATCCAGCCCCTGGACTCCAGAAAGGAATTGTACAACACATGTAATCCAGGATTGGAGTGGATTGGAATTGGTAAGGATGAAGCCAACCGAGCACAAAGGTTCTTCATGGACTTGACGCTCAATGCGGGTCATTTTGACTTCCTCTGATAGGACAAAACAGACACCGAAGATAGAACAGTACAGCACAGAACAGGCCCTTCGGCCCTCGATGTTGTGCCGAGCAATGATCACCCCACTTAAACCCACGTAACCCGTATACCCGTAACCCAACAATCCCCCCATTAACCTTACACTACGGGCAATTTAGCATGGCCAATCCACCTAACCCGCACATCTTTGGACTGTGGGAGGAAACCGGAGCACCCGGAGGAAACCCACGCACACAGGGGGAGGACGTGCAGACTCCACACAGACAGTGACCCAGCCGGGAATTGAACCTGGGACCCTGGAGCTGTGAAGCATTGATGCTAACCACCATGCTACCGTGAGGCCCCTAAAGATTCAGCCACTCATTTGATATCTCTTCTGATTTTAATTTTCTTTGAAGTGAATGATAAGTAATTATCCATTTGCAATTGCAGCCAGCCCCTGGGTAATTCGGGTAGAGTTTGTCAATAATTGATCACCAGGAGCTTTCAATGGGGATTCTATTATCTTGCAGACTGACACTTGTCTGTCCCTCACCTAATCTTCAGCGAAGCAATTCTACAGAGGCTGAGGAAAATGGCAATGCCAGTGACAGAAGGAAGAACTCTGCGCCTCAATAAGCCTTGTGGCAATGTATTCGAAGGGCACCTCGACAACTGGAGACTTGTGTTTGTGAAGGTACACGGATTAGATGATGTGAAAAGAAAGATTTGCGTTCATATACTGTCTTTCACAATCCCAATGTCCCAAAACCCTGTGCAACCAATATTAAAAAATATTTATTCACTGTTGCAATGTGGGAAACATGGCAATCAATTTGTGCACAGCAAGCTCCCACAAGCAGCAATGCTATTAGTGGCCAGGTTAATTGTTTTCGCACCCCTGATTGAAAGATGAATGTTGACCAGGTTAGGAAGAGAACTCCCCTGCTCTTCTTCAAAATGCTGCCGTTGGATCTTTTACATTCAACTGAGAGGGTTTGGTTTAGTATCTGACTAAAGACGATGCCATGAACAATGCAGCACTCCCTCAGTACTACGCTTGTGTGTCAGCCTGGATTATGTGTGACCACTGGAGGGTGTTCCAACTCACAGGAGGGTGGCCATTTTGTTCAGAGGATACCAATCTTTCCTGCTTGCTCAGCCAAGGGAATATTCGGCCACCACCACTTGCAGAAACCCGGAAGTCACATGCAGTGTGGACGATAGCAAACCGCATTGAGGAAGATCAACAGGCGGAGTGAGAAACCATTATCATAGCGGAAAATCAAAAGAATGAATATGCAACCTGCACAATCATTGCATTCTATACAGACTTTATTCAACACACTTTATTCTGTAATTAAATCAGAAATGAACAACTTCAAAAGCTTCAGAAATAAACATGTGCTGTTAGAAATTTGGGTCTGCATTCAAACAACCAAAATGTGCACATTAAAACATTTAGCATCATCCTCTTTACCCTGAAATAGCTGATCTTTGTGAGTCGTTGGAAGTAAACATTCATGCTACTGAAGCTGCTGCCTTAAAGAGTGGTGGAGGCAGAGACCCTCATGACATTTAAGATGTATTTAAGATGTGCCCTTGCGACGCCAAGACATACAAGGCCAAGGGCCAAGTGCTGGAAAATGAGATTAAAATAGTTATTTTTGACCAGTGCAGATGTGATGGGCCGAAGGGCCTTTCTGTGCTGAATGGCTCCATGGGTGTACATTAAGGCCAGAATAAATATATCATTGAGCACCACATGTTGGTGTCATTGAGTCTCGCCGTCTTCTTTCTGATATCGGCAGCTGGGACCATGCATTAGATTGTCCTCTCCATGTACGTGATGAATTTGGATTTCCTAAGTACAGCACATGGAGAAATGCCGGGATATGCCCACTCGGGATCCTGCCCGTTCATCGCATTAACTTCACTGACGCATTGGGGGGTTCAAAGTTCCCTTACAAACCGTGAAAGCCCGCTGGCTGGATTGTTCATGCATTGTACCCAAGTCATTCAATATGCCCAGGGAATTGACTCTAACAACAGCAGTCATGACTGTCACCTGGAGCTAGGTTCTAAATGACAACCCAGTGATCCAACACATTCATCACCCGACATCATGTTGCTTTTGACTGTTTGGGCAAATTCACTTCGTATTTGGGGATGTGAATAGAAGCGACTAACTCCATTTCTGTTTTTCCTTTCAACTTTTTTTTTTCTTCAATTCATTATAGCAAATCCCGCTCCCACCCAGACATTACTAAAATCCAGTAATTTACTTTGCTATTTAACTGCTCAATGCTTCATGTATGAGAGAATCTCCATAAATATCAGTGTTCCTCATCGAAGTATCCCAGAAAACCTTTAAAACACTTCTATTCCCTGCCTGTAACATGCCCAAATAGAGATTACACTGCATTTTATTACAGGGCAACAATTTGCAGACGACATTAGTGCAATATTTGTGGGATCAGTGAACTAGACATCTGGATTAATAATCTTGCGAATATGAGTTTGAGTTTTGCCATGAAACCTGAGAATCTGACCTCTGTTTGAAAATAACATGGGTAAATGTGAAGAATAGACAGCAGTAGAAGTGAGCAGGAAAGCGGCTGGGCCCAACTGGCTCACTAATGGCCCTGAGGAAACGTGTCACCCACTCTGACTAATATGTAACTCTAGCACCATATCCATGTTTATATGCTCGCTGAATTGAACTATCAAAGGAATCCAGGAGGGGACTATAAATCCTGGACTCACCAGCGACACACTCACAAGCCGAGAACAAATATTGGAAAGGAATGAAAGGCTCTTCGGAATTCAGAAAAGTTTTAGCCCAGAGTTGGCCTCACAGCAAAAAGCTGGATACACGTGCCCAGTAAATGTGGCTTCAAATGTATGCACATGTGTCAGTGTGTCAGTCACCTGGTAAAATGACAAAGTGCCCGCGTCATAGTCTAGCTGAACCCTGATGCGGCTGATAGAGCGCTTCAGCGGTAGGTGTACAAACCTATCATTATGATGGGCTGACAAAGTACTGATGCAGAAATACAAGCACCAGGCCTTTGTGGTTTTGCGAAGATCAGAACTGCTACCCGTCTTTTGTATGCCCCCATACGCAATCCCTACCCCCCACCAGTTGCCATTAGTTTCCACATCCCAAGTATGGCGCCCACAGAAGAAACTCTGAGTGCAGAGGACCTGAGAATGGGTTTGAAACCTCAATGGGTTACTCGAGTAGGGCTGTTCCTGATATCTGTGCATCACTGATTGCAGGTCATCAGACAGAATCAAATGCTTGTTGGCGGTCTTCAGATCGAGGGTCAACCGAGGGAGTTCCTCTGGAAAGAAAGAAATGGTATCTATCATTTTACTGACAGACAGCTGCAGGGTAAGCCTGACAACATTTTTCCAGGTCGATTGCCACAGAACATCTAACGCCGCTTACTAAACATGTCACATACACATCCACCAAACTGAATCCACGGCGTTTAGTGTCTGTGTTGGGAAGGTGGTGGCTTGGTGGTAATGTCACTGGATTAAACACAGAAAATAGGTGCAGGAGTAGGCCATTCGGCCCTTCGAGCCTGCACCGCCATTCAATATGATCATGGCTGATCATGCAAATCCAGTATCCCACTTCCGCTTTCTCTCCATACCCCTTGATCCCTTGAGCCACAAGGGGCCACGTCCAGCTCTCTCTTGAATATACCCAACGAACTGGCCCCAGCAGCTTTCTGTGGTAGAGATTTCTACACGTTCACAACTCTCTGAGAGAAGAAGTTCTTCCTCATTACTGATCCAAAGGCCCAGGGTTTAAATCCCACCATGGGTGGCTAGGAGACTTAAAAGTAAATTAATAAATCTGGAATTGAAAGATAGCCTTAGGAACAGTGACATAAAACCATTTTTGATTGTTGTATAAACCGATCCGGTTCACTCATGTCCTTTAGGTAAGAGAATCTGCCGTCCATGTGTAGCACAGCGGTCAGCACTGTTGTTTCACTACGCTAGGGTACTGGGTTCGATTCCCGGCTTGGATCACTGTCTGTGCGGAGTCTGCACGTTCTTTCCCTGTCTGCATGGGTTTCCTCCGGGTACTCCGGTTTCCTCCCACAAATTCTGACAGATGTGCTTGTTGGGTGAATTGGCCGTTCTGAATTCTCCCTCTGTGTACCCGAACAGGCACCGGAGTGTGGCGACTAGGGGCTTTTCACAGTAACTTCATGGCAGTGTTAATGTAAGCCTACTTGTGACACTAATAAAGATTATTATTATTATTACCCGGTCTGTCCTACAAGTGACTCGAGGCCCACGGCAATGTTGCTGACTCTATGAAATAGCTTTGCAAGCCACTCAGTTCAATTAGGGATGCGGGCCCATTGATGCGGGCCCACACGAAAAAACAAAAAAAAATAACTTAAGTATTGCTTAAATGGAGATAGATAGGGAAATGTTGATGTATAAAGGAATCTGGGTGTTATTGTTCACCAGTCTCTGAAAGCAAACACAATAAACATTAATGGTCTGGAAGAAGGAAGTTGCTGTTGCTAAGTATGCAGATGATACAAAGGTCTGTGGAGGGACAGGTAGTATTGAGGAAGCAAGGGGGCTGCAGAAGGATTTGGACAGGCTAGGAGATTGGGCAAAGAAGTGGGAGATGAAATACAATGTGGTAAAGTGTGAGGTTATGCACTTTGGAAAGAGGAATGGAGGCATAGGCTATTTTCTAAATGGGGAAATGCTTCACAAAGCAGAGCGCAAAGGGACTTGGGAGTCCTTGTTCATGAGTCTCTTAAGGTTAATTGGCAGTTAAGAAGGCAAATGAAATGTTAGCATTGAGGTCAAGAGGGCTAGAATACAAGACCAGGGATGTACTTCTGAGGCTGTATAAGGCTCTGGTCAGACCCCATTTGGAGTACTGTGAGCAGTTTTGGGCCCTGTATCTAAAGAAGGATGTGCTGGCCTTGGAAAGGGTCCAGAGGAGATTCACAAGAATGATGCCTGGAATGAAGAGCTTGTCGTATGAGGAACTGTTGAGGACTCTGGGTCTGTACTCGGAGTTTAGAAGAATCTTACTGAAACTTACAGGATACTGCGAGGCCTGGATAGAGTGGACGTGGAGAGGATGTTTCCACTTGTCGGAAAAACCAGAAGCAGAGGACACAATCTCAGACTAAAGGGGCGATCCTTTAAAACAGGGATGAGGAGGAATTTCTTCAGCCAGAGGGTGGTGAATCTGTGGAACTCTTTGCTGCAGGAGGCTGCGGAGGCCAATTCACTGAGTGTCTTTAAGACAGAGATAGATCGGTTCTTGATTAATAAGGGGATCAGGGGTTTGGAGAGAAGGCAGGAGAATGGGGATGAGAAAAATATCAGCCATGATTGAATGTCGAAGCCGACTCGATGGGCCGAGTGGCCTAATTCTGCTTCTACGTCTTCTGGTCTCATGGAGGAATGGTTGGCTGAAACAAAGTTGTTCAAAGTTGTTGCAGTAAAGGCCAACCTACCATGTACCTTCTTAATTGCTTATTGTCGTTAGGCTCATTTAAATATGTTGGCACCCGATTCTCAGGAGGCCTCGAAACGAATGACCATGCCTGGGAGACGTTGCCATGGTGTCGTTTAGCAGTGGTACACACAAATATGGACCAGGTGTAATGGCACCTGGGGAGGTCTCCCAGGCCGTCGGAGGCCTTGGGTAGTCGGCTGGGGGCAGGGTGGTACCTCGGCATTCCTGTTGGCACCGGGCACCTTGGCACTGCCAGAGTAACACTGCCACACTGGCAGGAGCATTGCCAGAGTGTCAGCCAGGAAGTGCCAAGGTGCCCAGGTTCCAGGTTTCCCGTGCCAGGGTGCGGGCTGGGGGTGAGGGGAAGCTTGAGGTCTCCCTAAGACGTAAGTTGGGGCATTGGGGGTATCCAGAAGCTGCGGTGGGATGTCGGAGGGGGGCTGAGATCAGGGCAGCAGTTAACAATGGTGCCCTGATCTCATCCTGTACCGACAACTTCATTGTATTGTGGAACACTACTTCAGCCATCGTAAAAGCCAGCCATCCTAGGGCAGTACGGTAGCATTATGGATAGCACAATTGCTTCACAACTCCAGGGTCCCAGGTTCGATTCCCGGCTTGGATCACTGTCTGTGCGGAGTCTGCACATCCTCCCCGTGTCTGTATGGATTTCCTCCGGGTGCTCCGGTTTCCTCCCACAGTCCAAAGATGTGCAGGTTAGGTTTGGCCATGATAAATTGCCCTTAGTCTCCAAAATTGCCCTTAGTGTTGGGTGGGGTTACTGGGTTATGGGGATAGGCTGGAGGTGTTGACCTTGGGTAGGGTGCTCTTTCCAAGGGCCGGTGCAGACTCGATGGGCTGAATGGCCTCCTTCTACGCTATAAATTCTATGATAAAAAAGCAACACAAAGAACACCAGATTTAGAAAGAGGGTTTTTAGACAAAAGTTACCCATTGGCTTAGATGCCTGTATAAGAGGCAGTTTGTAGGAATAGATAGTGTATGAACAATGCATGTGATTTTATAACCGAAGAATTACTAACATCAGAAAGGACACAAAATGGCTGTTAGCTGAACTAGCCACATTCCTGAACAACCATTAGCTGGGTTAAATTACAAACTGGTATAAACAACATCATTTAATTACAGACAGCAGAGCTAGTCAGGGGGACAAGAATGTTTGAAAGCGACATGGGAGTCACCAGCACTGATAACAGCTCCACGGGACAAAGAGCAGAATGTACCCTCACCAGCTCGCGGTCTCCAGGTGCAGGGAGGAGACATAACTCTAACAGTTAGCTTTGAGTGGCTTCTTCATGAAGTTAGGGGCTGGTAAGATGTCAACCCACTTTACATAATGTCAAATTAAATTGGATATGTATCTAATGTATGTAATCTATAAACAGTATTATTGCACCAGGTCAGGCCAAAATGGGCTGTGTAGATGTTTGAAAAAATATAAGAATGGATGTCCCCACCGAGCCCACTGAGTCCAGGCAGGCTTCGGAGAGGCTATGTTTTCAGAAAATAAATCTTGGGCGCAATTTAACGAAAAAACTTCATGGCGATATTTTGGACGCGATTGGTGGGGTATTTCACAACAGCCACGTTGGAGAGATCACAGCCCCTATTTACCGGCACCTAGTGCGGGAAATAAGGTCCGATGAGCTTATCGCCATTACTGGCTCCCTCGCCGCCTGATTCGCCAGACTCATACCCCGGCGTCTTGCCGCTAACAAGGAGGAGCCGCTTTTAAGCGATTCCTCACCACTCACTCCAGCTTCACGTTTTTAAAAGGGAGCACTAAACGACGCCCGCGTGATTTCTCACTGGCGAGCTAGTTAATTCCCGGGAGGCCGTCACATTCAACTTCAATCTCGTTAATGAGATAGAAATTAATGCAGACGGGGCAAATGATATGGTCGCCACATTTGGCCGTGTTCCGGAACTTGTCATCAGCAAAGGGTCGGTTAGACGGGTGCGAATCTCGATTCAGGCCTTTTCTGCTATTTAACCGACATGCCCAGATCCGTGCTGGGCGCAACGAGATGGATAAATCGCACCCATTGTCATCTTTGGCGAGAATTTATGGTGTGTTTTTGATGTAAGTGCTTCCTTCATACGCCATTGGGTTCTCATTTTCATAACTGTTATTTTTAATCTGTATCAGATACATAAAGTGGGGTCGGTGAGGTCTTCGAGGCGAGGAGCCAAGTGTAAGGTCAGGGAACACATTAGAACCCATAAGTAAATGCAGAACCTCAGCCTGAAATCTCATCAGAACTGCCTGTCGTTCTCGTGTGCGGCAGTTATAGTTTCAAGGTGCGAGTTTTCAATATCACCCAAACAATTCCAGAGAAAACAGGTTGATAAGCAAGCTTTTACAAACCAGATGCTTCGCAAAGAAAGAGTTAATAATTAGAAAGTTCAATGTCTTTTGTCATGTAGGAGTTGGTGAGGATTTCATGTTGTGCAAACTCAATTGTTCACTCCAGTTATGTGTAATTCTAATCACCTGAGGTTTCAATCCACCCACACTGAAACCATAGGCATACCTCTTCACCTTCCAATCAAAATGACAGGTTAATTCATTCAGTTCTTCTATTTATCTGCAGGGGTATGTTGTAAGAGTTTACAAATCATTAAAGTATTAAGCATCTGGCTAACTGCCTAACTCACTGGCAACAAAACCCCAATGCATTAATTGCACATGGATAGGAGGCAACCTGTCACCTTCTAGGACCTGTTTCCCCTGCGTTCAATTAGGACTCAGCTGATTTGTATCTTACCTCCATGGATCCACCTTGATTGTGTATTCCTTCAGGCCCTTACCTCACTAAATTCTAAGACTCTCAAGGCGCAATTTTCCAGCCCTTCCAAGTCTTAGACTTAGAACTTAGAACAGTACAGCACAGAACAGGCCCTTCGGCCCTCAATGTTGTGCCGAGCAATGATCACCCTACGTCGGCAGGAACTTTCAGTCCCGTTGGAGACGGCCCCTGCCTCAGATTCCCCGATGGGGGCATGGACGATGATGGGAAAGATCCTATCAGCTGCTGATGCCAACCTCCCGCTGCCGCGGTGGGCAGTGTTGGTTCCAGATCCCTTTGTGCTCCCTTCACCCTTTGTGTGAAGGAGCATTTCCTCTAATGGCTTGTTCTGATTTTAAGGTTTTTTTGTTGTTGTTTTTTTCAATTTAGAGTACCCAATTATTTTTTGTTAACCAGTTAAGGAGCATTTTAGCGTGGCCAATCCACTTAACCCGTACATCTTTGGGTTGTGGGAGTGAAACCCACGCAAACAAGGGGGGGGAATTGGCACGGTGGACAGCACGGTAGCACAGTGGGTAGCAATGTTGCTTCACAGCTCCAGGGTCCCAGGTTCGATTCCCGACTTGGGTCACTGACTGTGCGGAGTCTGCACGTTCTCCCCGTGTCTACGTGGGTTTCCTCCGGGTGCTTCAGTTTCCTCCTGCAAGTCCCGAAAGACGTGCTGTTCGGTAACTTGGACATTCTGAATTCTCCCTCTGTGTACCCGAACAGGGGCCGGAGTGTGGCGACTAGGGGCTTTTCACAGTAGCTTCATTGCAGTGTTAATGTCAGTCTACTTGTGACAATAAAGATTATCATAGAATGTGCAAACTTCACACAGAGAGTGGACCAGGGCCAGGATCGAACCTGGGACCTTAGGGCCATAGGCAGTAGTGCTGAGCACTACACCACCGTGCCGCCCGTTTTAATTTTAAGGTTAACCTAGCGGGTTAAATAATTTTTCGACCCCATCAACTCCTTTAATCGTCATAAGATAAACATTTCATTTAGATTACCCCTTAGCCTTTCATATTCGAGCAGATCCAACTTGATATCTGCAGACTGTCCTCATAATGTAACTCTTTTCGGTCCTGGTATTGTTACGGAGATGAAGTGGGTTGAACAAGATAGCCTCAGCTTTATTCCACGATAACAGTTTTACATTAACTTCCTGTTTGCATGGCCAAGTATTACTGCAGCTGAGAGCTAATCATCACAGTTAGAGGAACGCATCATGGTTTAATCATCTCCCAGTGCTCAGAGGGTCTTCCAGATTGATAAACAAAGTGCAGAACTTTGGCAGTGTTGACAGCATCTTAAATATGACCGGAGAACAATTGTATTTAAGCATCTTTATTAGTTGCTTTTTTTACAACCTGCAATGTTTACATTCTGGAGTAAGAGCATTTGCCAAATCGTGAGATCTGAAACAATTTGTGTGGATTTGCACCCACCCCAATTAGCGGGGGCGGGGGGGGGGGGGGGGGGGGGGGGGGGGGGGGGCAGTGTGTCTCATTGTAAAATAAAGAGTCAGTAAAGTCACTTGACTTTCTTTCAGAAATATGAACCCACCTTTTGATTCTCTGAATGAATTATTTACTCTGTTAGATTTCAAGTTGCCAAGCCATAGCCTGGCTACTATCACCTTTTGTGCTTTTGTCGAGAACCTGGGTTTGCTTTCTATTGGGCGCCTGGTCTTGATGGCAGTTGCCGCTGCAAACAAGGAATAGAACAAGAGAATTCAGATTAACAGAGTGCACAGGGACTATAAGGAGATCTTGTAGCACAGTAATGGTGGCCCTCCTTGGCCTAGAAGCTCAAGATTCAAGTGCAACTTCAGTATCTGAGGGCCACTAAAGATGCATACACAACATGGGCAAACAGATTGGTTACCAGCCTGTCCATCCTTCTGAAAGCCTGATGTAAGGCGGTAATGGTGAAAGGGTTTAGTCGGCCATACTGCATAAGTTAATGACAAATCATGGCGTTACTTTACCAAGGATAATCATGGACCAATCTAATGGAAGTACCTGGTCTCCAACGCTGTCTTAGGGAATGGTAGATGGAATAGGAGAAAGAGGAAGGAAACTACAGCCAGTGATCAGTGTGGGTTCAGCAGACTGTAACAAAAGTGTGGATAGAAGAGTAGCAATGACACTGAGAACTACAGATAGAGACACAGACAGTGTAAGTACAACAGATTGTGACAGAAACAGTGCGGGGACAATAGACTGTGACAGAAACAGTGTGGGAACAGACTGTGACACAGACAGTGCGGGGACAACAGACTGTCACAGAAACAGTGTGGGAACAGACTGTGACACAGACAGTGCGGGGACAACGGACTGTCACAGAAACAGTGTGGGAACAGACTGACACAGAAAGTGGGGGACAATAGACTGTGACAGAGACAGTGTGGGGACAACAGATTGTGACAGAGACAGTGTGGGGACAACAGACTGTGACACAGACAGTGTGGGGACAGGGCCGGCCCAAGGTACTGGCAACTCGGGCAGTCGCCCGGGGCGCCATGTGCTAGGGGGCGCCAGAGACTCGGGTCCCGCGCATGTGCAGTTGGGCCGGTGCCAACCAGCGCATGCGCGGCGGCCGCCCTCCCCCACGGCGGCCGCCCTCCCCCAGGGCGGCCCCCTCCGCCCCCCCGCGCCTCGGCCCCGCCCCCCCCCCGCCGCCGCCCCCGCCTCGGCCCGCCGCCGCCGCCGCCTCGGCCCCGCCGCCTCGGCCCCCCTCCCCCCCCCGCCTCGGCCCCCCTCCCCCCCCGCCTCGCCCCCCCCCCCCCCCGCCTCGCGCCCCCCCCCCCCCCCCCCCCCCCCCCCCCCCCCGCCTCGGCCCCCCCCCCCCGAAGGGCGCTGAAGTTCAGCTTGCCCGGGGCACCAGCAACCCTAGGGCCGGCGCTGTTGGGGACAATGGACTGTGACAGACGCAAAGTGAGTACAACAGACTGTGACACAGATAGTGTGGGAACAACAGACTGTGACACAGACAGTGTGGGGACAACAGACTGTGACACAGACAGTGTGGGAACAACAGACTGTGACACAGATAGTGTGGGAACAACAGACTGTGACAGAGACAGTGTGGGGACAACAGACTGTGACACAGATAGTGTGGGAACAACAGACTGTGACACAGATAGTGTGGGAACAACAGACTGTGACAGAGACAGTGTGGGAACAGACTGTGACACAGACAGTGTGGGAACAACAGACTGTGACACAGATAGTGTGGGAACAACAGACTGTGACAGAGACAGTGTGGGAACAACAGACTGTGACAGAGACAGTGTGGGAACAACAGACTGTGACACAGATAGTGTGGGAACAACAGACTGTGACAGAGACAGTGTGGGAACAACAGACTGTGACACAGACAGTGTGGGAACAACAGACTGTGACACAGATAGTGTGGGAACAACAGACTGTGACACAGATAGTGTGGGAACAACAGACTGTGACAGAGACAGTGTGGGAACAACAGACTGTGACACAGATAGTGTGGGAACAACAGACTGTGACAGAGACAGTGTGGGAACAACAGACTGTGACACAGATAGTGTGGGAACAACAGACTGTGACAGAGACAGTGTGGGAACAACAGACTGTGACAGAGACAGTGTGGGAACAACAGACTGTGACACAGACAGTGTGGGAACAACAGACTGTGACACAGATAGTGTGGGAACAACAGACTGTGACAGAGACAGTGTGGGAACAGACTGTGACACAGACAGTGTGGGAACAACAGACTGTGACACAGACAGTGTGGGGACAACAGACTGTGACACAGACAGTGTGGGAACAACAGACTGTGACAGAGACAGTGTGTGGACAACAGACTGTGACACAGATAGTGTGGGGACAACAGACTGTGACACAGATAGTGTGGGAACAACAGACTGTGACACAGACAGTGTGGGGACAACAGACTGTGACACAGACAGTGTGGGGACAACAGACTGTGACACAGACAGTGCGGGGACAACAGACTGTGACAGAAACAGTGTGGGAACAACAGACTGTGACACAGATAGTGTGGGAACAACAGACTGTGACACAGACAGTGTGGGAACAACAGACTGTGACACAGACAGTGTGGGAACAACAGACTGTGACACAGACAGTGTGGGAACAACAGACTGTGACACAGATAGTGTGGGAACAACAGACTGTGACACAGACAGTGTGGGGACAACAGACTGTAACACAGACAGTGTGGGGACAACAGACTGTGACAGATGCAAAGTGAGTACAACAGACTGACACAGACAGTGTGGGAAGAACAGACTGTGACACAGACAGTGCGGGGACAACCCAGATTGTGACACAGGCAGTGCAGGGACAACAGACTGTGACACAGACAGTGTGGGGACAACAGACTGTGACACAGTGTGGAGACAACAGACTGAGGCACAGACAGTGTGTGGACAACAGAGTGTGACAGACAGTGTGGGGACAACAGACTGTGACACAGTGTGGAGACAACAGACTGAGGCACAGACAGTGTGGGGACAACAGTGTGACACAGACAGTGTGGGGACAACAGAGTGTGACAGAGACAGTGCGGGGACAACCCAGATTGTGACACAGACAGTGTGGGGACAACAGAGTGTGACAGACAGTGTGGGGACAACAGAGTGTGACAGACAGTGTGGGGACAACAGAGTGTGACACAGACTGTGTGGGGACCACAGATTGTTACATTCACAATGTGAGAACAACAAGCAGTCACACAGACTGTGACACTGATAGCGTGGTCTCATGGTCAATAAACTAAATTCCCAAATCCCTGGCATAAGACCTCAGTGCTAATTGCACCTATATTTTATTGGTATTGGCTCACCTTGCCTGCAGGCTTTCCTGTTACCCACCTGAGTAGTTCTGTGGAGATCGAATGTAACTACGTAGCTCTGCAGCAGAGTCCATTACAACAGTTGGTTCCTCATGTTCATTTTTCCCTTTCTGAATATTGCCTGGAGAAAACGGCATGAAAATTTCTTTTAGATGCACGATTATTTGGGCTGGAAAACCGGAGCTTATTGCCCTGCACTGAGGACTTCCTGCTGGAGCTTGTCTGAGGGCAGAGGGAGCTCCTGTCACCTGGAGACTCGGGTTTTAAGACAGGGAGCTGCAGAGATAGATTTGTTTTGATCTTCCAGGATTTCTTAAATTATAGAACAGTTTGCAAACATAACCCCATTATTAAGGAAAGGAGAAAGAGAGAAAATGAAGAACTAGGCCAATTTGCCGAACATCAGCAGCAGGCAAAACACTAGAATCTATTGGGCGGGATTTAAGTAAATGGGAACAAAGTCCCATAGCGAGCGTGTTTAGCCGCGTGTTTCCTGGTGCTCGCAGCAGCGAAAAATCCAACACTGTAAAACGGCACCCGGGTTGGGTAGGGGGCCTCAGCGGTGATGTGTTAGGCAGGTTTGTTTGACGTTGACTGCAACTGGATGCAGGGAAGGTAGAAACAAACGTCTAACACCGGAGATGATCCAACGCGGTTTTATTTAACTATGGACTGCTGTACATGTTCAGCTGTGGGTTGACACTCTACTAATCCTACTGACGACCTCTTACTGGCTCGATCAGACTTACTAGCTACCGCATGGTAATAATATCCACTGACTTGTGCACTCTGACTGTCTCAGTGTCTGGGTCCCGAAAAGAGCGGGAGTCTTAATGCCCTGTGGGCTTTATAGTGGTGTCTTGTCTGGTGATTGGTTGTTCTGTGTTGTGTGTTCATTGGTCATCCTATGTGTCAATCACTGCCTGTCTGCGTCTCATTATATACATGAGTGGATTTTATGACAAGCGGGGAACACGTGGCTGAGACCACGCATAGCCCCGTTTTGTGCTCGCTGGAACTCCACAGTGAGGCGAGAGAGCATTAAAAATGGCGTCCTGACCTCTGGAGCCCTCGAAGCGATCCCCAACCTGAATCCCCCCTCCCCCTTCCCAGCGCGGTGGCAATCAGACCGGGGGTGCCCTGCGTGGATGCTGTGTGATGTGCGGGGAGTGGCGCTGGGGACGCTTCATAGTGCCTTGGGTCTTGTGGGTTGTCGGGAAGTGCTTCAGGGTCTCCAGAGATCAGGACGCCATTTACAATGTTGTCCTGATCTCTCGCTGCGCTGAGGATTTCCAGCGAGTGAAGTTCCTCAGTGCATAAAACCAGGCTAAATGCGGCCTCGGCCGTACGTCCCCGCTGAGGTCCCCTAGCCAACCCGGGTGCCGTTTTACAGCGTTGTGTTTCTCCGCGCTGCAAGCACCGGGAAACATGCGGCTAAACGCACCCGCTGTGGGACTTTGTTCCCATTTAGTAAAATCCCATCCATGATAATCAGGCAGTTAGAAAATCACAATATGATTAAGCAGAGTCAACATTAGTTTATGAGTGTAAATCATATTTCACAAATCTCAGAATGTTTTGATAATGTAACTTGTAACATGGGGAAGGTGATAAAATGTATTTGGATTTTCAAGCTACATTCGATAGGGTGCCACACGAGGAGTCATTACAAAATAATTAAGGCTCAGATAGATATATGAGCAGATTGTAAATTGGTTGATGAGCAGAAAACAGAGGAGCAAGAATAAAAGTGACACTTTTCGAGTCGCCAGTCTATATTGAACAGCATACCACAAGGTATCAATACTTGGGTCTCAGATACTTAATAATCGATAATAATGATTTAAACAAGGGGACTGAGTGTAACGTATCCATGTTGATCATTAGGTGGGAAAGTCAGCAGTGAGGGAGATGGAAAGATGCTGAGGGACATAGACAGAAAATGCTGCAAAAACTCAACAGGCCTGGCAGCATCTGTGGAGAGAGAAACAGAGTTAACATTTGGAGTCCAATATGAGTCAGCTTTGGAATTTTGCTATTATCTGAAGGATTTGGACAGGATAGGTGAATGGGAAATAACATGACAGATGGAATACGAAGAGTGAAGTCTTCCCCTTTAGTAGGAAAAAATCAAATAGGTAAGAGACTGAGAAATGGTTGCATCCATTTGGACCAAGGTATCCATGTTAATGAATCACAGAAAGGTAACAAGCAGGCTTCCACCATCTTAAACATTCAATCCCCCCACCACCTAATTGGAGCGGCAGCCGTGTGCATCATCTAAAAGGTTAACTGCAGGAATTCTCCAAGGTTCCTTCAGCAGCACCAACCAAACCCATAGCTTCTGCCAAGGACAAGAACAGTAGGTGCATGGGAATCTGCAGGTTCCCCTCCAAGACACATCCCATTCTGATATGGAAATATATTGGCGTTCCCTCAACCTCACTGGGTTAACATCCAGAAACACCCTTCCCAATTATCACTGTGGGTGTACCTACACCACATGGACTGCAGCAGTTCAAGAAGGCAGCTCACCACAATATTCTAAAGAGCAATTAGGGATGGGCAGTACATGATGACCTAGCTGACGCCACACCTGCATCCCATGAACAAACAAATAAACAAAAAGCAATTAGGAAAGAATATGGAGCGGGATTCCCCCCCCCTCCCGGGCCAGAGAATTGCTGGAGGGCAGCGTGAATCCTGCCCCTGCCGGCTGCCGAATTCTCCAGCGCTGGGGTTTTGGCGAGGGCGGAAATTGCACCGTGCGGGGGGATCTGGCCCCGGGGGGTGCCCCCATGGCTGCCTGGCCTGCGATCGGGGCCCACTGATCCGTGGGCGGGCTGAGCGCTGGGGGCACTCTTTTCCTCCGCACCGGCTGCAGTGAACCTCCGCCATGGCCGGTGCGGAGACGAACCCCCCTGCGCATGTGCTGGGATGACGTCAGCATAAGCTGGCACTCCTGCGCATGCGCCAACTCGCGCCGGCTGGCAGAGGCCCTTCGGTGCCGGTTGGCGTGGCGCCAGGCCCCTTCCGCGCAGGTTGGTGGGGCGCCAACCCCTCCGGCCTAGCCCCTGAAGATGCGGAGGATTCCGCACATTCCAGGCGGCCCGATGCTGGAGTGGTTCACACCACTCCTCGGCACCGGGACCTCCCGCCCCGCCGGGTAGGGGAGAATCCCGCCCATGGTATGTGGCTTTTGGTACAAAGGAACTAAAGTGCAAGAGTAAAAATGTCTTCCAACAATTAAAATTTTAAATTAAAAAAAAATAAATTTAGAGTACTCAATTCGTTTTTTCCAATTAAGGGGCAATTTAGCATGTTCAATTCACCTACCCTGCACATCTTTGTGTTGTGGGGGTGAAACCCACGCAAACACTGGGAGAATGTGCAAATTCCACACGGACAGTGACCCAGAGCCGGGATCGAACCTGGGACCTCGGCGCCCTGAGACTGCAGTGCGACCACTGCGGCACTGTGCTGCCCCATTCCAACAATTATACAGGGTGTTGCTGAAGCCACACCTGGAGTAGTGTTTGCAGATTTACTCTCTTTTCTTATGGAATGAAGTATCTGCCCTACAGGAGGTTCAACGAATGTTCACTAGATTGGTTACGGGGGAAAAGGGATTGTCCACTGATGAGAGATTGAGTTGCCTAGGCCTATACCTTGGACAGCACGGTAGCACAGAGGTTAGTACTGTTGCTTCACAGCACCAGGGTCCCAGGTTCGATTCCCGGCTTGGGTCACTGTCTGTGCGGAGTCTGCACGTTCTCCCTGTGTCTGCGTGGGTTTCCTCCGGGTGCTCCGATTTCCTCCCACAAGTCCCGAAAGACGCGCTGTTAGGTAATTTGAGCATTCTGAATTCTCCCTCTGTGTACCCGAACAGGCATCGGAATGTGGTGACTCGGGGCTTTTCACTGTAACTTCATTGCAGTGTTAATGTAAGCCTACTTGTGACAATAAAGATTATTATTATATTCCCTGGAGTTTAGCACAGGGCTAAATCGCTGGCTTTGAAAGCAGGCCAGCAGCACGGTTCAATTCCCATACCAGCCTCCCCGAACAGGCGCCGGAATGTGGTGACTAGGGGCTTTTCACAGTAACTTCATTTGAAGCCTACTTGTGACAATAATCGATTTTCATTAGAAGAATGAGACGTGATCTAATTGAAACATGTAAACTTCTGAAGGGATTAGATGCTCAGTCACTGAATGTATTCAAGGCAGTGGCCGATAGATTTTTAGATGCTAAGGGAATTGAGGATCAAGGGGAATACTGTGAGGAGATGGAGTTTAGGTAAAACATCAACCACAATCTTGTTGAATGGCAGAAGACATGAAGGGTCAAATGGCCTATGACAGCTCTTATTTCTTCTGTACCTATGAGACAATATTTACAATTGTGTTTATCATTATTTAGATCCTTGCCATTTGCTGGTTTAGAAATTATTGTAATTTTCAATGCCTTTTCTTGTGCCAGGCTAGGTTATGTTGTTGGAGCTGTTATTAAGTAATGCTGCTCAATGCATCTGTGTCTGGCTTCATCTGTGGTGATACTGGAAAGGAGAGGTTAATTACACTTCTCACAGTACTCAATTCCAGTTGTGACAGCGTTAGTTTGTGTAAACAAAGAGTCATTGCCATGAATTATGTGAGACAGCCCAATTAATACCTCTGCTATTATTGTCAGATTGCAATCTGATATTCCTGGTGTGTGAGTAAGAAAAGGAAAGCCAAGTTTATTTTATGCTCTTTGTTTAATATTGTGGCTGGGATATAATGGTGGATGGTGGATAAATTCTCCCGGAAGATCCTGGGTGGATAAAGCCTTTTGCCTAGAGCCCTTCACCCTCCTCCCTCTCTATACAGTTCCTCATCGTCTCTGATGCCTCTTCTCCATCTTTCCCTCAAGCTGCAGCCCAAATGGGGATTGCAAACACAGTACCTGTGACTGAGAGCATGATCTCTAACCAGGACCTTTTCAGACACAACCAAAGCCTCCTTCACAAGGTAAATGTCGGCCTTTGTCCCAGGCTGCTCTCCCCCTTTGAGAGCTGACTGGTGATGATTCAGCCTGAGGATTACCACACCTTGGGCAAGGTTGAGAAGATGGGGTCTTCTTGCATAACCTCATCCCTGATGCACGATCAATTACACAAAGACGAGAGTTGGATGCAATCGAGGCTTTATTACACTAAGGTGTGTGGCCTCCTACAGCAGCTGGTGAAGTGGCTGCTGTACTGGGAGCACACATATTTATACTCCGCCTACTAGGCGGAGCCAGCAGACAGGGAACTATCCCCCTACCTGTAGTACAGGGCCTTACCACAAAACACCTACACCGACATCCTCTATATACAATATATACATCAGTGGTGACTACCACATTCACCCCCTGTTAAGATTGAGTCCGGCGGGGGTGGTGGAGAACTATATACAGGTAGACTTTTCAACGTACAGAGAGCAAAAAAAATTGAGTCCAGCGGGGTGGAGGGGAAAATTATGTACAGAGGGATAGTGTTTTAAAAGTCCAGGTCATGTTACAGATTCAGTCGGTCCGGAGCATTGATCTGCTGCCGGGAGCGCCGCAGTGCTGGCGGTGATTCCGGTGTCGGTTTGGTCTTCGGTGACTCCGGGAGCGTGTCGAAATCCTCTTCATCCTCAGGTGTGAGCAAGGGGAGGACGAATTATCACAGGGCGGGGGCTGCGGTGGGGTGCTCCGGGGGAAGGGGGGTGGCGCCGGATCGGGGGGGGTGTGGGGAAGCAGCTAGTTCCAGGTCCCTGAGGAAGCCAGTATCTTGGCGGCCATCGGGGTACGTACTGTGGGTTGGCGTGAAGTAGCTGTACCCTCTCAACCAACAGGTCCGCCTTGTGGAGTCGCACGTGCTTACGGAGGAGTACGGGTCCTGGAGCTGCCAGCCAAGTCAGGAGCGACACCCCGGAGGTGGACTTCCTAGGGAAGACAAAGACACGTTCATGCGGTGTTTCATTAGTCGCAGTGCACAGGAGCAACCGAATGGAGTGCAGGGCGTCAGGAAGCACCTCCTGCAGCGGGAGGCCGGGAGATTTCTGGACCGTAGGGCCAGCTGGACGACCCTCTAGACCGTCCCATTCTCCCTCTCCATCTGTCCGTTTCCTCGGGGGTTATAGCTGGTTGTCCTGTTCGAGGCAATGCCCCTGTTGCGCAGGAACTAACATAGCTCATCGCTCATGAATGAGGATCTCCTGTCACTGTGGACGTAGGCGTGGAAGCCAAACAGAGCAAAGATGGTGTTGAGAGCCTTGATGACTGTTGCAGACGTCATGTCGGGGCATGGGATGGCAAAGGGAATCTGGAATACTCATCGACCACACTGAGGAAGTACGTGTTACGGTCGATGGAGGGGAGGGGCCCTTTGAAGTCCACGCTGAGGCGTTCAAAGGGGCGGGAGGCCTTCACCAGGCACGCATGGTCTGGCCGGTAGAATTGCGGTTTGCACTCCGCGCAGACCTGGTAGTCTCTGGTGATAGCCCTGACTTCCTCGATGGAGTAGGGCAGATTGCGGGCCTTGATGAAATGGTAAAAACGTGTGACCCCCGGGTGACAGAGGTTGTCGTGCAGAGTCCGGAGTCGGTCCACTTGTGCGCTGGCACATGCACCTCGGGATAGGGCATTGGAGGGCTCGTTGAGCTTACCGGGGCGATACAAAATCTCGTAGTTGTAGGTGGAGAGCTCGATCCTCCACTTCAAGATTTTATCATTTTTGATCTTGCCCTGCTGCGTGTTGTTGAACATGAAGGCAGCGACCGTTGGTCAGTGAGGAGAGTGAATCTCCTGCCGGCCAGGTAATGCCTCCAATGCCGCACAGCTTCAACGATGGCTTGGGCCTCTTTTTCGACAGAGGAGTGCCGAATTTAGGAAGCGTGTAGGGTTCGTGAGAAAAATGCCACGGGTCTGCCTGCCTGGTTGAGGGTAGCAGCTCGGGCGACGTCTGATGCGTCGCTCTCGACTTGAAATGGTAACGTCTCATCGACTGCATGCATCGCGGCCTTGGCGATGTCGGCCTTGATACGGTTGAAGGCCTGGTGAGCCTCGTCCGTCAGGGGAAACAGAGTGGATTGAATAAGTGGACGGGCCTTGTCTGCATAGTTTGGGGCCCACTGGGCGTAATAAGAGAAGAACCCCAGGCATCGTTTGAGGGCCTTGGGGCAGTGGGGGAGGGGGAGTTCCATGAGGGGGCGCATGCGATCGGGGTCGGGCCCCAGAACTCCATTCTGGACCACAAAGCCGAGGATGGCTAAGCGGTTTGTGCTGAACACGCACTTCTCCTTGTTGTACGTGAGGTTGAGGAGAGTGGCGGTGTGGAGAAATTTGGAAAGGTTGGCGTCGTGGTCCTGCTGATCGTGGCCGCAGATGGTGACATTGTCCAGGTACGGGAAAGTGGCCCGCAGTCCGTACCGGTCAACCATTTGGTCCATCTCCCGTTGGAAGACCGAGACCCTGTTGGTGACGCAGAAGGGAACCCTAAGAAAGTGGTAAAGGCGGCCGTCCGCTTCGAAGGCAGTGTACGGGCGGTCCGCCTTACGGATGGGGAGCTGGTGGTAGGCGGATTTTAGGTCTACAGTTGAGAAGACCCGGTACTGTGCAATCTGATTGACCATATCAGATTTGCGTGGGAGGGGGTACGCGTTCAGCTGCGTGTACCTGTTGATGGTCTGGCTGTAGTCCACGACCATCCTGCGTTTCTTCCCAGTTTTCACCACTACCACTTGGGCTCTCCAGGGGCTGTTGCTGGCCTCGATAATGCCTTCCTGAAGCAGTTGCTGGACTTCGGACCTGATGAAGGTCCTGTCCTGGGCGCTGTACTGTCTGCTCCTGCTGGCGACGGGTTTGCAATCCGAGTTAAGTTTGCAAATAGGGAAGGTGGGTCGACCTTTAGGGTCGCGAGGCCGCACACAGTAAGGGGTGGTAGGGGCCCGCCAAATTTCAGTGTTAGGCTTTGGAGGTTGCACTGGAAGTCCAGGCCGAGTAGCAGGGCAGTGCAGGGGTTGGGGAGGACATAGAGGCAGAAGCCGCTGAACTCCACACCCTGGATGGTGAGAGTGGCTATGCAGTACCCCCGGATTGCCACGGAGTGGGACCCGGAGGCCAGGGAAATTCTCTGGTAGGCGGGGTGTACTGCGAGGGAGCAGCGTCTTACCGTATCGGGATGAATGAAGCTCTCGGTGCTCCCAGAGTCCAGAAGACAGGAGATCTCATGCCCATCGATTTTCACGTTGGTGGAAGAAGTTGACAGCTTGTGTGGGAGAGACTGGTCAATCGTGACCGAGGCGAGACGCAGCTGATGGCAGGCGATGAGTTGCCCGGGGGGCATGTGTCCTGGTAAGATGGCGGCCCCCACGGGCCGCACGTGTCATGAGGAAGACAAGATGGCGGCAGCCAATGATCCTGGGGAGAACAAGATAGCGGCACCCACGGACCCGCACGTGGTGGAGGTGGAACAAGATGGCGACGGCCACTGGTCGCACGTGGTCCGAGGAGGGGAAGATGGCAACGGCCACTGGTCGCACGTGGGGGGAGTCGGAACAATAGCAGCGACTGCGCGGGCCTGGCACACCGCAGAAATTGCCTCTTTTTGCCGCAGGCCTTGCAAAGGGCACACCGGGCCGGGCAGCGCTGTCGGGGTGGTTAGGCTGCCCACAGAAGTAACATTTGGGCTCCGCGGGATTGGTTGGCTACCGCGCGGCACAGGCGTAGGGTTGGCTGAGGGGGGGTCGCTGGTGAGGTCCACGATGTGGTGGTCGTCTGCGGAGTCCACAATGCACAGCAGGGTGGGCCGCACAGCCGGGGGCGTAGGCCTGGATGTTGCATGAAGCGACTGTAAGCGAGAGCACTAGCTTTTTAGTCTCCTCGAGGTCAAACGTGGCCACTTCTAAGAGGCGCTGTCGGATGTAATCGGACCCTATCCCTGTGATGAAAGCGTCTCTCATGAGCAAGTTCAAGTGTTCCATGGCCGTGACGGCCTGACAGTCACAGTTTGTGTAACGCAGACACCATTTTGATATCAAATTGGCACCTGTAGGACCAGAACTATTGGTACGTTGAAGCTCAACTTTGTAGCCTATGATCTCCATAGGAAACAACCATTCAGCATCCAACCTGTAAAAGTAAAAGTAAAGTAACGTTGCCATAGTCCCGGGTGACAATAGGCTGCTTTCCCCTTTGAGTGGGAGAGCTGGCTGGAGGCGATTTAACCTGAGGATCAACAGACCTCGGACGAGGGGCAAGGTTGAGAAGGAGGGGCTGTCCTGAATAACCTCGGCCAGTATTAGAGTTGAATCTGTGCTGATGGCCTCGCTCTGCATCACGAACCAGCTGTCCTGCCAACTTAGCCAAACTGGCCCCCAAACCCTGTAAAACTGTTCCGATTGCTGGACTTCACTAGATGGTTATGTTTTAGACAGTCCCCTCCAATTGCAGGTGAAACAGATCATTCTGAAAATGGAAGTTGACATCATTCTAAACACCTCCGCTCGGAGACAGACCCATGTGATCTGGTTGCCACGGGGAAAGGAACTCAAAAAGAAAACTGTTGAAACATCAAGTGACACTTCTCACAGCTGAGGCAGCTGCTTTTTGAAACACAGTACGAGAGTGAGGGAGAAAGAGAGCATTTACTGTTCTGTGCAAGAACACAGGAAAAGTGAAGAAGGATGTTTTGCGTTAACAATTAAGCAGGATGCCTGTGAGAGCTTGGTTTCTGTTTGAAAAAAGGAAGACAGAACCGACGTGGCATTGGAGATTTGAGAGACAAAGAGCCACTTACTGGTGAAAGTAGCCATGATGTGGAGATGCCGGCGTTGGACTGGGGTGAGCACAGTCAGAAGTCTGACAACACCAGGTTAAAGTCCAACAGGTTTGTTTCGATTCACTAGCTTTTGGAGCGCATTCAACGTATCGTGTTGCATCATTGACTTTGTCTATATATGTGTTTCTGGAACCCGCCTCTTCATTCACCTGAGGAAGGAGCTGCGCTCCGAAAGCTAGTTTTTGAAACAAACCTGTTGGTCTTTAACCTGGTGTTGTCAGACTTCTTACTGGTGAAAGTAGGATCTGGAAAATTCAGATTGAGTGCAACAACTTCCAAAGTACACTGAAAGTTTAGACTTTCAGTGAAAAGTGAAGGTGCTGGAGAGCTGGGAGTAACTCTGCGCCTATTCTTGTTCTACATTGTGTTAATCAGTTAATGCAAAAGTACCTTTTTATTTAGTTTGGCGCATTATTTGTCTGCCACTTATTGTTTGATATATGTTGACTTTAATTTGTTTATTACAGTAAAAACCTTAAACATGACATCTTGCCCTTGGTTTCTTTCTATCGGTCACTGGGAAATCCACACATCTAAAAAAGCGTTTCTATTCTTTCTACCAAAGTGAATAATTTCACAATTCCCCACCTTACACTCCATCTGCCACCTTCTTGCCCAATCACAGAATTGAACCATAGAATTGTTACAGTGCAGAAGGTGCTCATTCAATCCATCAAATCTGCACTGACCCTCTGAAAGTGTACCCCACCCCATTCCCACCTAACCTGCTCATCCCTGGGCATGAAGGGGCAATTCATCATGGCCAATCCATCTAATCTGCACATCTTTTGACCGTGGGAGGAATCCAGAGCACCCGGAGGAAACCCACGTAAACATGGGTAGAAAGTACAAAATTCGCACAGTCATCCAAGGTCAGAATTGAACCCTGTCCCTGGCGTTCGGAGGCAGCAGTGCTAGCCACTGTGTCACCATGCCATCCACAGTCACTTCACCCTCTCTATATTCCTTGACAGCCTCGTTACCGATTACATTCCCACCCAGCTTGTGACATCAGAAAACTTGCCCCCGTCATCTAAGTAATTGATATAGATTCCCTTATATAAAACCTCGTTGACTCTGCATAATCATATTGTGCTTTTCCAAGTGCCCTATTACCACGTTCTTAATAATAAATTCCAGCATTTTCCGGAATACCAATGTCAGGTCAGCTGATCCATAGTTTCCTATTTCCTTTCGCACTCCTTACTTTAACTGCAGGGTAACATTTGTTACCTTCCAGTCCATGGGGGCCATTCTAAAATTTAGGGAATTTTGGCAGATCAGAATCAATACATCCACTTGTAGCCATCTGGAATGGCCACTTACAAAGGATCCCGGGAAATATGGCCACCTACAAAGGACCATGGGAAATATGGTCAACCCAGGACTCAGACGCTCAGAGCTTATGTATATTGGCAACTCAGATAACTAGACGCTATCAAAACCCCCAGCTACTTTGCACTCTAATGGCCCATTTCCCCAGAACAAAAGACCTGTACTCAGGTAACAGATACAGAATCAGACTCATTGGCGCCATTCCCTTTGCTCAAGGAGCCCAAAAACCCAAGGTCAATGACCGCTCAGGACACGCCCCGCCATCAAGGCACCCGCCTCTTTATTGGCCAAAATCGAAGGCAGCAATCGAAGCCTGCCGAATTATTGGGTCCAAAGCTAAGGACCGCCCAAAAGAGCACAAAATTCCAGAAGGATAAAGAGAGACACTGCCATGTGTTCGGTCTCTCTTGACCCCGGCACTCGGTCTCTCTTGGCCGCGACCTACGCCTAAAACCAAGCAGAAAACCGCATCACAACCAGAAGACAAGTTCAAGACCAACGATCGCTACCAGACGGATGAGCCCAGCAGAAACGAAGTCACTTCTCCAGACCCAACCACGCAAGATCCAAACAAAGGCCGTGTTCCTCTGCATAAAGCCGGGTGCCTGAAGTCAAGTATAGGTTGTTGTAATGTTGGGTGTAATTTACCTTTTAGTGTTTTATGTTGCATGCCAAAGTCATTCTGTGTGTAAATAAACTATCACTGAACTTGAACTGACTAACTGGTGGTTTGGTCTTTGATCGATATCCAGTAAAACCTTGTGGTTGAATAATTTGATACCTGGAGACTCTGTTAAGCAATATCATCATTAATAACTGTCATATCAGTATCCAGTTAAAAAGAGCAACACACTATCTACAGATACCCCTTTTCATCCATAAGACCCAGAGAATTTGTCAGCTTTCAGTCCCATTAATTTCTTTGTTACATTTATCTTTCATAATGTTAATTATTTTTTAAGCGCCTCACTTTCATTCGACCTTTGATTCCCCGGACTCTCTGACATTCTATTGCACGTTATTCTTTGCAGCCTTGCTTCTATGTGTAATGCTGTAAATAAAAATTACTGTTCGGTTTAACCTGATCATTTTGAGCACTATAGTTTGGCAATGTAGGGCTGGATTCTCCACACTGACACCAAACTCCCGTTCGGCAACGGGGTGGAGAATCCGTTTTCGAGCACGAATTCAGGACATGCAGCAGTTTCGCTATTTTCCACCCCCCCAAAAATCGGCATACTCAGGGGGTTTGCCGCGCTGAATATCCACCACCTCAGGCCATTGCCTGAGACCTGCCACACTATTCTCCGTCCCCAACCAACCGAATTCCCAACATTGTGGTTCTAACATGGTCCTGCCGTTCGGGAACCTCGCATGGTGGCTGCGGACCCAGTTCCGGGCTGCCTCAGTCTGTGGCGGGCTGACCGGAGGGCAGGGGGGGGATTTCATTCGGGGCTGAGGGCTATGTGTGCGTGTGAGCCAGCAGCTGAGGCGGGGCACTATTTCGGCGGTCCAGGTCCGCGGGCTGAGGTCCCCACATGCACGTCCTCTGACCCGGAAGTGCAGGGGGCCGTATTGGGAGCTGGAGCTGCGAGCTCCACGACATCTCCCTGCTAGCCCCCAGCAAGAAGGGGTATCTGTGGCCTTTTGACGCTAGATTTCGTGGCGTAAAAGACCACAGATGGCGTGGGAACATAGTCCCAAAAACGGAGAATCCAGCTCCATGGTGTTTGCCATCTCTTGGAGTAAACAAGGTGAATATTGAGCAACGCGCGTGGGTGCTTGGCATTTAACATTATGACATTCTATAATAACAATAATCGCTTATTGTCACAAGTAGGATTCAATGAAGTTACTGTGAAAAGCCCCTAGTCACCACATTCCGGCGCCTGTTCGGGGAGGCCGGTACAGGAATTGTTGGCATTGTTCTGCATTGCAGGCCAGCCATTTAGCTCACTGTGCTAAACCAGCCCCTTCTGTAATAAATGTTAACCCTGAGGAATGCCACCCCATCCACACCAAGTGATAGGTTGCAAATCTTAGATTGTAGAAGGTGTGGATTTGCTTTTATAAATTGCAATTTACTGAGGAATTGACGAAGAGGTTTGTAATACACCCTGACAACAGGCTAAAGAAATCAATTAAATGACCTTTGAGAACGCACTGATGGTAATGAGGACAGGGTTAGACTGAGTTGATCCAACAACCGATATGACACAATCATTCTACATCAATGTGGTTGAGAGTAGGCAGGGTGTAATGCTGAAGTGTGGACAGCAGCAAGACCAGGATCTGAGGGTGTGTGAATATTGATTTATTCATAGAGGTGTCATTGTAGATTTATCAAAGACACTGAATGTGCTCGGTAATGTTTTGAAGAAGGCAAATTGCACCAGTGGGAGGATTGGTATGGTGTGTGGAATGTACATTTCTCAATCCACTCATTTTTATGTTCACAGCTCCGTGACTGTCTGTGTACTTCCTCACAGACTGTGTGACTCTGTCTGACTATTTTCTCCAGGGTTTTCTTGAATTTTCCAATGTCTCCGAAAGCGACAGCATTTGTTTGCTATCGGGTCTTTGCATGAGAGGAAAGTGAGGCTTTCTCACTTGCCTGAGCGAGGAGTGAGCTTGACTGGTTGCTCTGTGCATGGGGCAGTCTCGATGGATTAGCCGGTCCTTTCCTACCTGCTGTTGATTTCGGATGTTCATGCATTCCTATCACTTCCTCTATGGCCAAGTAGTACTGTTTAGATTCCTCCGTCCTCCTTCTGAGAAGCTGATACACATTGGACAGGTTCAGAGTCAGCTCTGGAGCATCCGGACCTGTGACTTTCTGAATCTCAATAACTCTGCAATGACAGAGAAAAACTATACTTTAATCCGTGAGAGATTTCAGATAGAAATTCACGTGTTAGCGGGTCATCACCACAACCACTAAAGCGCTTCCTGAAATTGTCCAGCACATCACCCAGAAAAGATCAGAATTCAGGGATCTGCACCGATCTCTCCATAGTCGACAATGATCTCCACACATAGTGCAATCCTTGTTTGGGTCTGTTTTGACTTCCTTCAGAACTTTCAATGCTATCTGCATTCCAGGTGAGTCCCTCTGAACAACATCCATCAGGGATGAGACTGAACTTTCACAGCTCCCTGCATCAGGAATGCCAAGTGCAAATATATGAAGTAAAGACTGGATGAGCAAATATTTCCCCCAACTCATAGAACATAGAACATAGAACAGTACAGCACAGAACAGGCCCTTCGGCCCTCAATGTTGTGCCGAGCCATGATCACCCTACTCAAACCCACGTATCCACCCTATACCCGTAACCCAACAACCCCCCCCCCTTAACCTTACTTTTATTAGGACACTACGGGCAATTTAGCATGGCCAATCCACCTCACCCGCACATCTTTGGACTGTGGGAGGAAACCGGAGCACCCGGAGGAAACCCACGCACACAGGGGAAGGACGTGCAGACTCCACACAGACAGTGACCCAGCCGGGAATCAAACCGATTTATGCTAACCACCATGCTACCCTGCTGCCCCCAAACTCATTGCTGGGAAATCTGACACCATTGCCTTCGGCCGTGCCACAAACTGCATTCCTCAGCCACCACTCCGTCCTTCCCCAAAGGAACTGTCAAGGGAATGAGCCAGACCATTCGCAACTTTCACCCGAGATCAGCACCTAATCCCATATCCGCTCCATCGCCATGACCACCTAACCCTACCTCCACAACATCAGCCAATTCCATTCCGCCTCAGTTTATCTGCCCCTGAAACCCTAATCCATGCCTTTGCTCCAACTCTACACTGACCTACTCCAATGTTGTTCAGGCAGTCCTCTCATCTTCCATCCGACCTAAACAGAAGCCCATCCAAAACACTGCCGCACATATCCTACATTGTGCCAAATTCCATTCACGCATTAGCCCTCAGCTCGCTGACCTAAAATAGTTCCCAGCCAAGCAATGGCTCAATGTTAAAATTTTGACCCTTGTTTTAATATCCCTCCCTAAGTTTATAGTCTCCTCCATTCCAACAAGCCTTCACAACCTCTCACTGGTGAGCATGACTGATGCTTAACGTTGCTCTATTGGCAGCAGTGCCATCAGCTGATCAGGCTGTAAGCTCTGCAAGTCTCTCCCTAAACCTCTTCCCCTCTCAAGCTCCCTTTTCTCCTTTAAGACACACCTTACACCTACCTCTTTAACCAACATTTTGAGCATGCCTTAATATCTCTTTATGTAGTTGAATGCTGAATGTGGTTTGATAATGCTCCAGTGAAGCACCTTGGGATGCTGCACTGCACTAAAGGTGTTATATAAGTCCAAGAGAAGAAACAGCCTCTCCCTGATCCCTGTGGAAGCATCATTGGCGTTATTCTCTCAGCCCGGGCTGAGCTGGAGAATCGGTGGGACGGGCGGGAATCACGCGACGCCGCCCGGACACTGGTCCGCCGATTCTCCGGAGAGCGGAGAATCAGCGCAATTGGCGCCTGGGTGGTCGGCGATGGGCCGAGCGGCCACGCAAAAAAACCAGAGTTCCATCGGCGCGGTTCACACCTGCTCTTACCTGGCGGGACCTCGGCGTGGATGAATCTGGGGGCGGCCTGGTGGGGTGGGAGGGGGGTCCGACCGCAGGGTGGGGGGGCCTCCGCTGTGGCGTGGCCCGCGATCGGGTCATACCGATCAGCGGGCTGGCCTCTCGGGCTGGGGGCCTCTTTTGTTCCGCGCCGGCCCCTGTAGCCCTACGCCATGTTGCATCGGGGCCGGCGCGGCGAAGGGAGCTACTGCGCACGCGTGCATTGGCGCCGGTCCCACATACCTGCGGCACCCGTCTGACACCGGGATCGGCAGCTGGAGTGGCATGGGTCACTCCAGTGCCGTGCTGGCCCCCTGTAGGGGTCAGAATCGCTGCTCCTGAGGCCATGTCGACGCCTTCGAGAAACGCGTTTACGACGGCGTCAACACTTTAGCCTCAGGATCAGAGAATCCCGCCCCATATCTCTCAATTCCATTACAATTCTATCACAACTCAGAGTAACACCTCATCTATAAGATGGCACTTCTGACAATGTTACATTCTCTCACTGCTACACCTAAGACCCAATCTACATGGTGTGATTAGTGGGTTGCTTCACTGAAATAAACCTTGTACAGTCATAGGTGTTTACAGCATGGAAACAGGCCCTTCGGCCCAGCTTGTCCATGCTGCCCAGTTTCTATCACTAAGCTAGTTCCACTTACCCGCATATGGCCCATAGCCCTCTCTATTACCCTGCCCATGTAACTGTCTAACTGCTTTTTAAAGGACAAAATCGTACCTGCCTCTATCACTGCCTCTAGCAGCCTGTTCCAGGTGCTCACCACTCTCTGTGTGAAGAAATTTCCTCTCTGGTCTCTTTTGTGTCTCTCCCCTCTCACCTTAAAACTATGCCCTCTAGTTCTAGACTCCTCTACCTTTGGGAAAATATGTTGACTCTCTCCCTTATCTATGCTCCTCATTATTTTATAGACCTCTATAAGATTGCCCCTAAGCCTCCTATGCTCCAGGGAAAAAAATCCCAGCCTATCCAGCCTCTCCTTATAACTCAGACCATCAAGTCCTGGTAGAATCCTCGCAAATCTCAAAGCTTCCCTGAAGAAATCCAACATCTATGCTGCCTCCACAAGACACCAAACTTTGAGGCTTTGTCAGGAACACAGGGAAGCGAAGTTGAGCACAAACTTCCAACAAACTCATCTACCAGCTCCTGCAAGCACCCCTGCCCCATTTGTGGCAGAGTCTGCAGGCTGCCCATTGGACTTACCACCCATCAAACCGGAGTGGAAGCAAGTCATCCTCAATCCTAAGGGACTGCCTGAGAGCTACACTGACCATCACTCCACCCTCCCCCTCTCCTAGACTGATGGACCTCACAAATTTCTAACTCAAATGAGATACCGTAAGCTGAACCACATTGGAATGGCCTGAGGGTGCCATCTAAATTGAAGTTCTTCCTTGACAAGGCGATCCAAGTTTCTGTTAATGAGAAGTGGGAGGGACAAGTGAAAAAGCTAATGTCAGTTACATTCCCCTATAGACTATTCACCAGTGATGCTTCAAATCAGCAGTTCAAACTATGTTATCAGGGTTGGTTGACATTATGGTCTCCCAATCTTCTCCCAGATACGAATGAAGATACCCACCAGTAGCAAGAAGTAACCTACCTGGAAAGAAGCTCCTTAGAATTCTGAAAAGAAGAAAAGAGGAGATCAAAGCATTGAACTAACAAATCAGCGCACTGTTGAATAATACAAAAGTGAATGATATTTCGGGTAAAGAGTTGCGTGTCTGATGGCATTTTGAGTGAGCCGCAGTCACTGACTAATGAGCTGTTTCTCTACATTCTGAGGACAAGTGTGAGGACGCAGCAATAATGTTGGGGATAGAAACAATGAGTTTATAATTATGCCGCAGCCTCAGCATAATTCATCAGGAAATCACAAGGTGGTTATAGATATTCTTCCATATTAGTTCATTCGTCTAAAACCACCCGGAAGGTACAGAATCCAATTGGTTCTGAAAGAATGAAAATCATTCTGCCTTAACCCCTCACTGCCTGAAAAACAATTTCACAGCATCGGTCCTCCGTATATCTATTATTTGTTTGAAACTTGGGACCTTTTTGTTTTAAGTAATTTTCAGGCCTTATGTTTTCTACAGTGTTTAGTAACTTCCCCCAGCACTGAAACAGTCATCAGTCTTTACTCTGAGAATGTACGCCATCATCTCTCCTTGTTCTCTCAACATTTCTGCAATCTGTGACATAGTTTACCACACTAACCTCCTCCAATGTATCTTCTTCATTCAGCATCTACGATGGGCTTCATAGTAGGAGATCTTCATGGATGTTTTCTCAACCATACTTTCTCACCCAGGGCAAGTCGTTCGACTTATGAACATCCTTAAATTATTGTATAACATTTGCAAAAGACAGTGGAACATTTTCACCACAATAGTATTCTAGAAACCGTGAACCATATTTTGGTGAATAAAACTCTTCTCAAACTCTTCCCCTATTCAGTTGTATCCAGCGAATCTCTCAATAGTGGCCTCTTTTCCTAACCCTACACATCCACCTCCCAGATGAGGAGCTATCCTTGTCCTGTTCTTCTTCATGTAAATGTTGTCCTTTCTTATATCAGTCACAGGCATGGGAGTCAGCTTGTGCTGCAATCACAAACAGATCTACCTCACTAGCACTTCTCTCAAGCTCTTCAAAAATATCTGACTCCTTATCCATTTGGGAATAGCTGCAATTTCCTCCAGGCAACCATTGGGAGGATTGCTATTATCATCCTCCTCCCTGGCATAGACGCCATGCTTTAGCCACTAACTCATCCACCTCTCCAACCTCTGTCTCTAGCTGTCTCCTCAGCTTGGGCATCCTTTGAGAGTTGACCCTGAGTTGACTTTCCAAACCAATTGCCTCTCCATCGCAAAGCACTCTGACATGTAACTCTCTAACGGTGCCTATCTCCCACCTCCCCGCAATCTCAGTCCATCTTCCTCTTTAACCTTCATCCCAACATCTATCACCTCCACACTCAATTGCTCCAGTGACCTCCAGGCTGACCTCCCATCCTCCACACTCAAGAAACTTAAGGTCATCCAAAATTCTTCTTCCTCCACAGACTGTGTGCCATACATCCATCGTTCGCCCTTACAAAATATACGTTGGCCCTTGCTTTCCCCAACTCGAATTATCATTCGTCCATGGCTTTATCCCTACTCATCCCATAACCCAGCCAACCTGTTTGTGTGCTGGGGTGACAGACCTTCGCTATGGCAGCTAAAAGGCTTCATCTTCCCTGAGGTAAGGCGGGGAAGTTCAGTCAGGCACCCTACTTATCATCACTATCCAGTTCTGGTTATAACTGCGCACTAATAGGCATCATATCGAAATAGCTTAGCACCAATGGTCACTTTAGCCCAACTGACTTGCCTAATTAATAACAAGAAAGGCTTGCATTTCTACATTCCCCTTTTACTTCCGGATGTCCCAAAGTGCTTGACAGCCAATGAGATCATTTTGAAGTGCGGCCATTGTTGTAATGCAGGAAATGCAGCAACCAATTTTCCGCAGGTAGTTTTAACGCTGTTGTGGCAAAAATATTTGCCAGGAGACCAGGAATAATTCCCATACTCTTCCTCAAAATGGTGACAGCAAATCCTTTACTTTCAGCTGACAGATCAGGTGAGGCTTCAGTTCAGCATCTCATCCAGGGGTGCAGCAGGCCCTCAGCACCGCATTACACTGAAGTGTCAGCCTAGGGTTCTTGTGTTCAGGCCTGCGGCACCTTTTGTTTGTAGTGTTCTTTGGCATGAGTCACAAATTCAAGCCTAACTCCAGGATTTCAGCAAATTGAATCCATGCTGATACTTCAAAGGGGGGGGGGGGTGATATACAAAAAAGATGAAGTTGTGGTTATTTGTATAGAGCTCTGGAGGGAGACCAGCAGATTTGGCCACCATACCTCAGGAAAGTTACATTGGTCTTGGAGCAGGCATAGCCAGGTTCAGCAAAATGACGTCAAGGGTTATTTATGAGGATGGGTTGCATAAACTTTGGCTTTTATTCACCTGAGTACAGAACATTGAGAAGGTTTTCCTATCCATTCAAGGCGTTTGAATTGTTAAAAAGATTTGATGCGGTCATTACAAAGAAATTGTTTCCCCTCGTGGGGAAAACCGGACATGATCTACAAATCGGAGCTCGTTCATTCAGGAACAGTTTTTTTGGACAAAGGAACAGAAATCAGGAACTAGGTCATTTCAGAGTCAACCACATTGCTGTGGGTCTGGAGACGCAAGTAAGGGCTGCAGATTCCTTTCTTGATGGTTTGTTTTCACAATCTGGCAGTTTCAGTGGCCCAGAACCTCTGAGGAATGATTCTTACTCAGGTCAGGAGCTGCACATTTCTCACCTGATCTTGCAACTGGGGCCTGGTTAGAAATGTGCAACCCAGCAGCCCCAAACCCCCCGTCAGTGCAGGGGAGCAGCGAGAGATGAAACCAAGCCCCTGTTCTACGGCATTAACGATCTCAGACACTTTCACACGAGAGAGGTAAAAGTGTAAGTAAGTTGGTGAGGGGGCTAGGCTGGTCCAGGTTGTGGTGTTCTCTGCTTGGCTTTACCTGGATGGCTTGGATGAGTAGTGTGGAACAAAGAACAACAAGCTTTGTTAACAAACAAAACTAATTTACTAACACTACTCAATAAGATTCATACGTATTCCTCAAGTATAAGATTACTATATTAAACAATGCTATCTCTAACTACTGAACCACCTTCTACCTCTTCCACTCCACTCTCCTTGACTCTCTTCAGCTTACTCTCCCAGAATTCTAAGAGCCAGTGCAATTTATAGTACTGTCCCTTCTCTCTCTAGTGGCTAGTTTTAACGTAACATTAACTCTTCACATGCTGTACATTTGTATAATGTCACACAGGTAGTTCAGTGAGGGATAGGTGATAAGGCGGGGGGGGGGGGGAAGTAATAAAGGGAGTAGTTAAGGGATGAGGGGTAGTCGGCAGGCAGGTTCGATGATGGTCATGTGGTATGGGGGGATGGGAGGGACGGATGATAGTTTGGTGTCCGGGGATAGTTGGAGCGGCGAGTCTCGGGGAGCTGGGAGGCGGTTAAATGAACGGGAATGGGACAATAGTCATGGGGTGGTAATCGTAAGGTCAGAACCATTGGTGTCCAGAAGTTAGAAGTGGTTTTATTCCAGCTAACCTTTTCTGGACAACTTTTCTGCTCAGAGAGTTGGAACCGCCTGAAGTCTCCGTTTTAAAGCAAAAGGTTTTATGATTCCATCTTCTGGAGTACTTCTTCACCCTCTCCCGCACCCTCACTGTGAAAAAGAGGTTCTGGGGCATTGTCACAATGTTATCGAGGGTAGCATTTTAACACCAGAATTATACATTTAATTGAATTTAACCTCCCCAGCTGCCTGGTGGGGCTTGAACTCATGTCTCTGAGTTGCTAGCCGACTAGCACAACGGTTGTGCAGGCAGCTCTCCTGGCCAGCATTCCACACTGCTACCACCAAGATCTTGTTTTGAGCGTTTTCACTGGTCAGGCACTGGGTCGTATATCCATTTCCAGTCCACCGACCACTCCTTAGCTGAAACTTTCCAGTCCCACTGGGGAGAACTTTCCCGTGGCAGGCGCGGCGAACCATTTAAATCGCCGTTGACTTCAGCGAAACCGGAAATTCCTGCAAGCAGGAAAGGCCATGTCCAGCCAGGAGAGAAGAGGCTGATTCCATTTTAACTAGTCATTCATGTCTATTCCTGTCTGGAGCCCCTATGCTCCTCTCTAAAGAAGAACTTCAAAAGTAATTCGTGACTGATGAAAAGTTTGAGAGATGTCCCAAGGAAAAAGTAATGTATAACGTAAAGGAAATTCCTTTCTTTCATATGTTTGAATTGACTTTAATAGAACGATACAGCGCAGTATAGGCCCTTCAGCCCACAATGTTGCACCGACATGGGAAGTCAAAAACTAAAGGCCATCTAACCTACACTATGCCATTATCATCCATATGCTTATCCAATAAACTTTTAAATGCCCTCAATGTTGGCGAGTTCACTACTGTTGCAGATAGGGCATTCCTCAGCCTCACCACTCTTTGCGTAAAAAACCTACCTCTGACCTCTGTCCTATATCTATTACCCCTCAATTTAAGGCTCTGTCCCCTCGTGCTAGCCACCTCCATCCGTGGGAGAAGGATCTCACTGTCGACCCTATCTAACCCTCTGATCATTTTGTATGCCTCTATTAAGTCACCTCTTAACCTTCTTCTCTATAACGAAAACAACCTCAAGTCCATCAGCCTTTCCTCATAAGATTTTCCCTCCATACCAGGCAACATCCTGGTAAATCTCCTCTGAACACGTTCCAAAGGGCCAAGACCAAGAGCAATGTGTCCAAGTTTGCAGATGACACTAAGATGAGTGGTAAAGCGAAAAGTGCAGAGGATACTGGAAGTCTGCAGAGGGATTTGGATAGGTTAAGTGAATGGGCTCGGGTCTGGCAGATGGAATACAATGTTGACAAATGTGAGGTTATCCATTTTGGTAGGAATAACAGCAAACGGGATTATTATTTAAACGATAAAATATTAAAGCATGCCGCTGTTCAGAGATGATGTGGAGATGCCGGCGTTGGACTGGGGTGAGCACAGTAAGAAGTCTTACAACACCAGGTTAAAGTCCAACAGGTTTGTTTCAAACACGAGCTTTCGGAGCACGGCTCCTTCTTCACCTGAAGAAGGAGCCGTGCTCCGAAAGCTCGTGTTTGAAACAAACCTGTTGGACTTTAACCTGGTGTTGTAAGACTTCTTACTGTGCTGTTCAGAGAGACCTGGGTGTGCTAGTGCATGAGTCACAGAAGGTTGGTTTACAAGTGCAACAGGTGATTAAGAAGGCAAATGGAATTTTGTCCTTCATTGCTAGAGGGATGGAGTTTAAGACTAGGGAGGTTATGTTGCAATTGTATAAGGTGTTAGTGCGGCCACACCTGGAGTATTGTGTTCAGATTTGGTCTCCTTACTTGAGAAAGGACGTACTGGCACTGGAGGGTGTGCAGAGGAGATTCACTAGGTAAATCCCAGAGCTGAAGGGGTTGGATTATGAGGAGAGGTTGAGTAGACTGGGATTGTACTCGTTGGAATTTAGAAGGATGAGGGGGGATCTTATAGAAACGTTTAAAATTATGAAGGGAATAGATAGGATAGATGCGGGCAGGTCGCTTCCACTGGCGGGTGACAGCAGAACTAGGGGGCATAGCCTCAAAATAAGGGGAAGTAGATTTAGGACTGAGTTTAGGAGGAACTTCTTCACCCAAAGGGTTGTGAATCTATGGAATTCCTTGCCCAGTGAAGCAGTTGAGGCTCCTTCATTACATGTTTTTAAGGTAAGGATAGATAGTTTTTTGAAGAATAAAGGGATTAAGGGTTATGGTGTTCGGGCCGGAAAGTGGAGCTGAGTCCACAAAAGATCAGCCATGATCTAATTGAATGGCGGAGCAGGCTCGAGGGGCCAGATGGCCTACTCCTGCTCCTAGTTCTTATGTTCTTATGTTCTTATGTTCAAAGCTTCCTCGTCCTTCCTATAATGAGGAGACCAGAATGTACGCAATACTCCAAATGCGGCCGTACCAGAGTTTTGTACAGGTGCAACATGACCTCATGGCTCCGGAACTCAATCCCTCTACCAATAAAGGCCAACACACCATAGGCCTTCTTCACAACCCTATCAACCTGGGTGGCAACTTTCAGGGATCTATGTACATGGACACCGAGAACCGAGGCAACTTTCAGGGATCTATGTACATGGACACCGAGATTAATGGGTGGACTGCCTCTGGAACAACACCAGCTTAATACCATTGACTTCAGCAATAGGGGAAATCGCAGGAGAAAAGCAAAAGGAAAACAAAACTGACGTACCTGAATGAAGTAGAGACAGTCCCCTTGTATCAGATTCCACGCTTCGTCTTCTATTAATTTAATCTGTTGCATCACCTTGCTCAATGCTTCTGAGCGCTTTTGAATCTGCGAGAGCACTCGAAGTCCCTCGTGGTCGATCAGTTCCAGTATGTGCTTTTCATCTTCTTCCAACTGTTCGCTCCATTCCAGGAACTTCTTTGACAGATTTCCTTTCAGCTCATTGGTCAGTGTCTAAAGGTCCAAGCCAAGCTCTTATGACAAACCATTCACACACAGGGACTGCATATGTAACAAGAATATAATAATAATAATCTTTACTGTCACAAGTAGGCTTACATTAATACTGCAATGAGGTTACTGTGAAAAGCCCCCAGTCGCCACACTCCAGCGCCTGTTCGGGCACACAGAGGGAGAATTCAGAATGCCCGAATTACCTAACTGCACGTCTTTCGGGACTTGTGGGAGGAAACCGGAGCGCCCGGAGAAAACCCACACAGACACGGGGAGAACGTGCAGACTCCACACAGTGACCCAAGCCAGGAATTGAACCTGGGACCCTGGCGCTGTGAAGCAACAGTGCTAACCACTGTGCTACGATGTACGATGCTGCCCAACAGGGTAATCGGAGTACGACTAGGGGATTTTCACAATAACTTCATTGCAGTGTTAATGCAAGTCTACTTGCATCACTAATAAAGATTATTATTATTGAACGAATTGATGATCATAATTGGGTAGGGCAGATTGACGTGTTATCAATTTTGCTCGCAATCAGATCGGAATTCTGCGACAGGGCTCTTAAAGTACAAAATGACAACGGTGTGATGGAAACGAGGTGAAGCCTTGAAGACCTGTACCACCACCCACACATGACTGCATCAGGCTTCATGTGAAGGTTGAGTCCCCAAGTAAAGGGTTTTTGTATTATAATGCGATACAAGCCCCTGGGATGTCTCACAACCTTAGAGCATGCTGCCAGCTGCCTGCTGTTCCATGTGTCACAAAAACAATAACTTATATTAGTATCATGGCTCAATGTACTGAAACAGCACAAGGCACATCACAGGAGCACAATCAATTAAAATGTGACGCTGAATCACACAAGGGGCGTTTGGGTCAAGTGAACAAAACTTTGGTTAAACAGAATGGTTTTACAGTATGTTTTCAAGGAGGAAAGCCAAGGTAGTGAGGTGGAGGTGTGTGGGGATGGGGGGTGGTGTTGGGGGGAGGGGGGAGGTGGGGCGGGGGGGGAGGGCGGCAGTATTCCAGAACTGGAACCAAGGTAGCGGAAGGCTTGGCTAATTAGTAATTAGTAATGAGTAATTTTAAATGGGGATGCACAAGAGGCCAAAATTAGAGGAAGGCAGATATTTCAGAGGCTTACAATCATAGAATTTACAGCACAGAAGGAGGTCATGCGGCCCTTCGCGTCTGTAACGGCCCTTGGAAAGAGCACCCTACTTAAGCCCACACCTCCACCCTATCTGCGTAACCCAGTAACCCCACCTAACCTTTTGGACACGAAGGAGCAATTTAGCACGGCCAATCCACCTAACCTGCACATCTTTGGGGAGGAACTGGAGCATCCGGAGGAAACCCACGCAGACGCTGGGAGGACATGCAGATTCCGCACAGACAGTCACCCGAGGCGGGAATCGAACCCGGATCCCTGGAGCTGTGAGGAAGCAGTGCTAACCACTGTGCCATCGCGTCACTCTAAATGGCTGGAGGAGGTGACAGGGATGGAGAAGGGAAAGGTTATGGAGGGATTTTAAAAAAAAATAAGAATGAGAATTTTAAAGACAAGGTGTAGGATTTTGCAGAGTGTGTGTCCCTGTCCAGCCCCACAGCTTTTCTCTCCAGATTCTCTGGCGTCTGTACACACAAAATCTAGAAGCATAGTTTTTGCTGTCACAGGGCAGGATGGGACCAGATAGAGCTAGCAACGCTGGCTCCACAGACATTGGGGCCCCATTTTAAATAATACTCCACCCCGACCACCCCCCACAGCTAACTAGGTTATTGGGATAAGGTGGTGGGGGGGCGATGTCTAGATAGGGCAGGGGAGTGGGCCGAGGTCGGGTGCTCTTTCAGAGGGCCGGTGCTCAATTGATGGGTCGAATGGCCTCCTTCTGCGCCATAGGGATTCTGTGATATAATTTTAGAGGAAGATTTCATGACACAATTGCATCTACCTTTATTGCAACTTCTGATTTCTCCAAGTCACGCTGTTTGATGGAACACTTCTGTTGAAATCTCTGAAGGTTCTCAACTTCCATCATGAATTCTCCCTATGGAAACAAATGAAATATTTTGAATTCGAATCCTGAACAAGAATGTAAATGGAAAATTACTCAATTCCAGCTGTGTGTTGATAATAAGGGAAAATGCTGGGAAATCTCAGCAAATCTGGCAGCGTCTGTAGGGAGAGAAAAGAGCTAACGTTTCGAGTCCTCTGACTCTTTGTCAAAGCTGGCTCAGACCAGAGCCAGCTTTGTCAGAGCTCTGACAAAGAGTCATCGGACTCGAAACATTAGCTCTTTTCTCTCCCTACAGATACTGCCAGACTTGCTGAGATTTTTCAGCATTTTTCCTTTCGTTTTAGATTCCAGCATCCGCAGTTGTTCGCTTTTATCCAGTGTGTTGATAATAAATGGCTCAGGAGATGGTCAGAGTCACAGAACACAAATCTGGAAACATAGAAAATAGGAGCTGGAGGAGGCCATTCAGCCCTTCGAGCCTGCTCAGCCATTCATTATGATCATGGCTGATCATTCAACTCAGTAATTTGTTCCCACTTTGCCCCCCATACCCATGGCACCCTTCCTCTCCAAGAGCCATATTGAACTGCTTCTTGAAAACATGCAATGTTTTGGCCTCAACTACTTTCTGTGGTAACCAATTCCACAGGCTTACCAATCGCTGGGTGAAGAAATTTCTCCTCTTCACAGTCTTAAATGGCCTAACCCATATCCTCAGACTGTGACCCCTGGTTCTGCACCCCTTCACCATCGGGAACATCCTTCCTGCATCTGCCCTGTCTAGTCCTGTTCGAGTTTTTTACATTACTCCGAGAACGTGCCCCCCTACCCACATTTTTCTAACTCCAGCCAATATAATCCTAACCAACTCACTCTTTCTTCATACATCAGTCCCTCCACCCCAGGAATCAGTCTGGTAAACCTTCTCTGCACTCCCTCAAGAGCAAGAGGTTGAGTAGACTGGGACTGTACTCGTTGGAATTTAGAAGGATGAGGGGGGATCTTATAGAAACGTTTAAAATTATGAAGGGAATAGATGGGATGGATGCGGGCAGGTTGTTTCCACTGGCGGGTGAAAGCAGAACTAGGGGACATAGTCTCAAAATAAGGGGAAGTAGATTTAGGACTGAGTTTAGGAGGAACTTCTTCACCCAAAGGGTTGTGAATCTATGGAATTCGTTGCCCAGTGAAGCAGTTGAGGCTCCTTGATTAAATGTTTTTAAGGTAAAGATAGATAGTTTTTTGAAGAATAAAGGGATTAAGGGTTATGGTGTTCGGGCCGGAAAGTGGAGCTGAGTCCACAAAAGATCAGCCATGATCTCATTAAATGGCGGAGCAGGCTCGAGGGGCCAGATGGCCTACTCCTGCTCCTGGTTCTTATGTTCTTATGTTCCCCAGATAAGGATACCAAAACTGCACACAATACTCCAGGTATGGCCTCACTAAGGCCCTATACAATTGCAGCAAAACATCCCTACTCCTATACTCGAACCCTCTTGCAATGCAGGCCAACATACCATTTCCCTTCTTTATCACCTCTGCACCTGCACGCTTATCTTCAGTGACTGGTGTACGAGGCCACCCAGGTCTCATTGCACATTCCTCGCTTTCAAATTGTAGCGATTCAGATAATAATCTGCTTTCCTGTCTTTGTTACCTAAGTGGATAACCTCACATTTATCCACATTATACTACATCTGCCATGCATTTACCCATTCACTCAACTTGCCCCAATCACAGTGAAACATCTCTGCATCTTGCCCATGCTCATCCTCCCAGCGAGCTTTGTGTCATCTGAAAATCTGGAGATATTACATTCAGTTCCCTCATTACTATATATTGTGAATAGCTGGGCTCCCAGCATCAGTCCCTGTGGCAGCCTACCAATCACTGCCTGCCATTGAGAAAAAGACCTGTTTATTTCTACTCTTTTTTTTCTTGCCTGCCAACCCTTTTCTATCCATCTCAATGCACTACCCCATCCCATGCACTTTAATTTTACACGCTAATCTCTTATGGGACACTTTATCAAAAGCCTTCCGAAAGTCAAAATAAACCACATCTACTGGCTCCCCCTCATCAACTCTACTAGTTACATCTTCAAAGAATTGCAGTAAATTTACAAGCATGATTTCCCCTTCATAAATCCGAGCTGACTCTTTCTGATCCTGCCACTGTTTACAAGTGCTCTGATATAAAATGTTTGGTAATAGATTCTAGAATATTCCTCACTACCCATGCCAGGCTTACTGATCTATAATTCCCTGTTTTTTCTCTACCTTCTTTTTTATGTAATCTTTATTGTCACAAGTACACTGACATTAAGACCGCAATGAAGTTACATTAGCTACTCCCCAAACTGTAGGAACTGTTTCACAGTGTATAGAATCTTGAAAGGTGACCACCAATGCATCCATTATTTCTAAGCCACTTCCTTAAATACCCTTGGATATGAATTATCAGGCCCGGTGATTTATCGGCCTTCAATCCCATCAATTTTCCCAACACTATTTCCCTCCCAATATTGATTTCCTTCAATTCCTCCCTCTCACTGTAATTGGCTGATTGTCACCATTCCAACTGTGGGTGGTAAAGTGGTAGATGCCATATTGCCAGATGCCAGTATTCAGCCAATTTGATTTGCCCCAAGTGATATAAAGAAATTGCTGAAGGCACGGGATACTGTAAAGGATATGGGCCCTGACAATATTCCAGCAATAGTACTGAAGAATCGTGTTCCAGAAATTGTCACGCCCCTGGCCATAATGTTCCAGTACAGCTACAACAGTGGCATTTACTCGGCAATGTGGAAAACTTCCCAGATATATCCTGTACACAAAATGTAGGACAAATCCAACCGGGCCAATTATCGCCCCATCAGCCTCCTCTCAATCAAATCCCATCCTTGATCACCCTACAGTGAAGCGATGAAGGCGTCATTAACAGTGGTATCAAGTAGCACTTGCTGAGCAATAACCTGCTCACTGACGCTCAATTTGGATTCCGCCAGAGTCACTCAGCTCCTGATCTTTGGTGAGGTGAGTGTGTCTGCTCTTGACATCAAGGCAGCATTTGATGAGTGTGGTGTCAAGGAACCCTAGCAAAACTGGAGTCAATGGGAATCAAGGGGAAAACTCTCCATTAGCTGGAGTCAGACCTAGCACATATGAAGGTAGTTGTGGTTGTTGTAAGTAAATTATCTCAGTTGCAGGACATCACTGCAGGCGTTCCTCAAGGTCTTAGCACCAATTATCTTCAGTTCCTGACCTTCTTTCCATCATAAGGTCAGACATGGGGATGTTCGCTGATGTTCAGCACCATTCACGACTCCTCAGATACTGAAGCAGCCAATGGCCATATGCATCAATACCTGGACAATATCCAGGCTTGGGTTGACAAGTGGCAAGTTACATTTGTGCTGCACAAATACCAGGCAATGGGCATCTCCTACAAGGGAGAAGCTAACCATTAGCCTTGACGTTCAATGGCATTACCATCACTGAATCCTACACTATCACTCTACTGGAGATTATCATTGACTGGAAATTTAACTGGACTAGTCATATAAATACAGCAACAGCAGGTCGGAAGCTAGGAATCTTGTACTGAGTAGCTTACTTCCTGACTCCCCAAAGCCTGTCCACAATCTACAAGGCACAAGTCAGAGTGTGATGGAATACTCTCCATTTACCTGGATGAGTGCAACTCCAACAACATTCAAGAAGCTCAACACCATCTCCACCATAATGCACAGTAGCTGCAGTGTGTACTACCTACAAGATGCACTGGAGGAACTCATGAAGGCGCCTTAAGCAGCACCTTCCAAACCCACAATCACTACCATCTGGAAGGGCAAGGCAGCAGACACATGGAGACACCCCCACCCTGCAAGCTACTCACCATCCTGACTTGGAAATATATCGCCGTTCCTTCGCTGTCGCTGGGTAAAAATGTTGGAACTCCCTACCTGAAAGTACTGTGCGTGTACCTACATACAGAAACTGCAGCAGTTCAATTGGCAGCTCACCACCACCTTCTCAAGAGTGATTTGGAAATAGCGATAAATGCAGGCCTAGATATCGACACCCACATCCCACTAATGGGAAAAAGGAAAGGCACACTGATCTGCATATCTGTAAACTTCCCCATAATTGATGGAGGTCTCATCTGCCAGACCATTATACCCTCCATTCTCATTTTATGCATTAAAGACAGAAACAAGCAAAGTTGCATTTATATATATATATCACCTTTAACAGAGCAAATCATCTCTAAGAAATTCACAGGAGTGCAATCAGGCAGAAATTGACCCCAACTAAAGAATGAGGCATTTGGACGAGTGGTCAAAAGATTGGTCAGAGGTAGGTCTGAAGAAGAATCTTGAAGGAAGAGAGAGAGAGAGGAGGGGGTTGAAATGGCAGAGAGGTTTTGAGCTGTTGGCTGGCTCACTGGCTAGTTGATCTATGGCGAAACAAGAAAAATGCAGATTAACATTTCCAACAATATGTTTCAAGATTTGCCCCCACAAAGACTTTTACAATATAAAATTATTTCAGTTTAAAGTGATTGGACAATCCAGATTACTTCCTAGAGTTATTGAGAAGTCTGACAGAAAAACAGAATCGGAATTTACCTTAATTTTAACTTCTGTTTCATCCAGGCTCACCAGCGTATGCGACTTGTGAGTACCGATTACTCCACATGAAGAACACACACAGACGACATCATCAGTACAGAAGAACTCAAGAATCTTCTGATGGTCTGGGCATTTTCTCTGAGTGAGATCGGCCACAGGGTTGACGAGCACATGATCTTTAAAGATCTCTTTTGTTAAGTGCGGCTTCAAGTGAACTGGACAAAAAGAGGTCTCGCACTTCAGACATGTCTTCACAGCTGGGGATTGATTCTCGCCGCAGTGATCGCAGGCAACAGTGGGGAATCCCCTCTGCAAACTGGTCTCGGAGTTGAATTTCCTGTGACACCGAGGACAGCTGAACCCATCCTGATTGACTTCTTGGGTCCAAACATCTTCAATGCACTTGAGACAGAAGCAGTGCCGGCAGGGTAGTGTGACAGGGTCTCTGTACACCTGGAGACACACAGCACAATTCAAATCCTCTTCACAAGCTCCGGCTTCCATCCTTCTAAGCTCCCTGAATGAGAGGCTTCACAAAGCACAATGAAGAGTCTGCAGCGAGTGCAGAGTGTGAAATACTGCCCAGTGAGATTGCAGGCGCAAGTTTCAGTTTCACCTACACTCATTAGAGGTTAATCCTCTGCATCATGTTATACCAGTTCAGCAACAAAGTTCCAATTTCACAGTCCACAGAAGTTGTTGGCAAATACTCATTACGATCAGTGTTTCCTTCATTCTGTTTTGCAATCTTCAACTGTAGAAACTGTACACAAAGTTACGATGAATGAAGAAATGTTGTTTTTTTAAAATGACAAGAACATCTAATATTCAGTGAGGGATTGTTAGATGCTGTTACAAGTAACTCTTTTTGGATTTAATGACCATCTCTAATCAGACCAGACAGGAGCAACTTTTCATGAAAAAAATTGTTTGGTGCAGGAGAGTTGCAATGTAGAAACATGCACCAGGATTTATACTTGTGTCCAGAGTTCATTGTGCAAATTAACTTATCCTCGACTTGTCCAGTAAAATAAAATGTACAAAAAAGCAGCAGAAAAAATTAAGAGGCGACACTATTGAGCCATTCAAAATTATGAACAATTTTGATAGGGTGAGAAGGATATTCTGAGCGGGATGCTCCGCCCGGCCGCGCTACATTTCTGTCTCACCCCGCCGGCGGGATGCTCCCTTACGCTGGCCGGTCAACGGGGTTTCTAATTGTGGGGCAGCCCCACGCCGTCTGCAAAACGGTGCAACCCGCCGGCAGAGAATCCCACCCTCTAATTCCACTCGTTGGTATGTCAGTGACTGGGGGTCACAGTTTCAGGTCAGCAAGAGAGCGGAGGACGAGATGAGGAGAAACTTCTTTTCCTCCGGGTGCTCCGGTTTCCTCCCACAAGTCCCGAAAGACGTGCTTGTTAGGTGAATTGAACATTCTGAATTCTCACTCTGTGTACCCGAAGAGGTGCCGGAATGTGGCAACTCTGGGATTGTCGCAGTAACTTCATTGCAGTGTTAGTGCCAGCCTTCTTGTGACACTAATAAAGATTATTGTTATTACTCAGAGAGAGTTGTTGGGGTTTGGAATGCGCTGCCTGGGAGAGTGGTGGAGGTGGCTTTCATAAGTGGTTTCAAAAGAGAGCTGTATATATATTTGAATATATATTTGAAAGTGATTGATTTAGAGGGCTACGGAGAATGGGACCAGCTGGTGGCCCTATTGGAAGCCAGTGTGGACAAAATGGGCCAAATGGCCTCCATCTGTGCTGTACAAATAACAAAACAATTAACATTGATGAATCCCCATTTCAGCACTGATAGGAGTGTGGCATGACTTTGTTTGAGGTGCTATTTTACCCTGGTTCATCCAAAATATAGATAAAATTGTGAAAAGCGCACGCAATAAATGTTTTATTTTACTACTGCTCTGTCAGTAAAGAGAACATGATTATCAATACAATCATTTCAGAAAGAAAATTGATCCGGTTTTTGACAGTTACAAAAATTGACCCAGAGCAATGGAATGTGAGACAGGTTAAGTGATGCAATACCACAGCCTCGCGTGATTCCGACTCATCGCAGACACAGGAATGAAAATGGTGACAAACAGACGTGCCAGCCCAAGAGGGTTGCCCCATGACATCTGAGTGAAATTAGGCACCAAAGACCCATCTTCCACAATGCTCCCCAACCACCATCAGTCTTGTAGGAGGGAGGGAGGGGGTGGCGCAGGGGAGGGAGCCAAAGGTTTTTTTTAGGCCAATTCAGGGAAGAAATAATTTCTTTCTAATCCCAAAGACGAAGAAAACAAGATTCAAGAGACCACAATGGTCATGAAGCACTCCACCCAACATTCCAGTTGCTTTGAACAGTCATAATCAGTCTCCCCTGAGAACCTATCCAGCTCCCTTTAAATTAATCAAACAAAGACTTGCATTCCTCGAGCATCTTTCACCACCAAAGGATAGAGGTGGCGTTACAGCCAGCGAAGTAATCTTTTGAGACTTAGTTACTGTTGTACTGTAGGAAACATGGTTGTTACTTGTGTACAGCTTAGCCCTATGAACAGCAATAGCAAGGACCAGATCTTGGCGGCGGGGGGGGGGGGGGGGGGGGGGATGTGTTTGTTCTGCTTCTTCCAGGCTACATTGTTTCCCCAGGGGCTGGCAGTGCTGCACCCTTCCATGTTATCAATGAGGGACAAATAGGCTTTGTAAGTGGCTGCTGGTGGTTTGTCGGGGCGACCGAGTGTCCTTGATTTTATGGGATCATCGCTTAATTAAGCCAGTTGTCCCGTTTGGCGCATTGTTCAAGGCCGCCGTATCTTTTGTCTCTTATTTATGGTGCTGAAGCTTTGCACATCTGCTGTGTGCACTTGTGCCTGCAGATTGCACTCTCCAATTCGATCGTCTCTCCTGCATCCTGAGAGGCTCTGACGAGCCTCCGCTCTCACCAAACTAGCAACATGACCATCCCTCCCCACCTCCACCATGATGCCAAAGGCCTCTGTTAATTTTTTTGCCAACAGTTGGCCCCCTTGGGTTTCCCTGCCCCAGGGCAAAGGACCTGAGCCTCTGTAGAGGCTACATGGAACAAACTACAGCAATGAAATTACCAAAAATAAGTTACAACAGTTCTGGTTTCTCTGTGATAAATGTTTAGTGCAACAGTTGGTGCCACTTTTGCCGTTATGTTAGAGGGCTTTGAGTTCAAGTCCCACTCCAGAGGGTTAAGCACGTTAACGCTGCAATGAAGTTACTGTGAAAATCCCCTAGTCGCCTGTTTGGGTACACAGAGGGAGAATTCAGAATGTCCAATTCACCTAACTAGCACAGCTTTCGGGACATGCCGGAGGAAACCAGAGCACCTGGAGGAAACCCACACAGACACGGAAAGAACGTGCAGACTCTGCACGGACAGTAACCCAAGCAGGGAAGTGAACCTGGCTTCGCTGTGAAGCAATCGTGCAAGCCACTGTGCTACCGCCAGCCTTCCTAACATCTAACAGCCTCCCGTTATCTAACCGGCTTCCCAGCGAGCGGTCATGTGGGCATCATTTAGCAGTCGTATTTAAAAACGGGAACCTAGCACAATGGCTGATGAGGGGATCAGAGGAGGTGAGCAGCCATCGTCATTCTCAGGCATGCAGCCCTGGGGTAATAGGGTTGCTTAAAGCCTATTACATCTCCCCTTTTACCAGTTTTGATGAAAGATCATCAACCTCAAATGAAAAAGTTGGTTTACAGGTGCAACAGGTGATTAAGAAGGCAAGTGGAATTTTGTCCTTCATTGCCAGAGGGATGGAGTTTAAAACTAGGGAGGTTATGCTGCAATTGTATAAGGTGTTAGTGAGGCCACACCTGGAGTATTGTTTTCAGTTTTGGTCTCCTTACTTGAGGAAGGACATACTGGCACTGGATGATGTGCAGAGGAGATTCACTAGGTTAATCCCAGATCTGAAGGGGTTGGATTATGAGGAGAGGATGAGTAGACTGGGACTGTACTCGTTGGAATTTAGAAGGATGCGGGGGGGGGATCTTATAGAAACATTTAAAATTATGAAGGGAATAGATAGGATAGATGCGGGCAGGTTGTTTCCATTGGCGGGTGAAAGCAGAACTAGGGGACATAGCCTCAAAATAAGGGAAAGTAGATTTAGGACAGAGTTGAGGAGGAACTTCTTCACCCAAAGGGTTGTGAATCTATGGAATTCCTTGCCCAGTGAAGCAGTTGAGGCTCCTTGATTAAATGTTTTTAAGGTAAATATAGATAGTTTTTTGAAGAATAAAGGGAATAAGGGTTATGGTGTTTGGGTCGGAAAGTGGAGCTGAGTCCACAAAAGATCAGCCATGATCTCATTGAATGGCGGAGCAGGCTCGAGGGGCCAGATGGCCTACTCCTGCTCCTAGTTCTTATGTTATATTCTTATAACTCTGTTTTGTCTCCATCAATGCTGCTGAGCATTTTCCAGCATTTTTTCTTATCGTTTCAGATTTTCAGGATCTTTGTTTTATAGGGAGGTTGCTAGAGTTCATTACAAAGGATTTCATAGCACAGCATTTGGAAAGCATTTATATAATCAGACATGGATTTACGAAAGTGAAATCATGCTTGACAAATCTACTGGATTTCTTTGAAGATGGAACGAGTGGAATTGGCCAGGGAGACCCGGTGGATGTGGTGTATTTAGACTTTCAGGAGGCTATCGACAAGGTCTCACAGCAGATTAATATGTAAAGTTAAAGTGTATGGGATTGAGGGTAGTGTCTTGAAATGGATAGAAAGCTGGTTAGCAGACAGGAAACAAAAAGTTGGAATAAATTGTTTTTTTTCCAATTGGCAGGCAGTGACTAGTGGGGTACCGCAGGGATCTGTGCTAGGACCCCAACTGTTCACATTATATATTGATGATTTGGACAAGGGAACTAAATGTGCTACCTCCAAATTTGCAGATGATACAAAGTTGGATGGGAGGGTGAGCTGTGAAGAGGATGCAGAAAACCTCCAGCAGGATTTGGACAGGCTGAGTAAATGGGCGTATGCATGGCGATGCAGTAGAATGTGGATAAATATGAGATTATCCATTTTGGTAGCAAAAATAGGAAAGCAGATTATTATTTCAATAGGTGTAAATTGAGAGAGGTGGATTCTCAGCGAGACCTTGGTGTCCTCGTGCATCAGTCGCTGAAAGTAAGTGTGCAGGTACAGCAGACAGTAAAGAAAGCAAATGGGATGTTGGCCTCCATAGTGAGAGGATTTGAGTCGAGGGATAGGGATGTTTTACTGAAATTGTATAGGGCATTGATGAGGCCACACCTGGAGTATTGTGTGCAGTTTTGGTGTCCTTATCTGAGGAAGGATGTTCTTGCTGTGGAGGGAGTACAGCAAAGGTTCAGAACAAGGAACAAAGAAAAGTACAGTACAGTAAAAAAATTGCCTTTTACATCTCCTCTAAACCTTGCCCCTCGTACCTTAAACCTATGCCCCCTTGTAATTGACCCCTCTACCCTGGGAAAAAGTCTCTGGCTATCCATTCTGTCTATGTCCCTCATAATTTTGTAGACCTCTATCAGGTCGCCACTCAACCTCTGGCATTCCAGTGAAAACAAACCAAGTTTATTCAACTGCTCCTCATAGCTAATGCCCTCCATACCAGGCAACATCCTAGTAAATCTCTTCTGCACCCTGTCTAAAGCCTCCCCATTCTTCTGGTAGTGTGGTGACCAGAATTGAACACTATACTCCAAGTGTGGCCTAACTAATGTTCTATACAGCTGCAACATGAATTGCCAATTCTTATACTCAATGCCCTGGCCAATGAAGGCAAGCATGCCCTCTGCCTTCTTGACTACCTTCTCCACATGTGTTGCCTCTTGATTTCATTGGATTTATTATTGTCACATGTATTAGTGTACAGTGAAAAGTATTGTTTCTTGCATGCTGTACAAACAATGCATACCGTACATAGGGAAGGAAGGAGAGGCTGCAGAATATATTGTTACAGTTATAGCAAGGTGTAGAGAAAAGATCATCTTAATACAAGGTCTCAACTGAATGACAAGACATCTGAGAGTACAGCATTCCCTCAGTCCTGCACTGGCATTAACTGGGGTTTTGCATTCCTGTTTCAGAGGTGTGACTCAAATCCACAATCCCCTGGCTGAGTGGTGAGAGTAGCAGCAACCGAGTTCGGGGTGACACCCGATAATACGTCAGTGGAACGCCTTGAAGAGAATTTATCTGAGTTTGCCTGTGAGAAGCGGGCGCAAACTTAACAATAGTCACCCCAATAAAAGTCATAAGCAATGAATTGAAAAGAAAAAGACAATGACCTGTCTACAGAGAGATTAAGGGATCTGTGTGGGGGGGCGGGGCGGGGTGAATACGAAGCGTGCAGGTACGTGTTCACACACCGGGAAAGCGGAACCTGAAGAAAAGCTGCTGCAGGTGAAATATCTAACAGGTGAGGTGAGGACATTGAGGATGCAAATGGAACTGAATCTGAAGGTGCCACAGCTGAAATGAAAATGAAAATCGCTTATTGTCACGAGTAGGCTTCAATGAACTTACTGTGAAAAGCCCCTAGTCGCCACATTCCGGCACCTGTTTGGGGAGGCTGGTCCGGGAATTGAACTGTGCTGCTGGCCTGCCTTGGTCTGCTTTAAAAGCCAGCGATTTAGCCCAGTGTGCTAAACCAGCTCCACTATATTGATATGCAATATAAGATAATCAGCCAGAAATGTCTTTACCCAGGGAGTGGTGAGATTGTGGAACTCAACACCACAGGCAGTGGTTGAGGAAAGAATCAAAATGCAATTAAGGGCAATCTAGGAAAGTATGTGATGGGGTAAGGAATGGAATGTCATGCTGATGAGGTGAGGAAGAGTGGGAGGCAGGAGGCTTGAGTGGAGCATAATTGTCAAAATGGAATGCAAGGGCAACTGGGCTCTTTCTGTGCTGGGAGTGGATGGCAGAGTGACCATAAAAGGCGTGTATTGTAAACTGAGTGCAATGGTTAGGAACTCAATAGAACAAACAAAGAACAATACGGCACAGAAACAGGCCCTTCGGCCCTTCAAGCCTGTACCGGTCATGATACCAAACTTGGCCAAAACCCTCAGCACTTCCTAGTACCGTATCCCTCTGTACCCATCCTATCCATGTGTTTGTCAAGATGCCTTTTGAATGTCATTAATTAATCTGCTTCCACAACCTCCCCTGGCAACGCGTTCCAGGCACTCACCAATACAGGTGGGAATTTGGTGCTGATGGGGAAATGCTGCATTTTCTTTCCAGTACTGGTAATGATTTGTGTCAGCCTGAAGCTGTAAGTATTTAAGGACACTTTATCTGGTGTTCCAGTGCTGAGCGCAGTTGATGTGCAGAAAAGTACAACAAACTAAAAAGTACATATAAATAACGAACTGAACGATAAAAGGTCTTGTGGTGCAGCGAGTAGCATCTCTGAGGCAAAGGCTTTGATTTCAAGTCTCTCTGCAGGACTTGGTGAGGGAGGAAGGTACTTCCCTAATCTGGCCAAGGCCAATGACATGTAGTAGGGGCGGGATGGTTTGCCAGTCAGCCAAACGATGCAAAGGCAGTTGTCTCGCTCCTATCACTTTCATAGCGAGTTGCAGGCACTGCATCCCATGAGCAATGTGGGGGCAGTGCACTAATCAGAATACTCCAGACTTCAGTCGCACCTCGTAGAGAAGTGCCGGTTCTTGGTGTAGCTAACACTGTAAAAGGCAAAGTTGCCCTAGTCCCAGATGACCTTAGGCTGCGTTCCCCTTTGAGAGGGAGAGCTGACTGGTGGTGATTTAACCTGAGCGTCAGGTTAAACCGGCTGAGGTTGAGAAGGCCGGGCCTTCATGAATAACCTCAGCCGGTGTGGGAATTGAACCCACGCTGCTAGCCTTATTCCTTATCATAAACTATCTGTCCAGTCCAGCCACATGAGCTAAACCACCCCCAGCTAAACCAGGGCAGCGTTCGGATACAGTTTGATGTTGAAGGGTTGAGCAGCTGCGAATACCGGTCATCGGGAGCTTAGCGTGTATCCCAATCACTCACTGGGAAACCTGTTGGCCCAGCTCTTGCTGCTTTTCCACGTTCACTCCCTCTGCCACCATCTGGTTAAACCTGTCCCTCTCTCCTTTCAGAGCTTCTTTACTGTCGCCCTCAGCAGAACGATGGTTAGAAATGTTAAAACCGGCCTGCTGTGTCAGTGTGAACTTTCAAACGTTTCACAAGTGAGAGCCCTGTGACTGAGTCTGACTGCCTCTCCCTCCCTCCCTCCCTCGGTTTTATGGCCACACTGGAGGCCTCAGTATAAAAAGGTGAATTTTTATTAGCTCTGACCACAATCTCAGGATGTCCCATAGAACTCAACAACCAATGAAGTTATTTTGGAATCTGGTCACGCTGTTGTAAATGTAGGAAATAGATGAGAGATTTCACATTGACTAAAGATTGGGAGGTATATGTGGAGATGGGAGTGGTTGGAGGTGTGGGGAGGGGGCTTGGGGGGTGTTGGGGATGGGGAGTTGGGGTATTGAGGAGGTTGGGCTGAGGGGTGGGAAGGAGGTTGGAGGAACTGTGGAGGAGGAGGTTAGGAGAATTCTCAGTAGAATCCACCACATTGATTGCCTGGTTGGATTTTTAATCTGTAGGATTGGTATTGATTTTAATCCTCACTGACTCCAATATTGAAGTTACTTTTTTGCAGGAGTAATACTTGCGGGAGGATTTGACACTTTTGTTTTAATTTAGAGTATCCAATTCTTTTTTTTCCAATTAAGGGACAATTTAGCGTGGCCAATCCACCTACCCTGCACATCTTTGGGTTGTTGTGGTGAACCCAACACAAACATTGGGAGAATGTGCAAACTCCACACGGACAGTGATCTGGGGCCGGGATCGAACCGGGGTCCTCAGTGCCAAGAGGCAGCAGTGCTAACCACCGTGCCGCCCCAGGAATTGGCTCTTTGATGCGAACAATCAGAACGGGGATGAGGGGGGGGGGGGGGGGGGGGGCGGGGGGTATCCTTTCGCAGCCACGTGGGTGTTTTTTGACTTGTGACACAGAGGCGGCCAGCGCAGAGACCATATCGAGTGAATTTTACCTGCTTTATTACGTGGGGTTCAAGGAATAGTTTGGCCACGTGTTCGTGGAGTTTGAGTTCAGGCCAGACAGTAAGAGTTGACTGGAATGCCCAGAGGTCACGGTGTGGCTGTGAACCCAGAGCCTGGGGAGGTTAAGAGGTGACGGACGGACTAGGCCCAGACTAGGGTCCCAGGCCTCACACTCATGCTGCTGAATGTCTCTGAGTCAGCGTGCAGCAGTAACAGCAATGGCAGCAGTAACACTCCCATACAGCTCCCTTACTGTAAAGAAAATACAGACTTAACAGTCCCCTGGACACAGGCATTTCAGGGGCTTTGAAGCTCAACATTCCCAGGATCTAAAGCAGCATCAACATCCCCAAACACCCTGCTACATTCGCCTGCAGAACATTAATTCCTTGACTGTGATGGCCTGACAATGTGAAACGTAATAGTGTTTGTATTCCCTGCTGGGAACTTTACATGGGATTTACAGCACAGAAACAGGCTGTCTGGCCCACCTCATCTACACTGGTATTTATGTTCCACACAAGACTTCCTCCATGCTGCTTATTCACAATATCAGGGTAACCTTCAGCTTCTTTCTTCCTTATCTGTTTACCAGGTTCTCTGAACATATCCGTACGAGAATGAAAGAATGGTTCTAGCACAGAGGATGCCAGACAGCGCACTGTCTCAGTGTCAGTTCTCTGCACCAACAACTCAGCTATTCTCGCTCCCCAACCTTTTCTCTGTAGCCCAGCAAAATCATTTATCTTCAGATAATTATCCAGCTCCTGCTAAAAACTGCGATTGAATTTGCCACCACCACGCGCTCTGGCAGAGCATTAAATCCAAACCACTTGTTGCAGCATGAAGATCCCCCTCTTGTCGCCTCTGCTTCTTTTGTTAATCACCTTCGGGTTCTCGACCTTCTGCCGATGGGAACAGTTTCTCCCCATTTACGCTCTCCACACCCCTCGCGTGTGTGAACGTGTCGCACAAATCTCCACTCTACCTTCCCTTCTCCAGGGTGAACAATTCCAGCTTCACCACTCTATCCACAAAACTGAAACCTCTCAACCTCGGAGCCATTCTCGTAAATCTTTTCTTCACCCTTTCTAAACCTTCACATCCTTCCCATTGAGGCTGAACCGATGTTTACTTGCTTTTGTGTCTGTGCCCCGACGTGTAGCACACAGGATTCAATATAATTTATTCACAGCTTTCTCAACCTGCCATCTTCAGTGAGTTATTCACATTTACACCCAGGTCAATCTGCACCTGCATTTCCTTTAGAATTGTAACCTTAATTTTGTGTCACCTCCCCTCGTTCTTCTGATAAAAGTGTATAATTTCACACCTCTCCACATTAAATTTCATCTGCCTCGTCCCTGCCCATTCCACCAGCCTGTCTATATCCTGGAATCATAGAATCCCTACAGTAGCCATCGAGTCTGCACCAATTATTGGAAAGAGGACTCTACCTTGGCTCAATCTCCCGCTCTATCACAGTAACCCCACCCAACCTTTGGACACTAAGGACAATTTAGCATGGCCAATCCACCTAACCTGCACATCTTTGGACTGTGGGAGGAAACCGGAGCACCCGGAGGAAACCCATGCAGATACGGGGAGAACGTGCAAACTCCACACAGACAGTCACCCGAGATCGGAGTTGCCCCCGTTACCCTGGCGCTGTGAGGCCCCAGTGCTAACCACTGCGCCGCCGTGCCGCCCCTATTGTCATCAATCACTGTCCTCCTCACAGCTCATAATACTTCCAAGTCTTGTTCATCTTCAAATTTTGAAATTGTGACCTGTCCAGTAAGGTTGGGGTTATCAATATAAATCAATAAAAGTAATGACCCCCTCCATATGCCATCCCCCAGTCAGAAGTAAGTACACATTTCTGCAATTCTTGTTTTCAACAGGCTTGAAATAAATAATTAAACTGAAATATTAGCTATGCTACAGACTAATGATTCAAAATACCCCATGTTTTGTATTAAAATGCTTACCAACACTAATATTTTTTCACTTAAAAGGCATTGTTTCACTGACATTTGGGGACACAAATTAATACGCAGGGAAATGAACGTAATAGATTTAGAAATGATATGGCCAATAAATACTTTTAAACCTTAAAATCTGGCACTACACCCTGGGAACACTCACTTTAGCTATTGTCTTCCTTTATATATACTATCAGAAGATATTCCAGTCTGTTATTGCCAATTTAATCTTATTTTCTCATTTCTCTCTCTCATTTGTTCCTGTTAATTTGCTGTTTTCTCATATGATCCCAAACCTTTGGGCCTACCACTAATTCTTGTCGATCATATGCCTCTTATTTCAATTTAATGCCATCCTTAACTTACTCAGTAAGTGAGGGGAAGGAATCAGGTGAGAAAGGTATTAGGAATAACAATTCAAAAACAAAATTAAGGGAAGAGAGTCAAGTGACACGCAGGAATAAAGACAAATGGAAAACTAAAGTGATTAAACAAGGAGAGCAAAATAAGAAATGTGAGAATGAAACATTAGAACAGAAGAACATGTTCCCTGTTAAGTCTGTTGATCTTTGCTTGTTTGTTACAGTAAAAGTCCTAAAATGTGAAATCGTGACCTACGATTCTTTCATTCGTTTGCTGAGGAATTCATCTCTTTTTCTTCATAGTTATCAGTCCCTATGGCGACTGTAGTGATTGTGGTGTCTTTCTCTTTCAGGCAGTACAGCCAAAAAGGGTCAGCAGAATTGAGGGACCAACGGGAACCAAGAGCAAGTGATCAGCCCAGAGAGGGGAGTCCTCTCTTGGGTAGAATACATCTAGCAGGCATGGAGTAAGCATGTTAGAATGGCAGACGAGTGCTGCAACCCTTCTGTACCATGTTAATCTTTGAAGTCTATTGACAACATCACAAGTGTGTCACAATAGGTAACAGGGACCATAACAGGAGCCAAGCTGCAAGGTGGTCAAGACCAGGAACTAAATATAGCAGGTTATAAAATCCCCAGGAAAGATAGGTAGAGGAGGAGGAATAGCTTTAGTAATTGCAACTTCTGGAAGAGAGGGATACAGGTACATGAAGACTTTAAAATATCATAAACTTACTCAAGGAGATGCATCAGCTACCAAAGGGAAATAGGTTCCGGTATCTGCAGGTTACGGACTTTGTTAGGAAGGAGGTGTCATCCTTTCCGGCATTGCCGTTCCCAGTGCTGCAGGATAAGTTATTTTCCGAGGATGACACTGGGGAGGGTCAAGTGGCGGATATGCGTGGGAAGCTGATGAAGAGGGAGGGGGCTCCCGAGGAGGAGGATCGGCGTAAGTGGGAGGAGGAATGGAGGTGGAGTTGGGGGCTGGAGTGTGGAGGGAAGCCTTTCGGAGGGTGAATGCTTCCGCGTTGTGGGCGAGGTTAAGCCTCATCCAATTTTAAGTGGCGCGTAGAGCCCACATGACGGTATCTAGGCTGAGTCGATTCATCTCGGGGGTGGAGGATAGGCGTGGGAGGTGTGCGGGGGGCCAGCAAATTATGTGCACATGTTCTGGGCGTGTCCGAGGTTGAGAGAGTTCTGGAAGGGGTTTTCCGGGGGGTGGAGGTGGTTCCGAGTCTGGAGTTGGCAATATTTGGAGTGTCGGAGGATCCGGGAGTTCAGATGGGGAGAGAGGCTGACCTCTTGGCCTTTGTCTCCCTGATAGCCCGGAGATGGATTCTATTGGGTTGGCGGGCCTCGGAGCCACCAAAGGAGAGGGTATGGGTGAGTGATCTGGCAGAATTTCTGCATCTGGACAAAGTTACGTTCGCCATTCGTGGGACTGAGGAAGAGTTCACCTTGAGGTGGAGGCTGTTTACTGTCTTCTTTAAGGAATATTGAGCAGGGTGGGGGGGGAGTTTATTTGTTCTGTTGGTGGGGGGGGGGGAATAGGCTGAAAAAAGGAGGCAGGCTCTGAGGTGGTAGGGGGGTTAGTGGGATTGGAGGGGGGGTGGGCGACGCAGGCAGGGTGGGTTGTGGGTGACCTGTTGCCGCGGTTAGCTTTTGTCTTTTTGTGATTTTGTATATCTGAAAAATGCCTTCAATAAAATACTATTTTTTTAAAAATCATTAACTTGTGCAGGAAATAATTAGAAAGGCACATGGCTTGTCAAACGCGATTTCAAACGAAATGCTAAAGCCAGACAGCATTCAGACATGGGCATAAATCAAATTTATGACTTCAGTCTCCTAGGATTTTATCCAGAATAATTTGTGACTGATCCAAGATTTAATGTCAGAGTTCGCTGAGGACCCGGGTTTGAATCCGGCCCTTGGTCACTGTCCGTGTGGAGTTTGCAAATTTCACCCCCACAACCCAAAGATGTGCAGGTTAGGTGGATTAGCCACGCTAAATTGCCCCTTAATTGGAGAAAAAATAATTGGGAACTCTAAATTTATTTTAAAATAAATAATGTCACATCTTTGGACTGGGGGAGGAGACCAGATCACCCGAAGGAAACCCACACAGACAAGTGGAGAAAGTGCAAACTCCGCACAGTCACTCGTGGTCGGAATCAAACCCGGGCCCTGAGCACTGGGAGTCAGCGGTGCTAACCACTATGCCGCCATGCCACCTATAATCTAGGAGGGTTGCTGGAATAAGGTCCAATGCTTTTTTATTGCGAAGTTGCTTCGATTGGACATCCTGCGTTACAGGGAGAGGAACATAGAACATAGAATATAGACCGATACAGCGCAGTACAGGCCCTTCGGCCCTCAATGTTGCACCGACATGGAAAAAAACTAAAGGCCATCTAACCTACACTATGCCCTTATCATCCATATGCTTATCCAATAAACTTTTAAATGCCCTCAATGTTGGCGAATTCACTACCCCTCAATTTAAGGCTATGTCCCCTCGTGCTAGGAAAACGAGGCAGAAGGCGTAACAAAGATTCCCTTCTCCTACCACACCTTGCACATCCTCACAATGGGGAGGCCTGGTTCTGACACTCTGGGGATGATCAAAAGCTTCCTTCAGTTGATGAATTGGGTGACTGCTCTCTTTTCCTCTCCTTAGCATTAAGGAAATTAGTGCGCTTGATAAAGAATTTTGGGGTCACAAAGTTTTAAATAGGAATAGGACATATGAACTGTAGTAAGTAATTCAGCCCACCAAACCTGCCCCGTAATTCAATACAATCATGGCTGATTGGACACTTCAATGCCTTTTATCCACACAGAAATCTAAAAAATCTCTGCTTTAAACATACTCAGTGACTGACCTTCCAGATCCCTCTGTAGTGGAGAATTCCAAAGATTCACAACCCGCTGTGTAAAGAAAGTTGTCCTCATCTCGGTCTTCAGTGGCATCCATCTTATTTTAAAATTGTGTCCCTGATTCTAGACTCCCCAACCTGCATCTACCCCGTCTATTCAATTACGTATTTTGTAGGTTTCAATGAGATCGCATCTCATTCTTCAAAACACTTGTGAAAGCAGGCCAGTTTCCCCAATCTCTCTTTGTAGGACAGTCCCATCATCCTCAGAACAAGTCTGGTGAACCTTTGTTGCACTTTCTCTATGGCAATAATATCCTTTCTGAGGTAAGGCGACCAAAACCACACACACTACCCCAGGTGCAGTCTAACTGAGCTGCTATACAATTGAAGCAAGACCACACTACTCCTGTACTCAAATCCTCTTGCGATGAAGGCAAACATTCCATTAGCCTTCCTTGTAGCTTGCTGCACCTGCATGTTAGCCTTCAGTGACTTAAGAGCAAGGACACCCAGGTCCCTTTATACATCCACACGTTCTAATTTCTTAACATTTAGGGAATAATCTGCACAGCTGTTCCTTCTACAAAAGTGTATTACTTCACATTTTTCCACGTTATATTCTATCTGCCATGTTCTTCCCCACTCACTAAGTCTGTTCAAAGCATCCTGTAACTGCTTTATATCTTCCTCACAACACACATTCCCGCCCAGCTTTATATCATCCGTGAATTTGAAAATATTACATTTGGTCCCCACATCTAAATCATTGATATATATTGTGAACAGCTGGGGTCCAAGTCCTGTTCCTTGCGGTACTCCACTAACCACAGTCTGCCAACGTGAGAATGACCCGTTTATTCCTACTCTCTATTTTCTGCCTGTTGGTCAATCCTTAATCCGTGCCAGTACATTGTGCTTTTATTTTGCTAATTAACTTCCTGTGGGGGACTTCATCAAAAGCCTTCTGCAAATCCAAATATACCACGTCCATCAACTCTCCTTTATCAGTTTTGTCAGTAACATCTTCAAAAAACTCCTACAAATTTGTCCTATGCGATTTCCCATTTGTAACTCGATGCTGACTGTGCTCAATCAGATTGTCCATGTGTCTATTTACACAACATTTAGAAAAGATTCCAGCATTTTTCCCTTTGACTAATGTAAGGCTAACCGGCCTGTAATTCCCAGTTTTATCTCTCCTTCCCTTCTGAAGTAATAGGGTGGCATTTTCTACCTTCCAATTTTCAGGAACCATTCCAGACTCGAGAGAATTCTGGAAGATGATCACCAATGCATCCACTATCTCAAAACTCTAGAATGCATAGTATCAGCTTCCAGAACAAATCAAATTTCAGTCCCATTCATTCCTTCAATACAACCTTCTTACTTATACTAATTTCCTCCAACTCCACACTCTGCCTAATCCCTTGGATCTCGACGTCTGGGAGGTTTCCTGTACCTTCTTCAGTGTAAACAGACACAACACAATCATTTAGCCACACTGCCAAGGGGAGGGTGGTCGACAAGGTGGCGCAGTGGTTAGCTGATTCACGCCGCTGAGGACCTGGGCTCGATCCCAGCCTCGGGTCACTGTCCACGTGGAGTTTGCACGTTCTTCCCATAACGACGTCAGTCTCACCCCAACAACCCCAAAGAGGTGCAGGATAGGTGGATTGGCCATGCTAAATTACCCCTAAATTGGGGGGTAAAAAATTGGATTCTTTACATTTTTTAAAAAAGCTTCTCTACCATTTCTCTGTTCCCCTTGATGAATTATTTTGACACTGCAATGGACTGGCAGCATGGTGGCACAGTGGGTTAGCCCTGCTACCTCACGGCTCTGAGATTTGATCCAGGCTCTGGGTCACTGTCCATGTGGAGTTTGCACATTCTCCCTGTGTTTGCGTGGGTTTCGCCCCCCCCACAACCCAAATATGTGCAGGCTAGGTGGATTGGCCATGCTAAATTGCCCCTTAATTGGAGAAAATGAATTGGGTACTCTAAATTTATTGAAATAAACAGACTCTGCAATGGACCCTCATTTGTCTTCGCCAAACACTTCCTTCCTACATACCGATAGAACTTTTACAGTCCCTTTCTATGTATTTTGCGAGATTGCATTCATATTCTGTTCTCCCTTTCTTTATCAGTATCGTGGCCTTCCTTTGCTGTATTCTAAAACCTTCCAATCATCGCACTTACTACTATTTCTGGCAATCTTAGACAATCCTTATCTTCCTTGGTCAACCACGGTTGACTGGTTTTTTTTGTGTGTTTGCACCCTGAAGGAATATATCGGTGCTGCAAGCTATGATATAGTTCTTTCAAGACTATTCATTGCCTGCGCAGTCACACCTTTGAATGGATTTTCACAGGCCACCCCAGCCAATTAATAATAATAATACTAATCTTTATTGTCACAAGTAGGTTTACATTAACACTGCAATGAGGTTACTGTGAAAAGCCCCTAGTCGCCACAATCTGGCACCTGTTCGGGTCACAGAGGGAGAGTTCAGAGTGTCCAAATTACTCAACAGGAAACCGGAGCACCCGGAGGGAATCCACACAGACACGGGGGGAACGTGCAGACTCCACACAGACAGTGATCCAAACCGGGAACCCAGATCCTTGGTGCTGTGAAGAAACAGTGCTAACCACTGTGCTACCGTGCCGCCTAATTGGTCCCTCATGCCTTCAGAATTTCTTTAATATGACTTTAACACCCTGCCCTCATATTGAGCTTCCTCGCTTTCAAACATAATATAACATTTCATCATAATGTAGCCATTCATCCCTAAAAGTTATTGTTTTTTAGAACTTGATTAATAACTAGCCCTTTCTCATATAACTTACAGTGCTGAAAGAGGTAATTTGGCCCATCGAGTCTGCACCGGCCGGCCCTTAGAAAGAGCACCCCATTTAAGCCCACACTTCCAACCTATCCCCTTAACCCAGTAACCCCACCTAACCTTTTTGGTCACTAAGCATGGTCAATCCACCTAACCTGCACATCTTTGAACTGTGGGAGGAAACCGGAGCACTCAGAGGAAACCCACGCAGACACGGGGCAAACGTGCAGACTCCGCACAGTCAGTGACCCAAGTCGGGAATCGAACCTGGGACCATGGAGCTGTGCATCAACTGTGCTAACCACTTCTCATGAAATAAGCCATTCCCACTCCCAATCCCTGGCCAAGCCAGTGAGTAAGTGTAGAATTGCAGAATTCCAAGGTGGCCATTTGGACCACTGTGCTTGAGCTAGCTCTGTAAAAGAGCTATCAAATCAATACCAATTCCTTCCCCAGAGCTTTTCATTTTCCCTCTGATTGTGTATCTCAAAGAATAAGAACAGCCAGTATAAGCATATTCCATTTTGTAATGTTTTAACGCAATCTGGCTCCACCATTCTTTCAGGCTGCACATTCCGGGATGGAACAGCTCATTGTAAAACATGTTTCCACATGTCACCTCGGATTCTATCACCGATCACCTTGTCTACACGCCATGTAGTTACCAACCAATCTGCCACTGAAAACAATTTCTCGAACAAAAACCATTTGTGATCATGGACACGAATCAGATCTTCCCTTAACTTCCTCTGCAGCAAGGAACATAACTCCAGCTTCTCAGGTATTTCCTATTCGTTATTTGCACTGTGAAATTCTTTGGTGAATTATGTGAGATTGGGACACACTTGCTCAATTGCCTATTCGGTGTTTGTTAAACCTGACTGCCCTCTGGTGGGGATATTGTTACTGACATCCATACTTGACACAAGGCTCTGGGTCATGGAGCCAAGTTACACCCATTTATTGATCCATGTGAAATAACATTGGAATAAAAATATGCTCAGGCCTAAGAGGGTAGAGGAGTGGTCTAGAAAATTAGACTTTTTAATAAACTGGTATTTTCCTCATAATAGAGAATGCCAACAGCCGGAAAATACTTTTCACTGTACCTCGGTACACGTGACAATAAACAAATCCAATCCAATCCAATCCAATTGCGTTCTTCAACTTTTAAACAGCTCCTGGAAGTGGCAAGGTCAGTTGGTTCAGGTGGCCATTTTGACACGAATGAAAGTTGGCCGGGTGGCACCTTGTGTGTCCCTCTTATCAAAGTAAGTGTTTAGATAGGGTCAGGAAATGTCCCTCAGCATGATGTTATCTGCTCAAACGGGTGATGAACAGGAGAGGAGGTGACCACCTTGGCATTTTGGGTGCCTCTGCTGTATCCATTGGGCAGGAGGATTTGAACAGATGATTGACTCTGTGAAGGTGGCCAGCCCCCAGAAATGGGCATACCTGTATTAACAAGTGCTCAGGGGAAGGGGGCAGTGTTCATTAGGCTATTCTTCAGGTTGCAGGGGAAGAAGAGGATGATGAAGGTTAAGGGAACAATTTCCTAACACTTACCCTAGACAGCAGAATGCTGATATCATAAGCGACTGAGATCAATACACGTCTCTGCCAACCCACTCTCTGGGATCGTAAGCCACTCTCAATTGTCACAGGCCATATAATTTTCTGCCTGATAAATAATGCATCCTATCTAAACTGATGCTTCTTCATAAACTATCTAAAATTACTTACGAATAGGGCGGCACGGTGGCACAGTCGTTAGCACTGCTGCCTCATGACTCCGAGGACCTGGGTTTGATCCTGGCTCTGGGTCACTGTCCGTGTGGGGTTTGCACATTCTCCCCGAGTCTGCGTGGGTCTCACCCCCACCACCCAAAGATGTGCCGGGTAGGTGGATTGGCCACGCTAAATTGCCCCTTAATTGGAAAAATTAAAATAAATAAATAAAATTACTTACGAATAATCGACTGCCTAGCTTATCTATGATCCTGAATCCAAAACTCTTAAATTGGTATTAATATTGCTCCAGTGAACAGTTGTGTTTGGCTCTGCCATCTCTTCAGGCCCTCCTTGGCCCTCCGATGTCCCTTTTCAGCTTTTCTCTTCTCTGGACTAATTCTACAAAATGGGCAGGATTTTTATCCCGGAGGTCGGAACATTTCACCCGGCAGGTCCACCTCGGTGGAAAGTACCTGCAAACACTGGATTTTCATTCCGTGGGAAAGGGAGCTAACTAGAATTAGATCTGCTGGCCCTGGAGAGCCACAGGGGGTTGCCAGGTGCCAAGGTGGCCTGTTTAAAATTCCCAGCTCGGGACTCTGGGGCTTAAAGCCAGATATAATAAAATCAATAGAACAAAAATCAGCCTTCTAGCCCTCACCCAAAACATCAGCTCACTCCCCGCATTCTCCCCATTTCCACTCTTGCCCCCTCCTTCCCCCTATCCATGCCCTCTTGGCCCCTCTTACCTTCCATGCCAACCTATGGCCATCACCCAAACCCCTATGGCACCTCATACCCTCCATGCCAACCTATGGCATTTCTATACTCATTTTCCATGTACACACTCTGTAGAAACCCTATGGTAACAATAGTATGTGTGAAAAAGATTTGAAAACTACAGCCCGATAAAAGTGTCAATCATCCAGACCCTTCAAAGTATCAATAGATTAAATTGTATGCACTTTACACTTCATTATCTTGTTTAAGTAAACAATGTGAAATCACCACAATGGATCAGAGAAAGAGCTGTCAGACAAGTATTATTTTCCTTGAGGTGCAGCTGTTTCAACAGAAAAATGGATGCATGGGCTCTCAGCCAAGTCCCATTATACATACTTAACTGTCCAAATTGCAGCAGGTTTTATTGGTGGAGGTTGGTAGGAGAGAAAGTACTGTGATGCCACAAGGGGCTGGAAAGCTCTTAAAGAAATTGTCAGAAAGGATTAAATACAAATGTCCTGGGAGGTCATTTCCGAGAATCTCAAAGCAAGGACCTTGCAGCAGTGCCAAAAGAAGTCTAATGACCTTGTGTGAATGATTAAGGTCAGCGAATACATCTACATGTGACATTTCCTATCCACCAAATCACCGAAGTTTCATTTTGCTCATTGAACCACAGCTCCATCACTCTCCATCTAGCACTGCCTGACTCACATGTAACATTAAAATGCTCCACTCCAGCCTCAGAGTTCGACCAATGTGACCAGCCTCACCACCAGGTGCTTCAAGATACCTCGAGCTATTTACTGTGGTAAGCTAACAAACAAACACAATGCTACACAGTCACTGACATTCTTTCTTCCCTCTTGCAGAACAACAGAAACAAGCAGGGCAGAGCCAATGGGAGGTAGGGATACCTGCATTCCTGGCCCTCTACTGTTTGGGGCCCGATCACCCCCCCCCCCCTCTCCCCCAAGGACCCCGGAGGCCGGCCGCGGAGCTGGGTCCCGCCGGTTGGGACCTACTCCAATTTACGCTGGCGGGACAGGCCTAAAACGGGCAGCCGCTCGGGCCATCGTGGGCCGGAGAATTTGGGCAGCCCCGGGTACCCATAGCGTTGCGCCGGTCTTCGCCATTCTCCGAGGCGGGTGGCGCGATTCACGCCAGCAGGGTTTTTGGGGGGCCGGAGAATTCGGCGGCTGGCGGGGGCGGGATTCATGCCAACCCCCGGCGATTCTCTGACCCGGGGTTCGGAGAATCCCGCCCAGAGTCTTTGTTTCAAAATATGTTTTTTTTTAACACAACTTCCTTCACAGTAAGCTTGCAGATTAAAGTCTCTGTTTAAGGCCTTGAGTGGTGTTCTCGGTAGATTGGTTCATTCAGGTTCTCCGTAGTCTTTTGGGTTTATCTACATTTTCTGTTTTTATTTTAAAAATAGTTGATTGTCAGAGGAATTCTGCTGAGGTCAGCACTGAGTGGTGTATCCCAATTCTCAGAATTGGGGCTACTGCTGTTCTTAATTTACACCAATCATCTGCGATTAGATTTTCATCTTGACTCCAGGGAAGATAATCTGGCAAAAGTGAATCTTCCAACTTGGTGATGGTGGGGACTTTAGTTTGGCTGGTGGAGAGGGGCGAGTGGGCAGATGTTGCACGTTTTACTTGAGTGTATTACGCCCTTTATTGGAGTGTATTAACATGCCTCCGTTTAAAGACCGTGTGCTTAACACTACTACAGCTCTGTGTATGTAATTATGCTCGGAGTCGCCAGGTGCCGTATTTAGACACCTCACAAGTATATCAAGGTCAGGTTCAAAGTAATAAATCTGTACACCGATTAGTAAGTTCAAACGATTGATATTTATTATAACCAATATAATAAATACACATGCATACGCTAAAGAGACTAAGTTACTTCTAAACTAAACGACTAAAATACTTATCTAAACAGGAACAGGCAAGGTCAGGGAGCGAGGCCTTCGTCCCATTCTTGGTCTGCAACTCTCAAAGTGTTAAGGTCGTCAGGGTCTAGCAAGTCTGGCTCACATAGCGATCGTTGTGGTGAAACTTACAGTTCGATGGCTGGTGGCTCAACGGCTGGTGATGGAACTGGAGTCGGGATGCGATGTATCAGCAAGCGATGAAGACAGCAGAGAGCCGGAGCCAAGACAACAGACCGGACCATGTGCGGGGTCTACTTTTATAGGTCCCCCCCCCCAAAGTCCGTGCCTCTTCGGGGCGGTCTCTACCTGCTGTATATCGATTGGGCCTTCTCCCAATCGATATTTTCCAAACCCCCCAATCTGAGGGTCGCTTCTCGATGGGTGGGGCGGTCTCTATGGTGCTTTGTGATGGATACTTATGGTGCCGTTTTGTCTGGGTGTCCACTCAAAGTATCCATTCAAACCTAAATGTTTCTATTGTGTGGGCCTAGATCTGGATCACCTCATTACTATGCAAATCGTTGTTGCCATTTACACCTTTAGCTGAGATTCTGCACCTGGCCATAAACTGGTTTCTGTACATGCAGAATGCTAATTAGCCTTCTGCAAGCTGCTTGTCCTTGCTAAGACTGTTTTCTCCCTGCAGCCTTAGCAGTTCTCCATTTTGTAGCACACTGTCCATCTTAGGTGGCTACACAGGGGATGTGGGGAGGCTTGGTATCAGGGCCTTGTGGGGTCGCCAGGAATATGGGGGAGGTCAGAGGACATGTAGCAAGAGAAATCGGAGGTCTCTGAGAGGGGTGTAGTGGATTGTAGCCCGGCTGGGGTGGAAGGATCAGGGGAATGATGAAAAGTCTTAATTTGTTGGTGTTATTGGCATGGTTCATCAATTTTGGGGTATATTGTTAAGAAAGACTTAAATTTGATATCTCTTCAAGTGCCAAGTAGAGTAATGTAGCTTTAACAAATTTCATGTAGAGTGAACAGAGATTTAGCTTGGAAATGTTTCGGCTCCTGCAAGTCTAGCTTTGCAATAAACAGAAGCCAAAGCTGATTGACCAGGAAGGTGGTTAGAGACACAAGTTCAAGTTAGATTGTTGTGGGGTTGCTAGGAGCACTCTTCTCATTGGTCACCTGCAGAAAAGGTATACAAATACAGGTGCATCACTGGATACCTTGCACTTTCCAAGGGTTAGCATTCATCACAGGACACTTACTGGGGGCGGAGGGGGAGTGGCATTTATCAGGGTGGAGTTAGCAGTAGGACACTCGCTAGGAAGTTAGCATTTGCGTTGATATTGCCAGTCAATGGGTAATTGTCACAAGCTAAGAGGTTGCTGCAAGAATCCAGTAAGAATCAGTGAATCCAGGGCTTGCCAGGTTTACCAGGGCTGAAGTCAAAGCTTCAAGAGAGTGGGGCTCAGCAAGCAGCTGTGAAGTTTCGAATTTCAACAGTTATGGTAGACTGGTAAGTTGTAGGTTCTTAAGGGTGGCACGGTGGCACAGTGGTTAGCACTGTCTCCTCACAGCGTCAGGGACCCGGGTTCAGTTCCAGCCTTAAGGTGACTGTCAGTATGGAGTTTGCACTTTCTCCCCTGTATCTGAATGGGTTTCCTCCGGATGCTCCGGTTAAGTCCAAAGATTTGCAGGTATAAATTGCCCCTTAGTGTCCAAGCAGGGCATGTACCCTTGGGTTTACATTTAGTAAAGTCCAAATCCCTACACAACACCCCATCCGCACCAGGCCAAAACCGGTCGTCATTTAAAATTCAACCCGTTACTAATAACACTGATAAATTGAAACCCAATCATATATTAATCCCATCCACTTTCAATTGACAACGAGAAATCAGATGCCATTTTATTTTTTATAAGCACCTAATCAGAGATAAAATAACACAGGAAATCACCTGATCAGGTCTGAAACTCCAGCATGACTGACACCCACTTGTAATGAATATCTGCAAAGATGAAGTTCTCCTCTCTTTGTTACGGGATACGGATCCAGGAAGTGTAGAAGATTTTAGTTTAGACGGGCAGCATGGTCGGCACAGGTTTTGTTTAGAGAAATACAGCACAGAACAGGCCCTTCGGCCCACGATGTTGCGCCGAACTTTTGTCCTATGTTAATCATAGAATTTTGGACAATTTTTCATGGCCAATCCACCCAACCTGCACATCTTTGGACTGTGGGAGGAAACCGGAGTACCCGGAGGAAACCCACGCAGTCACAGGGAGGATGTGCAGACTCCACACAGACAGTGACCCAAGTCGAAATCGAACTTGGGACCCTGGAGCTGTGAAGCAATTGTGCTATCCACAATGCTACCGTGCTGCCCTTAAGAAGTTAACCTACACTCCATTATTCTACCCTAATCCAAGTACCTATCCAATAGCCGCTTGAAGGTCCCTAACTTTTCCGACTCAACTACTACCACAGGCAGTGCATTCCATGCCCCCACTACTCTCTGGGTAAAGAACCTACCTCTGACATCCCCTCTATATCTTCCACCCTTTATCTTAAATTTATGTCCCCTTGTAATGGTGTGTTCCACCCGGGGAAAAAGTCTCTGACTGTCTACTCTATCTATTCCCCTGATCATCTTATAAACCTCTATCAAGTCGCCCCTCACCCTTCTCCGTTCTAATGAGAAAAGGCCTAGCTTCCTCAACCTTTCCTCGTATGACCTACTCTCCATTCCAGGCAACATCCTGGTAAATCTCCTTTGCACCTTTTCCAAAGCTTCCACATCCTTCCTAAAATGAGGTGACCAGAACTGCACACAGTACTCCAAATGTGGCCTGACCAAGGTTTTGTACAGCTGCATCATCACCTCACGGCTCTTAAATTCAATCCCTCTGCTAATGAACGCTAGCACACCATAGGCCTTCTTCACAGCTCTATCCACTTGAGTGGCAACTTTCAAAGAACTATGAACATAGACCCCAAGATCTCTCTGCTCCTCCACATTGCCAAGAACCCTACCATTAACCCTGTATTCCGCATTCAGATTTGTCCTTCCAAAATGGACAACCTCATACTTGTCAGGGTTAAACTCCATCTGCCACTTCTCAGCCCAGCTCTGCATTCTATCTATGTCTCTTTGAAGCCGACAACAGCCCTCCTCACTATCCACAACTCCACCAATCTTCGTATCATCTGCAAATTTACTGACCCACCCTTCAACTCCCTCATCCAGGTTTGGAGGGCCGAAGGGCCTGTTCCTGTGCTGTACTTTTCTTTGTTCTTTGTTACTGCTGGGTTATTTATTATTCATTGACTGCTGCTTCTTATTGAATGAACGGAGGAAACCTCAATCTTTTCAGTGCTGCTGATGATGACCGCAATTACTTCCTATTGGCACAATTGTGCTGTATCTCTCTCAGCTCAGAGTGTCGACAAGTCTGGAGCATTGTAAGCTCACCAGTAATTGGTGCACCAATTGGCTTTGCATACTCCCTGTACCAATTAAACCCAAAAACTACATTGGTCTCAATTAGAAATATCGAACAAGAGAGCATAGGAACAGGCAAAGGCCATTTAGACCCTGGAGTCTGTTCTATCATTCAGTTAGATGGTTGAGTGCTTCCTAATATCAGTTTTGAAAGATCTGGCTCTCATGCTTTGACTATATTCCCAAGCCTCCCATCCTCATTTCAGCAGCACAGATAGTAAAAGCGCAACAATTCAGAGAAGATTAGCTTTTCTCCCCAATCTATACCGCTTAATATGTAGAAAAATGTCATCAAATTGATGGGTAACTTTCTAAATCCCAGCCAAGTCAACCCTAGTTTGTGTAATCGTTCTTTCACTGTAGAAATCCAGTGAAATCTATTGCACTCCCTCCAAAGTCAATTCAATCTTTCAGGTCCAGTGTCCAGAACTGCTCACAATATGCCAGGCATGGTCTAACCAGAGCTTTATAGAGTTGAAGCATAAATTGGATTACCCTGTATTCTAGTTCTCTAGATAGAAAAAACAGCATTCCATCAGCTTTTTAAAAGACAAATTCTGTACCAATCTATGATATTTTAATGATTTATGTAGCTAGACAATAAATCTTTCTGGCCTCCCAACGGTTCTAACATTTTCACCATTTAGAAAGTAACCAGTTCTATCATCTTTAGTTTTAAAGTGGGTGACCTCACATTTTGTTAGTGAAATCCATTTGACACAGTTTTGTCCATTTATTTAATCTTTCTATATCTCTTAATAATGTAACACTTTCATCTCCGCTGAGGACTACACCACCTTTGTATCATTAGCAAAGTTGGACACGAGGCTTCATATCTCATCATCTTATGTCATCAAGAAATAATGTTAATAGTTGCAGTCCCAACATAGATCCTTGAGTGATGTCAATATTCACGTCCAGGCAATTAGAATACCTGCCCAGTATCCCTAATCTCTAACCGCTGCCATTCAGCCCATTCACCAAACCAGATCAATAATTTGCCTTCAGCTCCATGATCTTCAACTTTAGTCTCTTATAAAGTACCTTATCAATTGTCTTCTGGAAGATTATTGGCCAAGCTGCATTTAGACAATGGTTGAGACAAGAGTTGTTTTTGAAATAGTTGGTGGACCCCTTGAAATTCTCTTGCGGTCCAAGGGGACCACGGACACCTCCCAAACCCTTCCAAACCTTACCCTTTGCCCCCCACCAGTTGAGAATCCTTTTTTGCGTGACAAGCAGCTAATTAGATGCAATTTAATGTAGGCAGTTGTATTAATAATGATCTTTATTAGTATCACAAGTAGGCTTACATTAACACTGCAATGAAATTACTGTGAAAATCCCATAGTCGCCACACTCCGGCGTCTGTTTGAGTCACGGAGTGAGAATTCAGAATGTCCAAAGCACCTAACAAGCACGTCTTTCGGGACTTGTGGGAGGAAAGCAGAGCACCCGGAGGAAACCCACGCAGGGAACGTGCAGACTCTGCACCGACAGTCACCCAAGTGGGAATTGAACCTGGGACCCTGGTGCTGTGAAGCAACATTGCTAACTACTGTGCTACTGTGCCACCCAATAAGGGTTGGACTGAGGAAAAGAAATATATGCAACCTAGGAGCAGATTGAAATATCAAGGGTGAAACTGAACGAGCCCAATGACTCTTCGTGGATCTGACACTCAACATGTTTAGTTTGACTTTCTGCGATTGGATAAAATGTGCTTTCAAAATTGAACTACCTGTTAGAATCTCTCTTGATTTTCATTTGCTTTGAACTGAAAGGCCAATAATTATCCAGTCTGCGCCATTTGCAATTCATTGAGGCTCCTCCAACAGCACTTTCCAAACTTGTGACCTCTATCATCCAGAAGGATTAGGGTAGCAGACGCATGGGAACATTCGGCTCTCAAGCCTGTGCCGATCATGATGCCCCAACTAAAAACAAAACCTTACTCAGTCCGTATCCCTCTATTTCCTCCCTATTCATGTTCCCATCCAGATACCTCTTAAATGTTGCTAATGTGCCTGCATCCACCACATCCTCTGGCAGCACGTTCCAGGCACCCACCACTCTCTGTGTGAGAAACATACCACACCCATCTCCCTTAAACTTTCCCCCTCTCACCTTGAACCTGTGCCCCCTTGTAATTGCCACTTTCATACTTGGAAAAAACTCTGACTATCACCATGTCAATGCCTCTCATAATTTTGTAGACCTCAATCATGTCTCCCCTCAGCCTCCGTCTTTCCAGTGAAAACAATCCTAGTCTATTGAACCTCTCCTCAGAGCCAACACCCTGGAGACCAGGCAACATCCTGGTGAATTTTCTTTGCACTCTCTCCAAAGCCTCCACATCCTTCTGATAATGTGGTGACCAGAACAGCATGCAATACTCCAAACCAAGTATTGGTTAACCTAACCAAGGTTTTATCCAGCTGCAACATGATTTCCAAACTCCTTTATTCAATGCCCTAGCTGATGAAGCCAAGCATGCCATATGCCTTCTTAATCACCTTGATCACCTGTGTTGTCACTTTTAGGGAACTATGGACCTGCACGCCCAGATCCCTCTGTAAGTTAATGTTCCCAAGGATTCTGTCATTTACAGTATAATACATACCTGGATTTGATCCTCCAAAATGCATCACCTCACATTTGTCCAGATTAAACTCCATCTGTCATTTCTGTGCCCAAATCTCTAATCTATCTATTTCCTGTTGTATCATCTGACAATCCCGGCTGGGTCACTGTCTGTGTGGAGTCTGCACGTCCTCCCCGTGTGTGCGTGGGTTTCCTCCGGGTGCTCCGGTTTCCTCCCACAGTCCAAAGATGTGCGGGTTAGGTGGATTGGCCATGCTAAATTGCCCGTAGTGTAAGGTTAATGGGGGGATTGTTGGGTTACGGGTATACGGGTTACGTAGGTTTAAGTAGGGTGATCATTGCTCGGCACAACATCGAGGGCCGAAGGGCCTGTTCTGTGCTGTACTGTTCTATGTTCTATGTTCTATGTAATCCCTGGCACGATCAGCAACTCTGCCAATCTTTGTGTCATCTGCAAATTTACTAATCAGACCACCCACATTTTCCTCCAGATCATTTATATATACTACAAATCACAGAGGTCCCAGCACTGAACCCTGCGAAACACCACTAGCTACAGATCTCCATTCTGAAAAACACCCTTCCATCGCTACTCTCTGTCTTCTATAACCAAACCAGTTCTGTATCCATCTGGCCAGCCCACCCCAAATCCCATATGATTTTAGTTTTTGTACCAGTCTACCATGTGGAACCTTGTCAAATGCCTTATTAAAGTCCGTATAAACTACATCCACAACCCTTCCCTGATCAATTTTCTTTATCACCTGTTCAAAAAACTCAATCATGGTGGTGAGACATGACTTTCCCCATACAAAACCTGTCACTAACTAGTCCATTTTTCTCCACATGTGCATGTATCCTGTCCCTCAGTATCTTTTCCAAAAGCTTCCCCACCACTGATGTCAGGCTCACCAGCCTATAATTTGCTGGATTATCCCTGCTGCCTTTCTTAAACAAGGGAATAACATTGGCTATTCTCCAGTCCTCTGGAATCTCACCTGTGGTCAAAGTGGATGTGAAGATATCTGTTAAGACCCCATCTATTTCTCCCCTTGCCTTCCGCAGTAACCTGGGATAAATCCCATCTGGCCCCGGGGACTTGTCTACCTTAATGCAATTTAGGATACTCAACACTTCCTCCTTTGATATATTGACATTCTCAAGATCGTTCACACACCTATCCCTGACCTCAACATCCATCATTTCCTTCTCCCTGGTGAATGCCAATACAAAGTACTTATTAAGGATTTCACCCACTTCCTGTGGTTCCACGCATAACTTCCCTCCATTGTCCTTGAGTGGGCTTATTCTTTCTCCTCCTACGTTCTTGCTCCTAATATATGCATAAAAAGCCTTGGGATTCTCCTTGACCATGTTTGCTAAAGACATTTCATGGCTGCTTTTCACCCTCCCAATTCCACATTTAAGTTTCTTCCTACTTTCACTGTACTTCTCATGGGCTTCATCAGTTTTTAGACGCCTAGACCTATCGTATGCTTCCTTTTTCCTTTTGTCTAAGCTGACAATTTCCCTTGTCATCCATGATCCCAAATCCTGCCATTTCTATCTTTCATTTTTGCGAGGACATGCCTGTCTTGCACTTCAATCAACTTGCCTTTAAAACCTTCCACATGTCAAACGTGGATTTGCCTTCAAATAGCTGTTCCCAATCCA